>NW_008706746.1:4585243-4680317 GCF_000327385.1 Lottia gigantea
CGGTACACGACTCGAGCAGGGGAGGCATCGATGGGTGCATCTAAAGCTCTACGATGGCGTCGATGGGGCGATGGCGAGTATGAACATGGCGGCGAGTGGAATGGTGGTTGTGCCCTCTTTTTGCCACTCTTGACTCTTGTGTCTACTGCTGGAATGATGAGCGTCACGAATCTTGAACTAGGTCGAATATGGCTCATTTTGACTGAACGGTTTTGGAGATATTGCCCTTTGGCTTGTAAACATGATAGGGGCTGGAGTTTTAATCAGATCTGAATGAATTTGGTATGTATGTATAAATTAAAAAAATATTTGTCAAGTTCTAATTTGGCTAATTTTTGAGATCTTCAGTATGAGAAATTTTGTATTATTATGAAGATCTTTCTTATATTTTTGGTCAATAAAGATTTAGTTCTCATCTCTGACAGCTGCCAGTGGGGGTATGTTACTTTGCCTAGCAAGCTATCAGGTTGACGCCGTTTTTGTAGATATAAAGCGCTCTAACGTCAATATCGCTGTTATACGGATAAGTTGACTCTAAATAATACTACGTATTTTAGACACACATATACTACCAAGTAGATAAATATCATGCAATTTTGTATTACTTGATTTAGGCCTTTGAAAACATAAAATTTTGTAAAGTATTAGATAATTATGGAGTAAGATGTACCTTACAACAAATTGACGCTTTGTACTTGTGTACAAATAAGATAAATGTCCATTTGGCGGGTATTTGAGCCAATGAAATTCGTGTCTTTTTATTGGCTGAAATATTCAATGACAATAAGTCTTATGTAAGATGGCGACCATCTTCTAAATCGCTCCACGCTTTTGAGAGACAACAATTAGTGGTTTATCCTGTCGAAAAAAAGGATGGTATGGAGTTGACCTCATTACATACAAGAAAAATGTCAGTTTTTTGGGGAAAAAAAACTCAAGGAAGGAGCATATATTTCAACGCAACCAAAATATTTGCATTATTTCAGGTTATAATCATAGATGGTTTTCCGACACTCTGCCGACTGCATTGAGCTAGGGCAGGATGTTTCGGTCAATGTCACTGTCTGATTCGTCCGCCATGTTGTCTTCCTCTCTAGCAAGTGTGTCTCCGCCTACGATATGTGGACATACTAAACCGCGGCGTATTACGCTGTGTCATTTTCACATAATATGACGCATTTGACGCGGCCTTAAAACGATCATAAAAACGCGTATGTGGGCACAAGCTTTAGGCTAAGGCTTTTAAGCGCCCCAACCCGCTTTAAAACGCTAACTGAACACGACTATACCTACTGAATTACTCCATTTTGGTAATTACGAATAACTCACATTAAAAGTCGGTTTTACTCATCATTGTCCTTATAATGCATGTGTGCACATATCGCGTTTTTCACTCCACGTAAAACGCGTCAGATGACCTAGGCACACTTGCTAGAGGGGAAATCAAGCAGTGACACAGAAATTCTAGTACTTTATATCTACAATAAACGGCATTAAATTACTCCATTTTGGTAATTACGAATAACTCACATTAAAAGTCGGTTTTACTCATCATTGTCCTTATAATGCATGTGTGCACATATCGCGTTTTTCACTCCACGTAAAACGCGTCAGATGACCTAGGCACACTTGCTAGAGGGGAAATCAAGCAGTGACACAGAAATTCTAGTACTTTATATCTACAATAAACGGCATACTCCCCCCCCCCCCCCAAAAGAGTTATGGATACTGAATGAAAAAGGTACCGCCACATAATATGGTCACGTAATACTTTGATTTCGATTCCATTATAATGAAAATAATAATAAAATCTTTATTAGAAATCAGTTACCAAAGGTATCTTCCCTGAAATCGACTAACTACAAATATTAATATATACAAATAGAAATAGAAACATTGTATAAACATTGTCTAAATATATATAACTAAAAGGAACAGAACAAAAATAAACTAAAAACTCAAAAACAATTTACAAAAATGCTACAAAACTATATAAATACTACACAACTACAACAACAATACAAAACAATATGAATGTATTTATGATGAAAATAAATCATGATATAAAAAAAAAAGTTGCAATGAGAGGAAAACGATAAAAAAAATTTAATCCTCACTAATCCTCCTTCTATGAAATGGCGCAATTCCTAAGACAATTTAAGAGATTGGGGTAACGAATTCCAAAGTGAACTTGTCTTATATTGAAACGTTCTTTTCATTGCCTCGAGACGGCATTATGGAATGTGCAATGTAAAGCTTAATAAAAAAACTGTCGGGGGTTATAAGCGTAATTTTCGTAGCTTCAGCAGAGAGTGACGTTGTTTACAACACACCCATGTGGACAAGAACTATTGAAATTCATGTAGGTTTCTCGGCGTATGACATATAGTACGTGGCGTGTATACGCTCATGAAAACGCGTATACGTGGACACAAGACTTTTAGCTGAGGACGACTTTTCACATCGAATGGTTCGGGCGTCGGTCGAAGCCATTCGCCAACATCAAGCGCGTTTGATAGAATTGATAGTATGTTCATTTCAATCGACTCGTTCGGCAAGTGTGTCCACTCTCGCGAAGTCTTTTGCGAATTTTCTTATGACTCAACCAAAAGAACTGCCACTGCCACTTTTCGCTTCTTTCTGGACACCACCATGTTTTGTCATGTGATTAACTGCCTTACGCATGCTTGCTAAACTTGCCAGGGAATATCTAGCCTGACATGCATGCAGCGTTGCAGAGAGACCAGATTTTCTTTCACCTGTCTTGAATTCAAGACGATCGTCACTCTCATGCTGAACATGAGAACTTTCTAAAATAAAACTTTTACTTCTCTATAAACATTTGTGATTCAAATTGAATTAAATGAATAAATCAAATTGTGAGTTGATTATTAGAGAATAAATTAATGAATTAAGAATGAAAACCACGTGAATATGATGCCTGTGTATGATGTATGTAAATAAATACATTAAAGAAATCCTTTATAGCCACTTGAAACTGGTAGCTGAAAACTTCGATAACCCAATCTGCTAGCAAGTCACTTTATACAAAATATATCGGATCAAGAGTCTAATTATTGAGAGTATTGTCTTCAAACCTACAAGTTTAGAAAAGTACAGACCACTGCTCTAATTAACCTTTACCACATAAGTGCAACAATATCGTCTTAAAATACCACAAAACTGCAACAAATAATCGTAACAGAATACTGAGCCGAATAGACCAAAACACAAAACTTAGTTCAACCCATTTAGCAGCCTAAACATAAATAAAAGAAAATAAATGAATGGAGGGTAACGTCCTACAATAGCGCCTCTGGTGAGGTTAACGAAAACAAGAAAACCACATTGTGTGCAATGGGGGAAACTTCCAGCAGCATGAGCCTTCTTGTCCGAATAATATTGGTAATGGTATAAGTATAAGATATTCTTCTGTATTGTCCAATCTGAGGAACAATAGAGGTAATGTCCATAGGACGTTATTATAGTCGATCCATCTCGTAAAGCCCAAGAAACGATTTAAATACATGATGGTGGTACGTTGGCATATATGTGTAAATCATTTTAACGAAAAAATAAAAAAAAAAATAAAAAAAACGAAAAACAAAGTTCGCAATGAGCTACTCAATCATTTCCTTGAAACTTCAATGGTAATTCATGTTATAAAAATCAAAAAAAGACTCGATTGTTTACTTTCATACTTGGATGATAATAAACGATTTCGTCTAAATCCATTCACAATTATTGTGCCATATTTCATCTTTAGAAAGGGCTCATCCTTATTCATCCATTTTAACAAAATTTCGCAAAAAATCAGATATTGGCGATGATGAGTTTTTTTTTTTAAAATTCGTCAAGTAAACTCCACGAGGCAATTAGGTTTTGCATTTACAGAAACGTTCTAAATGTGGTAATGTGTCCTTGATACATTTTGGATCATCACCATAAGCGTTTGTTCGACTCACGTCTGATAGCCCAATAGTCATTTCATTAGATTTTAGATTATGACGGACAGTTACTTCAAAAAGTCCACTTCCAGGCTCGGTAATGAAAGTTATTTGATAAAATGTTTCATCATAAGTCGTTTTACTAGAGAGATCAGCAATTCTCCCGTGGTTGTCAGCACTTTTTTTAAACTTCAACATCCGAGAGTTTGCATGGTATTGCTTTGAACGCGTTATCTTACTGATACGTAGGAAATGACACTGATTGGAAGCTGTTTGAATCCACTTGTTAATTGAAGATATTGACACAAAAATAGCACGTTTCAGTAAAGGGCTATTGGCCTCAACAACTTGCCAATCCAAACACGCACACCAGTGTGGCTCCACAAAAGCATGCGCACAGGTTCTATGTTTTGGTATTTCTCGAAATAAACTGATTCCTCGATTATTCACGTCACCGATTCCAGTTCCATCATAGTTTATCATATGATACATCGTGGCATGAATATCAAACGGAGTCACTAGGCGTTTACTATTTATTCGGAAATTTTGCATTGCATCAGGGTAAACTTTTTCGAACCACTTTGGGAAGGTGAAGGTAAAAAATGGCATGCGTTCTTCTAGCTTGCCCTGGGATGTTGCTCGAAACTGACTGAACCTTGCACCATGGTCACTCATAAAAATAAGCATTGTGTTGTTTAAATGGCCTTTATCTTCCAAACTTTTGAGCCAAAGATAAACATCTTCATCAAAAAGTTCAATCCGGTTGTTATCATCGTGACTAATTTCACTATGAAATCCAAAGCCAAATTTCATTTTATTTGGATACATGTCAAAGAAGTCTTCGAACATTTTCAAAAAAATATTGTGCTTTTTGCTACCTTTATAACAGAATGCTGGATCAACAACATTTTTTCCACTAAACAATTCAAAAAAGGAATTAATATAATCTCGAAGGTAACGAAAATACAACTCAACTCTAGATTCACTGGCTAAATAATACGGTCTTCCATAATGGTCGGTTGGTTGATGGTTGAATCCAACCATTCTATGGTTAAAAATAGAAATGGGTGGTAAATCTTCAACAAAATGTGTGATATAGCCATCTTTCTTATAATCTTTCCAAATAAAAGGATGACCGTCAACATGTCGTGCGTTTTTAAATCCTCTCCTACTCTCTGGAAGTTCGATTTCAGTAGTTCCAGTTAAAATGGGTATCAGAGCTTGTGGAGTACCATCACCCACTATATTATATCCTTCTAGTTCTATACCATTTAATTTGTTTAAAATATAATCTCTTGTTTTAACATATTTCCGGATAGCTGTCATCCTTGAAATAGAATCGAAACCTACTAATAACACATTTAGGTTCATTTTGTGTGGATTTCGAGCGCCAGTGAAGTTGTGAAGCTGCTTCTTGTATGCAATACCGACCAATACTTTATCGAATGTATCTCCCTCAGAAGAACGACAATGGATCCGGACAATATCCGATGTCATTAGAGTCCCATTGGTGAAATCTAGTTTGGGTTCACCTTCTTCGTTAGTATCATCATCAACACGGAATATAGGATAAAAGTCACATTTAAAGCCTCCATGAATTTTCCATGCATCTTTGGATATACATACTGTTCCGTTGTGAATAAACACCCAATCTTTAGTACCACCACACTTTAACGGAGGAACACTATAAAAATATTTATTAACACTTGTATCATTGGCATCCAAATTTGGCATTTTGCATGCGACATTATGGTTTTCGTAAAATTTTTGAACAATATCTTCCTCTATTTCTAATGTCTGTTCAAAGTCCGAGATAAGGAAAGGAGACAAGTTTACCGTGGACGAATCTAAAATTACCTCACTATCATCTAATGAACTCCTAGAGAGCATATATCCAACACAACAAAAAATTATCACACAAATAACTTTTTTATTCAGCAACAATTTTCTTAATTTATAACGGAGTCTCATTTTCATTCTGAAAAAGAAAAAGAGAAAAATACAGTAGATACAGAACACAACAAAAATTTTGATAGCTCAAGATGAAATTCATCAACAAAATACATGATCCATTTTCCGTTTGTATATAAATGTAGGTTTAAACATTGTATGTATATCGGGGACACTTTTAAATGCAACATTACCAACCCGACATCTGTTCTCCCTTTGATTCCATAAACAAACTTAACCATATATGAATTTTAGTTCACTTAATCACAAAAACAACGGATTGTGTGATACCGCATGAATCTAGATTCCTGAAGTCAAAGAGTACAGAATTATCAGCTTTCGAAGATAAATATGATTTGCACAGTTTGAATTTATAATAATAATATCAATTTAATGTTCTAACTTTTGATTGTCAAACATTGACAAACTATATACACCATATAAAAACGCCTGTATAGGCCTACTGTTGTAAATGTCTTAAATTTATTCAACATCTGGCTCTCATGACCACCTAGCCATACAAACATTTTAATCAGGGATTAATTATTTACTGATTAAATATATCGATTTTCCATTTTAATCGCCAGAGCAAAACATTATTATGATTTCAAGCACATCGAAAACGTTTATCTTCATATAACCATATATATCACATATTTTAAATTAAATGACATGATAATTCTCATAAAAACCAAACCTTACTTCTTTACAGTGTCCTGCTATTACATACTGCGTCTTATACCCTGACTGCAAGCACCACCTTTCTTATAGACTATATAGACAATTACGATGTAAGTTATAACAATCTTCCGGCAGGAATATGCGGTCGATGCAGAAAGTTCTCCTAGGGGTTGATAGAGGTGAGAAACCAAAAGTAGCCTTTCAGGAACCTTCAGTACTAGCTGAGAGCAATGTTAACATCCCAGATCAAAGTCACTAAGGCAAGGCAAGGCAAGGCAAGGTAATATACACCCACTTGCAGTTTTGATTTTGAATAAAAATATTTGGCCATCACAGTATGAAATATTGAACTTTCAGTTTCAGTCAAACACTTCTTTTGTCAAAATCTGGCAAGAATTGTGAGTGTTAGGGTGTTCACGACTAAAAGTTGAATCCCATTTCAAGGGAAATTACTAATAAAAATAATTTTCAATATTTGCAATAAGGTTCATCCATGGGTCACAATATTCTAAAAGTTGAAAGCGTTTTAAAGAACATGCAAAAAGTTGACACAAGTTGTGTGCAAGATTTCCCAACGACTTCAAGCCGTCGGTAAAACCGATTGGTCAACCGGTAGCGTGGAAACCTACAGATGTTATCTGTAAACGACCATCAAGTCGACAAATTGTGTGCAGCAATTCCCAATGATTTGATAATTCAGATAAATTGTTAACAGATATTGAAATGATAGCAAATGACACCGAAAAGAGTGGTGCAAAAGGATTTGTGAGATGCTGCAAAGTATCTCCTCAGGAAGCAACGTTCTCGCCCAAGCGTTGCTAAAGCTTACTAATTAGCATTTACGATTCCAGTGTTCGTCGGAAAACTTGGACATTAGACTATATAGCATTATTACTTCAACTTTACGATTATTTAAATATTATAATCATTATTTGTAGATACGAAGAGGTGAGAGATAACAATACAGTTATCTGAAATATTTTAGACAATATACTATATTTGTTATCCTGAATTGTGTAATTATCTATATTGAATGTTAAAGAGACAGGCTTTCAAAGTTGATGAACTAATTTCCCACATTAATCATCTATCTATAATACATGTATTTAAGTGAGAATAGCAGGTTATAGCAATGGCTAGATAGATATTTATTTTTGAAGGATTCCAACCTTGACCAAAATAATTGGATAGAGCTGGTTATGTAGATGAGTTTAACTCTTCAAACGCCAGATCTATAGGGGTTCGACCTGAGCATGAAATCTTAGGTTGCCCGAATCTCTAAACTAGTTATGAGAGTCATGCCCGAAAAAACTTGCATTCGGGGCTGCGAGGGGCTTAGTTAGTTAGCTCAGTATTTATTTACATTATATTAGATATTAGATTAATTATATATTTGTTTAAAGATAAACAAGGCCTATATAACAGTCCATTTTCTAAATAAGATGAAACAAACAATAAATAATCTTTTCATTTTTCAACATGAAGTTTTTTGACCATATATATCAGAAGCCTTAAGATAGCATATATATGTTTAGCATCAAAATATGAATTTTAAACTTGGTCTCAGCTATACCATTGAAATCTTGGATTCATATTTTCGCAGAATTGTAAAATCGTGCCGATTTCCACATTTTGTAGACATTAGACATGACAGTCATGTTGAAAAATCATATTCTTAAAACAGAAAGTCGAAAATGCAGTCACCAAGTCTCTCACTGCATTAGTTTTTTTAGGGTTCTTTCACAAACCACGTCCACTGTATGATCGGTTCTTCCCTTTTCTTATATCTGCCCTTGACCCACAGACCTTATATAAGTGAGCATAATATGTTAATGAAATATCGACAATCATGAATCAATTTTAATATTATATTTTAGCCTATATAAAATATAATATATTTCAGTCCCTTTAACTAACCTAGTTTATGTAGATACATGTATTATGACATTCAAGAAGTGTAATAATATAATATAGTAGGCCTATGACATTAGGTAGACATGGTTAAATTTCGAAAACGGCTAAAACTATCATTTGTCATGTGTGTTTTATTTATAGGTGTTTTATTTAATATAGGTTGTGAATACTATTTGAATAAGTCTCCCTTGCCATGGATGGGCAATATTGGACCGTTTCAGAAACCCTATAACAAAAGACAATATTGGGACTGTCGACCTATATACAGGTCTCACAATTTGCCCAAGACAGCTTTAGTCAGTTTTCCAGGGTCGGGGAATACATGGTTACGTCACATGATACAGCAAGTTACTGGTAAGCTTATATACACCCACTTAAATGAATTTTACATCCTTTCTCTTTACAACATATTAAGAAAATGACATTGTACAACGCCATGCAGTGTATATATTCAAATTTTGAACTGATAAAAAACTTTTAATCTGCAGTTGTATAACACAATGGCTCTTTTCGTATACTTGTATACGATTTTTCCACCTCAGAAAGCAAATCATGAAATCATGCCAAAATGGCAGAAAAACACAACCCCCCCCCCGCCCCCCCCTCCCCCCCAAAAAACAAATTTTGTCATTTTTATTCGACTGTGTTTAGAATTTACTATATTTTAGGAATAGCTACAGGCAGTGTTTATAATGATTCTTCCATTTACAATCAAGGCTTCCCGGCAGAAGGAGTTCACGATGACACTGTAATCCTGATCAAAACTCATGAATGGGGGGAGAAAGAAAAAGGTAGATATCAGAAAGCTGTTATTTTGATCAGAGATCCATTTGATGCTTTAAGAGCAGAGTTTAACCGACAACATAGAGGTCATTTAGGTCACGCTTCATATTTCGACTATAAACAATGTAAGTAGCCTAGCTGTCATAACATTAATCAAAGTCTCAAAGCCAGTCGGAAAATTCATGGACAGGACAAAATCGGGTGAAACAACAATCGGTAAACAACATCCCGGAATGAAACTAAATAAAAGCAGAAAGAGTGAGCATACTCTGCCTCGTGCACGACGCCCGCCAATATCTAGATAATCAGTTTCAAAGTATAGGGGAAATGAGACCGATAGAAATTGAATATTCCGGGAATAATATTAGTAAATAAATTAGCAAATGGTGGCCTACACCCAACCTAAACGAAAAAATGTTGACACTGTAGTAACCAGATCCTGGTGACGACCATAAAACTGCAAGGTAGAAACCAATCTGGGTTTTATGTAACCTTGTGTCAACAATATAGTTACATCTGTTAGATATATCTGATCGAATGAGATTTCGGGTAAATGTCGAGAACATTTTACAGGTTCTTGTGTTATGTGTTATGAACACAACAGAAGAAATTAAAATTTTGATTTCATTGAAATATATACTTTGTACTAGGTATAAGATACGTATGATTGTACCAATAATCATCAAACGTCTTTCTTTTCCAGATTGGCGAAATTTTATCCACGAAAACGCCGGATTGTGGAATATAATTTACTTGGATTGGTTGAAATTCAAAGGCCCAATTCAAGTGATTCATTTTGAAAAACTACGAAATGACCCTGCTTATGAAATCCAGAAATTGCTAACGTTCTTAGTCGTACCGTATACGAAATCGGACATGTCTTGTATGATGAAAAATAGAGATGGTAGATTTAGGCGGAATTTTATTCAAATCCTTCAACCATTTCAGAGGTTTTCTTATTATATGAAGATGTCGATCAAGGCGTACAAATTGAATATCACAAAAGAAATTGGTCTACTGACTAGAAATTAAACAACTGTTTTGTGAGGATTTAGAGAACTTTCCAGAAAGGGTTATGTAAGGTTGAATTTCGTGATTTGATATGAAATTAAATGAATGGAATTCTACCACCTATTCTTCTGCACCTAATTGAAATTTTAAAGAGGGACAGGGCCATGCACTATCAAATGTAACATTTTGTCAGGAAAGCAAGACCAGCCTAACCTTTTTCGATTTCCAACTGTTGAATGATATCGACTATGCCCTTGAATCAAGGGCAATGGAATCGTTCATCCATTATTTCCACCTAAGATCAAGATTTCATTAATTTATTGTGCTTCTATCCTTTTTTTAAAGATAGTCGCAAATCTTTCTGCTAAAAATGAATGATATAAATTATATGATCTAGAAGGCACAATTCTTGACCCATTTAGACAAAACTTGGTGAAATTGTTTATTATAACCCAAAGATGAACCTTAATCAAAAAACATTATTTATTATGAGTTATTGTCTTGTTATCTTGCCTGGCAAGCTATATATTATTAGGCCTATTCTTAAGGCTGTTCGAGTAGAATACTGCTTTCCGTATATTCACATTTTCGATTTCCTTATAAAACTTGTGAAACTAAATAAGGTGAATTATAATTTGACGCACTTTTTTCTAATTGGCAAATAACATAGGACGAAAGCAATTTTCTTTATTTTTTCTGATTTCGATCTGATTTTGATAGGACTTTTTAAGTTAAATGCTTTGAACTAAGTTCTTCGGGTTAGAAAGAATTTTGACTTTTGTCGCTGTCTTTCTAATTTTTAAAAAAAAATTTTTTTATAAATTTTAAAATTGTGTCCTTTATTAATTTTAATGTGATACTCCTAAATGTATTACCAAAGGTGTTGGCTTAGCTGTATAACCAGCTGATACAACCCCTCACTCAGCCGAAAATTGCATGCTGGCTGGCCCACGTGTCTACTTCTGAAGACTTTTTACATATATTCAAGATTAAAATCACATCAAAATGGCGCACCTGACCCTTAAAGTCAGGGATATCAGTATGAACATTTTGTGTATCAAACAGCTATGATGTTGCGTATTAAGGTTCGGACTAAGATAAAAGAATAGATTTGGCCACCGAAATCCGACAAATTGAATCATAAATACATCGATTTGCCACTGTGTCTTGCTGAATTTTTTAAGCTCCCTGGTTCTTGGGAGTCATCATCATGTTCCTTCTGACAAAATAAGTAGAATTTCATGGTCAACTGGACAAGACATAGAATAGCTGTCACATCACTTTTGTCCAGGCTATCACCCCCAAGCATACATATTTATCTTGGGTAATTGAGTCATTAACAGGATTTTGAATCTTAGTTATTGTTGCTCTTACACACGCTTAGAAGAAATTTACACTGCTCTCTGTATGGAAAACCTAAGCACTGTTGAACAAGGAAAACATCTTTCAAATCTAGCTGTACTAGCTTTTGAAAACACAGATTCTCTTGAGGAAGCACTAAGTGGTTATGAAAATGGGATTCTTGTGCAACTGGCAGTTTTTTCATGTAAACAATTTTAATTTTGATTAGAACCTGATGTGTTTCGGTGTGGAAAACAAAGTTTTGTATTTTTCTAAATTGAAATTTTCCCCTTTCCCCTTCTGTATTCATAGTCACAATTCAAATATACCAAGTACAATAAATTAAAGTAAAATGATTTAAAATAATTTTTTTCTTTTTCTTTTTTTTAAAAATATGATTAATATGATGAGAATTAAAATAATTCTTTTCTATAGGAAAAAAATATGGCAGTCTTATTTTCTCACTGGTGATATTTGATAATTATAGACTATAGGTAAACATGATTTAGTGGGGGAGGTAAAAATGTTCGAAGTTAGAGTAACTACCCTTCCATAATCACATAATTTTAGGTTGGGCCATAGAGCAACATTTTTTAACTGTTGAATTTTCAGATGCTGCAGTTGAATTAAAAAAAAATATATTAGATATATTTCAGGACTTTTAAGCTTAAATTTTTTTATTTTTGTTTTTGCAGAACAATTGACATTGCAAAGTATACATTAATATATTTTGCCTTGCTCGATTCATTCTGCCATCTGACTGTACTTAAAAATGCTATAAAATTTTAATTTTCTTTAAAGGGACATTCCACGTTTTTGTAAAAGGTTTTCATTAGCAAAAACGTCGTAAATTATACCTGATAATATAATATAGGCAAGCTATTTATATCTATATATGTATCTTCTTGATCAAACTGAATTTATTTTAAATGGGTTAATTAAACAATTACACAACCTGCACAAGAATGTCTGATTCATTTTTGAAATAAAATTTAGTACAGTTATTAAATGCAAATAAGTTGAGAAATTCGCGAATTTCTAATAGCTTAAATTTAACAATAAAAAGCGACCGCCATCTTTTTTTAATAAAGCTAGCTAAGGTAGTCAAAATCGGTCTGGCTCATCGCCTAAAACCCATAAAACAAATCTGAACTTACCACAATGCGTATTCTGCACTATCAAAGATATATAAAATATTTGCCTAAGACAATAAAGAAACAGGTGTGGTGTAGCCTATGTCTGTTTTAGTCATATTTGAAGAAGTTGAAGATATACACTCCTACACTCAAAGTCCAAAACCATGTCAACTAGTGATTTTTTCTTATCAGCCGAGTGTTTATAAATCCAATGTTCTTAATTCTTAATTTCTAATTCCTAATACTTTAAACTTCCAAACACCATCATTATGACGTTAGGCGGTGCTGTGGACTACTTCAAAGTAAGAAACGGACTATACTGTAATAAAATATGTCCTCATTTTTCATAATAGTGACAATTGCGTTTGTGTCCAAATGAACTTATAACATGATATTTTCGTGGTATGAATGGGTGGGTGGCGCTTGGCTGTTACCTTATATCGTTTCAATCAAAGTTATTTAGCGACTAACTCTATAAATGTATAGAGTGTTTCACGACCCCTCGCTGAAAGCGTGAATACCCGGATGAGCGGCCATTGTGGAGGTATAAACAGAGTAAACAAAAGGATTCCTTGGCCACAATACTATATTCTATCTTACGATTCAGACGTATTTTTTTTCTCTACATTTGCAAACAAAGATAATCCTAAGCAGTGTTATCGAGAAAATAATAATAGGTTATATATTTTATTTAATATAGAAAGAGCACTTTTATACATCATATTATACATATCACTTTGTCAACATACAGTAGACTGCATATAAGTGTTGATATAACTATAATATATATATAACATTTTAATTAATTCAATTAATTACCTAAAATTCCAAGTCCATTGGGTTTTTCGGTCGTAACTTCTCCCTGCATCGGTTTGTCACCCTTATCAATAACTCTGGATCTTTATTTTTCATCATCATATAAGCTATTCAATTATCATCACATTAGAACAAAAACAAAGCAAAAATTTTCCTGAGTCCACTTTGGACTGTTTTAAGGTGCCATTTTGACCCATTTTGGTTTAGGGCTATTATGACTATAACCCATCTGAAGAGGTTCAAGTTTTACCGTCAATAACCAATCCAGACATACTAAATTATTTGGTTTTTTCTCCCAGACCTTACAGCTCTGAGCTACAAAGGCCTTGAGTCATATAATCAATTTGCCTGTGGTTGGGTGAGAGATAAAAAATGTGGTTATACCAATGGGTTGTTTATCGTTACATCAAAGGTAATTTTATGAATCATCTTGCCTTATTCCAAATTAAATCCTACTGACTTCTTTGAACTTGTTAGGAATGCTGTTTGGATTACTTTAGGGATAATACATACAGAGTGAAGGAAAAGTCATAATTACCATTTGTATATAAATCAAATTGCATTTTAAATATTGTAAAACATTTCGTTAAAACCTTTAATTCTTTTTCATTCTAGGTACTTCACTCTCAAAACCTTTAATTCTTTTTCATTCTAGGTACTTCACTCTCAAAACCTTTAATTCTTTTTCATTCTAGGTACTTCACTCTCAAAACCTTTAATTCTTTTTCATTCTAGGTACTTCACTCTCAAATACTTAGTAACAAGCCTCTTAAAACCATGGATAATTGCTAAAGGCAGATGGAACGATCATGGGTGCCCATTGTACCTGTATGGCTGGTTGGGTGAAGTATGTACGCATGTGGCAGCCTTATTATTTTCTGTTTTCAGTCAAAGTGAGAGAGTCAAAGACAGTTACTAATGAAAAGGCATATTGGCTTCTGCCTTCGTCATATAAAGGTGTGGGTTATAAAGAGGTTTCAGCAATAGATTTTCCATCAGCGATAATATAAGTGATAGAACTACTATTATTAACGATATTCCACAACAAAGGCACAGCTCCAAAACTATCAAAGAACCTTCTTTGAAAGAAATAGACGATTTTCACAAAATGATTTATTCGAGTGGATGCAGTTCTGTTTTTTTGTCACTCAAAGAGCCATATTCAAATGAATACATTCCGGAAACTGGTAAGTGGCAAGTTTCCAATGTTATTAACAGAATTATAATATAAGTATAATGAACAAGTTTCTGGAAATGATCTGTGAGAATTAACCACAGATATTTTGAATAGCCGTTTGCTGTCTGTCACTGATGAGCAGGCTAAGGCAGTAGAGAACTAGCAACAAGAACACAGGCATTAAGTAAACTTTGGTACGTTTCAGATCTGGCCGAGTCACAGCTTCTTGGATGCGAGACGTGTGCCAAATGAATATATCAAACCCAGCTTGTGTTACCCAGACACGAACAAGTTCTCAAATCATGCAATCAAATGGGGATGTGAACATGAAACCTATGCAAGGGAGATTTTCCTTGAAAAATTCAGAAAATTTCACGAAAATGTCCAGTTGCAAGATACTGTTTTTTTTTATTTTCACTGACATGCCACATATAGGTGCATCTCCTGATGGTTTAATTACTTGTTTGTGTTAGATGGTGATGAAAAAATAGTCTCATGAAAGCGCTGGCCTAGGTCGCAAAGTAAAGACTTATGATAAAACAAGGTGCAAGTTAAAGGTTAAAATAATTAGATATGTTAACTAAGGATGTCTCTGTAATACTATCTGTGGTAGTATCATTTCTTTAGCTGAAACATTCTTCTGATATATCAATAATCATCTAAAGATAAAACCTGTATTGTGAAAAAAAATCTTTTCATGTATCTATAAGAAAATAAGAAGCATTAATATGAATAGTCATCGTAGGAAATTCAAAAGAAAAAAGTCAGAAAGGCTATTGAGGGTGTTGTGTAGTGTAAATTAAATAAATGCCCATTTTGTTTAGAAAAAAACTCTGAAGAAAAGCTTACCTTGAAGAGGGATCATAGGTATTATTATCAAGTCCAAACACAAATGGCATCAACCAAACTTGATAATGCCTATTTTATAGTGTGGACAGAGAAAGCTTTTTTCTGAACAAATAAACTTTTATCTTGATTTTTGGGCAGACATTTCTGTTAAAAGTAAATTTTTTTTTGAAAATGTGCTAATGAAAGAATTGATGAAGAAATTTTACAGTTCACCTTTGAAGGCACCTAAAAATGCTGCAACCAATGTCAATGCCACAGTTTCATCTGCAGATGTGTGTGTAGAAATGCAGAGAGTGGATCCACGATAGCCTGTGACAATGGAAATTGTCCTTATGCATGGTTTCACTACTCATGCATAGGTGTATAAATGTTGCTCCAAAAGGAGAATGATTATGTATTTTATGTATAGAGAGAAAGGGGGAAAAAATAAAAAAAATGATCTATTTGATTTTTTAATATGGTTTGTTTTCATTTTTTCAATTGAAATCTATCACAGAATCACACAAATTCACCAATGAACAGCAATGTCCAATTTTGTCACTAGATGACACCCTTTTGTTAGTTTTACATATCAATAATTCTAGATAAAATTTGATATTTCTGCCTCACAAGCCCAATCACTCATTCCACTTGGATCCTGACATGAGCAATTTTTCTTCTTGTCTCCAGATCAACTGGCCCCGACTGACTCTTTCCTTTGTGATAGCTGGAATTTAATATTCAGCCATCATGCTTCCCACACAATCCTGGATATCAAACTCACGATCTGCAAGAATGATATCACCGGGTAGCAGATTGTCCAGAAAATTGCAGTTTATTGTTAAGTGTTTGTCACATGCCTTTGAAATATAGCTAACCATTCCTTGTGGTGCGACAAGTTGGGCAATGCGGCAAAACGAACCCACCGGAACTTAACTGTATTATGATGCTTGTATGATGACAATATTTCAGCTCGTGCCTGCAAATTAAATGGTCTTTCAATAAAAATCTCAAAGCAGTCGATAATTACGACAGAGGCTATTTAGTGTACATGCAGTTACAGGCACTGACAACTTCTTGATAGAATCAGCTAATAATAGGCGAATCGAGTAACATTTCAGTTGCTTTGGCTAAAGTCAGATCAGGTTCAATAAAAGTTTTTGCCATATCTTGGGCTATCTATACCTTCTACTATTTCTGCTCCTGAACTTGTCAAATACAAAGATAGGCACTACCATTGGAAGACCATTACAGTTCTGACTACAACCGTGTCCAGCAGTATGAGAGGATGTGACGGGAACAACATAGATTTAATGTCCCTGACTCGAATGTTATGAAAGATAGGAATGGTTTACATTTGCCTCACCTAGTTCCAACGGAGTGGATGTCCTTTGCCAAAATGTGTCAAGAGCTGAAATTAATCCACTTAAGTCAATCGAGGCTTTGATAGCTTTTATTCTTAAATCCGAACTTAATTGCACACTAGTATAATACCGGAATTCTCGGTTAAGCGAACTTAGTTACCTCGACTATTTGCTTCTTCCTCGAAAGTGGCCTCTGGGTTTGAAAGGAGACCAGGATGTTCTTTGTTATATCGTTCTAAAAAAGGATTCTGCTGTGACAAAAAAGGTTTACCATGGGATCTTTATTGTGAGTATGCACATGAATGAAAACATAGTTTTTATTGGACCATCTGCAGCTTGGTCAAAGGTTATAATAGGCGATTTGGCAGACGAGTTAGAGTGGAATGTCGATTAGTTGGGGTAAGATTTGGGAAATCACGAGAGTTTTCTGTACGTTATCATAGATGTAGGGATTAATGTTGTAAAAGGGTTATATTTGAACGAGTACGTTTGAATTTAAAAGACTTGTGTGATATCATTTGCCGTTTCAAAAATCAAAATTTGGTTGCACGGCTTTTCTTTCGCAAGTCTTGTTGGCTGGGATATCTGAAGTAAATACCAGATGTTTAGTGAAAAAGGGCGATTCATTAGCCACGATTTGGAGGGGTTACATCTAAATACAGAGGGCATAGATAAATTAATTAGATCCCTTAAAGTGTTGCAATCATGATTTATTAATGAGTTCTGGTCGAGTGTCTTTCTATCATCATTCTTGTAAATCATAGTGCTATTGTGTTTGTTCATAATTTTAATTGTGGTTTGGGTTATACCTAATTATGTTTTGGGTAAGATGTGAATTTTTAGTAATGGAAATAAAATTATGAATAACGGTGTTATGTTTATGTGTCGCTTTGCTTCTTATCGCTGTGGTTAGAGAACTATGTCCCCAATCTTAACATCTACAGGGCAAAGGGTGATCCATAGTGACCAGTACACTAACGTATTTGATTTCAATGGAAACTCTTACTACAACTGTGGGTCCTGGGAAATGGTATGCACGTATCACATAATGCAAAAACTCTTTCTGATTGAGTAGAAAGTAAAAATTCCCGAAACCATATGACCCAATCAAACTTTTTTTTTACACTAATTGACTAAATCTTTATCAATCAGTCCTGAAAATTTCTAACAAGTTAAAAAAAAAAATTCATTGTTATCTTCAATGTAGGCTTATGTGTTGATATTGCAATGACTATACCTTCAATATTTACATTATCATGAACTTCGTGGGCTTAATAAATAGGCCGTGGATATTCGCCACCCGGGTGGCGAATAGTCTACGTCCATTAATTTGACTATTCGCCATCCGGGTGGCAGAAAAATCTCTAAAAATTCATGAAATGTCAGCCTTTTTGATATAATTGTTTCTTTCAGTGACATATTAGTCGACTCTGAGTAATTTGTAATGGATTTTGTCAGGTTCAGACAAGACCGTGTTAATATAAATTGAATTTCTTGCAATGAAACGAAAGTAGAAATTCCGCCATTTTGTTTACACCAAATTAGCATACATCCCAAAAGGCCCTGTTAGTGTTGCTATGAAATTTAGCATCATACGTTTGTATAAGAAATCCGTAGAAAAAAAATGAAATAAAATAAAATTTTACGTCCTACTTTTCTGCACCTGTGTGGGCTACTGAGGATGGGCAAACGCCATGCAGTGTGCAATGAGGGAAATTTTGTCAGGACAGCGACATTAGCCTACTCTTATTTTCGATTTCCAACTGTCGAGGGATCTTTACGTAAGTAAAAAAAAAGGTTGATAAAGATGTGTAAATAGTGAAAAATATGACATAGCAGGCGAGTCGAAAAATCCAAAGATGGTTGGAGCCATCGCGAATGTGTAAGTAATGTATGTGGGTGGTAAATACACTGCATTGGGATGGGTGGAAATGTGTATTCGAAGTAATAAGGTTTAAGGTATAATAAGGCGTACGATACTCTCGGTGGTAAGTAATGTGTACGGGTGGTAATAAGGCGTATGGTAATACACAATACTGACTGGTGGTAAGTAATGTGTAAGGGGGGTAATTAGGCGTACAGTAGTACACAATACTGAAGAGTGGTAAGTAATGTGTAAGGGTGGTAATAAGGCGTACGATAATACACAATACTGACGGGTGGTAAGTAATGTGTACAGGTGATAATAAGGCATACTATAATAAACCATACTGACAGGTGGTAAGTAATGCGTAAGGGTGGTAATAAGGCGTACGATAATACACAATACTGACGGGTGGTAAGTAATGTGTACGGGTGATAATAAGGCGTACTATAATAAACCATACTGGCGGGTGGTAAGTAATGCGTAAGGGTTGTAATAAGGCGTACGATAATACACAATACTGACGGGTGGTAAGTAATGTGTAAGGGGGATAATAAGGCGTACGATAATAAACCATACTGACGGGTGGTCAGTAATGTGTAAGGATGGTAATAAGGCGTACGATAATACACAATACTGACGGGTGGTATGTAATGTGTACGGGTGATAATAACCCTGTGTTCTTGGTTACCACCCTCAGCTGTTGTTCACCACCCTAGCTGTTGTTTACCGCCATCAGTTCTTGTATACCACCTTTAGTTCTTGTTTACCACCCACAACTCTTTGTTACCACCCTAGTTGTTTTTCATAAACCTAGCTGTTGTTTCCAACCCCAGCTGTTGTTCACAATACTTGTTTACCACTCTCAGCTCTTGGTTACCACCCTAGTTGTTGTTCATTAACACAGCCCCTGTTTACCACCCCAAATCTTGTTTACTGCATTCAGCTCTTGTTCACCTACCCTCGGTTCTTGTTAGCCTCCCTCAACTCTAGTTTACCACCCACAATTCTTTTTGCCACCCTAAACTCTTGTTCACCTACCTAGTTGTTGTTTACCACCCTCTGTTTTTGTTTAACTCTTAGTTACCACCCTAGATGTTGTTCATTAACAATGCTCTTGTTCAACACACCCAGGTCTTGGGTGCCACTACAATACTTGTGTAACACCTACAATTGTTAACCACCTTAAGCTCTTGCTCACCTACCTAGTTGTTGTTTACCACCCTCAACTCTTGTTCACCACCCTAGCTGTTGTTCACCACCCTCAGCTCCTGTTCACCACCCACAGCTCTTGTTCACCTACCTAGTTGATGTTTACCACCCTAACACCCTCAGCTCTTGTTTACCTAGCTATCGTTCAACACCATCAGTTCTTGTATATCACCCACAGTTCTTGTTTACCACCCCAACTCTTTGTTACCAACCCAGTTGTTTTTCATTAACCTAGCTGTTGTTTACCACCCTGAATAATTGATTGTTTACCACTCTCAGCTCTTGTTTCATTAACCTAGCTGTTGTTTACCACCCTAAATACTTGTTTACCGCCCTTAATACTTGTTTACCACTCACAATTCTTGTTGACCACACTCAGCTCTTGTTTCATTAACATATCTGTTGTTCACCACCCCCAGGTCTTGTTTGCCACCCACAATACTTGTGTAACAACCACAATTCTTGTTTGACACCCTAAGCTCTTGTTTGCCACCCTAAGCTCTTGTTCACCTACTTAGTTGTTGTTTACCATCCTCAGCTATTGTTCACCACCCTGGGTTATTTTTACCACCCTAGCTGTTGTTTACCACCCGTAGGTCTAGTTTAACAGTCACAATTCTTGTTTACCAACCTACATTTGTTTACCACCCTCAGCTCTTGTTCACCACCCTGGTTCTTGTTTACCACTTCCAGCTCTTGTTGACCACCTTCAGCTCTTGTTTACCACCCCCAATACTTGTTTACCACTCGCAATTCTTGTTTGCCAACCTCAACTTTTGTTAACCACTTTAAGCTCTTGTTCACCAGCCGATGCTCTTGTTGCTGTTAACCACCCTCGGCTCTTGTTTACCACCCTAGATGTTATTGATTAACCCAGCTCCCATTTACTACCCAAAAACGTTTACTGCCTTCAGCTCTTGTTTACCACCCTCGGTCTTTGTTTACCACTCGTAGGTCTAGTTTACCACCCTCCGTTCCTGTTCACCACCCGCAGTTCTTGTTTACCACTTCCAGCTCTTGTTCACCACCCTCACATCTTGTATACCTCCCCAATATTTGTTTACCATTCACAATTCTTGTGTACCACCGACAATTCTTGTTAACCACCCTAAGGTCTTTTTTACCACCCTCAGTTTTTGTTCCAGCTTTCTTAAACTAATAGGGAATGTCAGGAATTCGCGTTTTTGGGAATCCGATTTTAAAAATCTTCAAAGGGTGGGATCTCCCACAGACTATATAAAAAATCCTTAAATTTGCCGGGAAATGTCAAGAAAAAACGCTTCCGGGCTTAAAAAAAACAAATGCAGAGCCACGTGAGGTTTGTAGGTGACATGAATATCGAGACTAAATTTCATAGAAGTGATTCAAAAAAGTGGTGGCCAAATTGACTTTACACCGGTTGACTATAAATAGCCATCCAATGGGACAGCGATTATCAATTATAAGTAGATGTTATTTTCGTACATTTTTCTGAAAAGAATTGCAAAAAGGCGTTTCTAATGAACATAAAAAACATTATAATGCATGTAACGCTATAGCCTTCACAGCTAATAATGTCAGTCTCTGGAGAAATTAAAGTTTTAAAAACGGGTGGCAAATAAAAAATGAGGGTGGCGAATAATTGTTTGCCACCCGGGTGGCGAATATCCTCGGCATAAATAACAACGTTGTTATTTTCGCCCAAGATAAACCACATTGCTTAAACGAGAGATTATGGTACGATGACTGTGTGTCAAGCTGTACCTACTTTATAATCAAACTAGAATGCATCTACTCTTCAGTAGTTGGCCCTTGGTTCCCACACTTTACACACCGAATACCTTTAAAATGAAAACGTTATCTTTAAAGCACCTCTGCGTTTAAAACGTGATAAGAACACACTATTAAAATAAATGCTTCATAAGACGCAAGTACGTTCGCCTTCTGATAATTAGAGCACAATTCTAATAGTATCGCAGGTAACAGGTTGGGAATTAACGTAGTAGCCTATATAGGAAATATGATTAAAACGTTAATAATACTTATGTTTTTATAGGGCTATCCCTTGATCGCCCAGACGCATGTAGCGCATGTAGTACATAAGTCTCACAACAAAGCAACATCACTATCTATTCGATAAGCTCATCATTCTGATAATAAAACTTGATTTTCAACTTTCTACAGCCTGCAAAAAGCGCAGCCATGTTATATCTGATATTTATACACCAACGTAGAAATGTGGACGTATACATTGCCATCGCCCCTGTCCGTCCGTCCACATTTCTTGTAGGCACGATAGGACATATTATGAAGGCTACAGTTTTTATCCGATCTTAATGAAATTTGAAGTCATTTCCCTTGACTTAGGCCTAGTAAATGTAACATGCCATGCATGGTAATATACGCCCACTGGCAGCTTTGATTTGAATAAAAAAATATTTGGCAGTACAGTTTAAGCGGCGGACAGAGTGAGCGAATTTCAGTCGTTGGTTCAGTCGCCCGAACTATTCACCGCCGATTTCATTCGGCCGACGCAGTAGACACACTGGGCGAATGACTGCGTTGATAACTCGCCTGAAAATTAATTACGCATGCGCACGACACTAAGTCAAGTGCCAGAAAGAAGCGAAGAGCGCAGCTGCTATTATCGTATAAGTTGGGCTTTGCCATTTTATTTGTCATCCAACAACTACCTAGTTTGCGATATCAGCATCCGCTGGAAGCGAACGTTAACTTGTCATCTACCTACCTACCTACCTTTCCCTTACAAAAAACGAAGACGGTAAAACAGTACTTACTGTACAGTTTTACCATGAAACTGTATGGTTTTACCATATACCGTACAGTTTTACCATACTTACCATACAGTAAGAACGATTTTACCATTCCGTACGGTAAAGTTTTATCATGTTACCGTACGGTTTCATCGTTTACCATACAGTAAGTAGGGTTTTACCATACAGTACGGTAAAGTTTTAACATGTTACCTACGGTTTTACAATTTACCATACAGTAAGTAGGGTTTTACCATACTGTACCATGTTACCCACGGTATTTGATATTATGAATACTGGAGTTTATTTCTCAACCCATTTATAGCCATTGTCCCATTAATGGAACACCTTTTTGATTGCACCACAGCATAATATGCTTGTTCCAAGACCATCCCTGGCCATATGATATTTTAAGTTTATAAACAGAGTTTAATTGCGACTAGTCCGATCGAGTCTACTTTTAGCAGTTGTAGTGAGTTATCTCCCTTTAACCCGGCAAAGCCTTGAAAATGTCCAAATTAATGTCAAGCAGGAAAAGGTTAGTAATTTTCACATTTTAAGCTCTGTATTCATGAAATTATTTAGAAATACTATAAAATATTACAATGAGATTAGTTGTGACAAAAATTTGACACGTTTCAATCATTTCTGTAGCAGTTGTGAGAAAATTAAAAAGTGTCTCATAAGTAACCAAATGGCTGCCAATTATTGCGCAACCGTCAAATTTACGTTGATTTCCTTATTTCCATTCCTTGTACGCCTAGGTTCAGTATGTAATGTATTCATCATCAGTACTAGTGTCCGATCAAGAAGAATCCATGACTAATGCTGAATTAACGGAGGATTCAGCCATTTCAGGAGCTGGGCCAGCTAAAACTGTGAATGTAAGTAGAACATACATTTTTATACGCCCACACATCGTATGGGCGTTTATTGTATTTGCGCCGTCGGTCAGTCCGTTTGTCTGCAATGTTCACATTTGCTCGTGCTCACTCTACAGGCTAGAGTTCTTTATGTCCCATTTTAATTTAAGTGAGAAATGTTATCAAAAGTGTTTTATGTATAAATGAATGAGGTACATGTTTAAATATCTTGGTTCTCAAGTCCATAAAAAACCTCATCACCTATATAAGTACCACAAGAATCCTTTTATTTCAACGTATGAACCCAGATGAGAAATTCATGGAAATAATTGATGTAGAATTTGTTAAAGATCTGACATTACATTTGAAATTTTCATCATGCTTAAAAAACTCTCGGAACATGTCTTAGACATAACACTCAGGTTCACCATGAGAGAGGAACGTTACTTTATTTTTCGATTCCGTAGCAAATAACTTAAATATTATTTTCATAATATTCTATATTACATTTCAGCTTGGTATCGATATAGATAGGAAATTGTTGGCTAGAGCTTTGACATTCAAGAAACTGGTGTGTACCATTTTGTCATCCAGGGAGCAGATGTACCAGATGACCCTAACTGTAAATTCGATACAAAAGAAATAAATATTCTATTAGTAGATAAATCTTTTTGTGTTTTTCTTTGTGTGGGGTTTATGTTAGGAGCAGGAGCATGTTTTGTTGTGAAAGTAAATCCTGTATTTGGAGCATCTTTCTGCAGTGCACAGCCTTTTAACCGTTGATTGATATGGATCGACTTTCCGTGGTCGAAGCTGTTTAACTGTACGGTAAACCGCTATCACTCCATGGTTTTATCGTATGGTTATGGATTTACTGTTCTGTTATGGTTTTACTGTACGGTTATGGTTTTACTGTACAGTTATGGGATTTACTGTACGGTTATGGGTTTTACTGTACGGTTCTGGTTTTACCGTACAGTAAAACTGTCTCAAATTACTGTACGGTAATATTGTATGGTTAAAAATTTTACTGTACGGTTTTACCGTGCCCCAATTTTTGTAAGGGTTATTTGTCATGTGACGCTTCAGGTGTGTGTGATTGGTTCAGTTACAGGAAAGTTCGCGATAGACTTCACCAGAGTGGACAGGACACACATGCCTAACGAGTCGATGGCGATGAATATTCGGGCGAATAATATCAAACACGCTTGATCTTGGCGAATGGCTTCGGCCAATGTCGTAGCACTGGACACACTTGGCGAAAGTCACTGCCTTTGACTTAGTAAAAATGTGTCAAATTGGCTTGTAGACACCATAGAAGTTGATATTGATAAGGATCTCTGAAGTCCCGCATTTTGGAGTTAGAATCTGATAAAGAGTAGGCTAGAATATGGCTGCCTTAGCAAAATTTCCAAACCAAAACCACAATTTTGATTCCTATGGAATTCATAGTCAATGTTTGACCTTAAATTGTCTTTGAGACCTTGTTAATTTTTGAATTTATGGAAAATTTATAAAAAAAATTCCATTTACTAAAAACTATGATTTCTGACAACTGGTGGTAGGCATATGTTACCTTGCTAAGTAAACTATGTTTATACGCCCACATACTGCAGTTTTAATCTGATGTTGATACATCTAATATGGTAACAATCGAATGAACAGTTTCTGAGTTATTGCTCTTGATTGCATCAAATTGGCTTGTAGGCAGGGTAGAGGCCACAGTTTTTATCTGATTTTGATGAAACTTTGTAAGCATGTATATATAATGATGAGATCTGGGTTCGAAATTGCTAATAATCGGATGAATGAGTTATTGTCGTTGTGTGTATATTGATGATACCTTATTCATGTTTGAAGTTGATAAGACCCAAATCAACCCCGAAAATGGTGATTCTGTCCCTTCTTAATTTGCGTCACAAAACAATTCTACAAATTGAAACGTTTAGTTTAGTGGTATAAAAAATTTTTTCATTTTTTTAAAGTAAGGTTTTATACGCATAATGTAGTCGTCGCCCCTGTCCGCAATATTGTTGTGGACACTATAGAGAGTTGATTTCTTGACCGATTTTGAGAAAATTTGTTGTGAGAGTTTACAATAACCCAAGGAAGAAGCATATTGAAAATCAAAAAAATATTTAATGAGTTATTGCCTTTGTTCTCGATAATGCTTTCTGAACACGATAGAAAGTTTGTTTATTCATGGAACTTGGTGAAATTGTCTTACCCAAGTAAGATTGAACCCAATGAATTTTAGCTTGTAAAAGATCTAGAAGACACACTTCTTGACGGATTTTGAAGAAACTTGATGAAATTGTTTATTATTACCAAACGATGTACCTTACCATGTGTTCAATTTTTAGCTTGTTTGCACTCTAGAATTTTGTTTGTTATTCTCCCGAATGACTTAGACTTTTAAAATATTTTTGTCAGAGTGTTGAAGAAAGTAACATAAGAATTGAATTTGAATGTAGGTAAATTAGCATGGTAATTAAGTTTATTTGGTCACATACTTTAGTCAAGAGGGACCAGTAAATTGGTCACTATAATCTTGTCTTCAGTTAGTTGGTAAACTACTTGACAAATTTTCCAAAAGACCAATATACTGTGTCAATAACACATCTATTTGAAGTTTCATTAAAAACTAGGAGCCACTAGCAAGTTAATTAATTGCTCAATACACTAATAGTTTTTTAATTGTATCACTACATTGGTATTTTCTAATTAAACTTCAAATATCTGTGCTAAATCATAGCGCATTGAAATTTCAATCCAACTATATGATAGGTTATAGAAACAATATAAGGTATGTTTTCCGAAATCAATTTTATAACATGATAAAATTATATGTACAATTGAAAATATTGTCTTGTTTTTGATGTACCAATGGAATGGATGAACTACTACAGCTACATATATCTGGATATAAAAAAAAAAAAAACAAATAGAAGTGATCACTGGTCAGTGTGCGTTACAAATAAACCAAGGCAATACAGTCAGATAATTTCATCTAGACCCTTACAAAATGAACTTTTCAAACAAAACTTCACATATACTTACAGGGTACGTAACGAGTGTAACACCTTTTAGACTTGAGTAAAAGTAGTACAAATGTCAAGTTTCAGATAAAACAGGAGGATTTAGGACAGTTTAGGTGCAAGAATCTGAGTCATGCTTTACTTTCATCCAATGGATCTGAATTTTTCAATTTGAGTTTTTGCTCATAACATTTCAGAGGTTCCTATACATGCCATGAATAGTGCTATAAAACTTATTTAATCCTCAATCAGCAGTATTGTAGTGCTGATACATCTACCTTTAGGTGAGGCCAACAATCAATGGTCTACTAATTCATTCAGTTTTCTAATGATAGTATTCAATTCTAAACAACTAAAGTGCTTTTCAGAACAAGATTTGAATTGAAGCAGTGCATATTTTCTGTCAGTGATTTATTAACCAGACTTAAATCATAAACCTCATAATAGAACAAATAAATCTTTTTTTTCTGACTATATAATTGAATGCATACTCACCCTTCTGATGTTTTTTAATCTTGTTTTTTGATGTTATTAACAGATACATAATGATATAACACCACTAGTAAAAACAATGATACACCAAGAGCATTGGCAAATATAGCTAACTGGATATCAGTGATCATTTTTACCTGTAAATATAAAGCAGTTGTAGATATCTTCAAATATTCCAATTTTTTTTTCCTAAAACAGCTCTATTCTATCTACACCAGTTCAAATTTCAAAAAAATATTTTAATAATCCATCCATCATAAGACCCAAATTATTGTGCAAAATAAAAATTTAACCATGGAATGTGAATTAACTTGCACTTTAATTTTGTCATGTTTGAAATTAAATCTTCAGAACATTGACTTGAGACATAGCTCATTATCATATTTCAGATATTACACAGTCAGCCACGATTTTCATATGACTCTAATGAGATACACAATTACCTTGTAATGAACAAGTTTAAGATGGAAAGAGCCCTTCTTTCGGAATACAGTAGTATCTCAAATTATACTGAAGCTACGTGTCGGCAATGTAATGGCTGCTTCAGGTCAAAAGGCGAAGGGTCATATGTTCACTTCCGGTGAATTTATACCCAATAAAATCCCAGAAAACTTATCATAACCCTGAATGGCATTGAGCAGTATTTGGCGGGAAAATATTATCTAAATAAAAATAACCTTCATTGCACTCAGGGCCAAATGTAAATTTAAGTTTTGATTTACCCCATGTATTTTGGAAAAAATTTGGTTTTCTACCTTTGAAGTTTGACTGAGCATAAGTGCTTTGTCTTTTATGTATTTGTTTTGTGATGTTAATAGTTGACATATACAAAAATATATATTCAAATACCTTGTACCGTATTGAATTAAAAGTCAATACAACATCTTTATTTAACAGACCCTTTGTTCCGTTTTACTATGATTTTTACTACAAAATTCATTCATAAACACGTGTGATGGCCAAAGTTGTTGATTATATTATTTCTGAACAGTTAATTAAGATAATTCGGATTAAGAATTAACACTGTTAAGTTTATGTGGCCAATGTGAACGATATTAATCGTAGGGCTACACGTGCGCAAACGGATTTTATAAACAAAATCTTCGAGGGAAAATCGTCTGCTTTTTATAGACGTTATAAGTAAATTATATTAGTCAAAATGAATTATAGGTAAATTACAAATAGTCTTCTTTTTTTTTATTCAAGTCTATTTATTATGCATAATCTTGATTAGAAATCTGATATTAGGCTTAGCCGCGCTAGGCCTATGTTGTTCATCTCAGAGGTCTTGGATATAAAACAAAGGATTGCAGTTTAAAAAAGAACACGCGGTGCCAATCATAATAATTTATGAAGCAAGTGGAACTTCCGCCGACAGAAATGTTAATCAACAAGTTTATGTATTGGAATTTATTGAGAAGTTAGAACTATCTTAGAAATGGATATTATAAGACAAAATATACTAATTGGTAAAATATTTGTGTTCTTCAAGGAGGAGTAGAAAAGGTATCCACAATAAAATACATTGGCGGCGTTTTTCTTTGAGAAAGATTTTTCTCACCTTTGTTTCATGTGCGTGAAGAAAGTGCGCCGACGCACGTGCTTTTCCGATTCCATCATGACCATTGTTACACATGGAGTAAGAGAACAGTAGAAAGCCATTTGCCGTAAATTTAAATAATGGTCCTATATGATGAGGTCAGTCTTTAATATATTTTCATTCATTTTCTTTCCACAATTTATAGTCTGACCGGGCGTAGCCAACTAATAAAAATCGAAGCAGACCATATTCCAACCAGTCAGTTGGATATCTGCATTTTTTCTTTTTATCCTTATGCATCTTTATGTTCCAAAAGTGTCAAATGCAATAGATTGTATGATTGATTGAAAACATTTTGAACAACAGTATGTATTATTTATATCCTTTTGATTGAAGGTGTCCTATTGACTAAGTGGCCAATTTCTCTTGGGTGCAGGAATGAATTGGTGCTGGTGTTCAGATTTTGTACTGAGAAAATCTGAAAAATAAATGGCTCAGAGAACTCATTCCTGACAATTTTGAGATACCAAAAACGTATCAAAATCTATATCTCTTTGATTTTGTACAAAGACAAGTGAATCAATCTCTGATGAACTGAAAAAGGTTCTGCTGGAGCTTGCTGGGGCCCAGACCCACAGACCCCACCCTAACGACAGGGCTGCTTGGGTGTTTTGGCCTAATTTGACATTTGTAAATTGTCAAGAAACTGAATCCAAGTCTATAATATATTTTGTCTTAGTCTTATAAAAACTAAAAAGAAGTTCATTGTCTATGATATTGGTAATATTGGTGAGAGTCTTAAAACGTTGTCCAAAATGGTTTGCACACCCACTTCATTTAAAATTATATGTCCAGATACACCAAATCAATTCTATCTTTCTAAAATTTTCTTGGAATTTTCTCAAAAGTTCCATGGGAGACTTTTGCCTATTGCACTTAGGCAGAGCTGTCACACTTTCAATTCAATCTCAATATTTGTCCCCCCATTGAGTCAGTCTTGCCCCATTGCCCGTTTAAAACATCAAATTTTAATAAATAAGACAATTATATGTATATATACTTCTGGAACATTTATTATCATATATATTCCTGATGACGTTGTAAATATTCCAGAAGTATATCCATATAATTGTCTTATTTATTATCTATAACTTGTGCTTCTAATATGCCATTGAAGGATTATCAAATTTGAAGTTTCCTATTATAATTGATTCAAGACCAGTGTTTTTCTGGTTCAATGGTTTCTTAGAGAAAGGAATTCTTAGACCACAGACATGCGCAGAAGGTTTTGTTTACAAATGTGTACTTCTCCGGTTGTAACATGTAAATTATGGATTTTTATTATTATAGCAAAATTCACTAAATCACGATAAAAAATTAGTGTATATTATAATGACATCACTAATTACCGAGTTACGTTTTGTGACGTCATTAAACACCTAGTTTTAGTGGAATTGCGGGAACCACAGACATCTGATTGAAAATTGGAATGGTTCAAATTAATGTTATCAGTGCCCCTGATACACATAATATATTTAGTAATACTCTTTTATAAACAAACACCGATACAGGGATTCTGTTGTATATCTGCTGATGAATTTATTCTCCTATACCGGTATGTAAATTTTATGAGGTAGTTGTCAACATATTAGTGACTGACATATAAACACAAGACTAAAATTAAAGTTTATCTTCAAAATTTCATAATTATTACCAAAGTTTACACAGATTTATTGTACTTAACTTGTATTTCTAGTAAATATAACTGTTGGCTTAGCATGGTTGGTTCTATTTGAAATTTGGAATTGCCTCCCTTCAATAGGTGAAGTTATTTCTGTCCTCCACCCAACTCCCCACATTCATCAAACATATCAGAACAATTTGATGGTGTGAAATGTCCTTTATTTTGCATGACCACAAGAATATGAGAAATATAAAGTATGGGTGTAAAACTTACACTACATAAAACAACTCAAATATCTAATAATGCTCATATTCCTGTTGGGCTAAACACAATAATGATAAAATACGCCAAACACAGCCCCTGCTGTAAAAGGAGTTTTCAAGTTGACTTTGTCATTGCTGTTTTGAAGAATTTGTTAAATGTACTATGATATTCTAGGTATTTCATAAATATAAATATTTCAAGATATATATTTGTGTTATTTGTATATGTAAACGTGAAAGTGAAAATGTTTGGCCTAAAGCCTAATATTTCTATGTACGTTGACTCCTCTTATAGTTAAACTCTCATTCAATCAAGTTTTTCACCTAATGCACCACTATGCCTACATTAGTATGTGATTGACATAATTTCTTTTTTAATTTCTTATCATCAAACAGAGATCCACATCTGTTTTATGATATCTAGTGAACCTATATTTTTATCATCTATATCTTCATAATGTAGGCTAGCCTACACATTATTTTGATAAAACACTAAGATATATGGATATACTACTTCTGCATTCATTACATACTACGTTTCGGAACACATACAGATAACATATTTTACTTGATAACGTTACCTGTATGTGTTCCGTAGTATGTAATAAATGCAGAAGTAGTATATCCATATATCTTAGTGTTTGATTGTAATCTTCCTACCTCTAATTGTCTTATTAATACATTATTTTGATACAAATCATATGGAAAAAATATTGCCCAAAACTTTTTTATTGATATGATTACTAGAGCAAGTTTTGCAACAACTATTTTAATTAAGCAATAAACAGGAATCATTTTTAGTGCTGTGAGCCCCAATTGATGGTTCAATCCCTTCCCTGTAAAAGTTTTGTGTATTGAAAATATTACGAATAAGTTTCATTTTTAATTTGTGATTTTCTATTGGTTCACATGTTGATAATATGCATTGCACTATTAATTGTAATGTGGGGTCAATTTTGTGATTCAAATTGGACTGCAAAAGAAAACTAATTCTAACTTGATTGAAGCTGCATGACTTGAAATAAGCTTCACATTGCATAGACAACACACTTGTACATGATTGCTGTCCTAAAACAAATATAAAAACTACAGTTCACTCCCCTTAACTACATGAATGTAAACTAAGTGAAATTATTTGACACACCCATTATGTTGAAAAAAAAAACTATATGTGGATGGACTACACGAATCAAAAGATATGATATTCAAATAGAAATATTTTTTTCAGTTATATTTTGTGGGATATATGTGCTTTTTATACGCCCACCCATGTCCCTCAACAATTGCTCGTAAACACTCTAGAAGGCACAATTCTTGACTGATTTTGACGAAACTGGGAATGATTGTTTGTAATCACCTATGGATGCACCTTATTGAAAATCAGAAAAATCAAAAAATATTTAATATGAGTTATTGCCCTTGTTCTTGAAATGCTCGTAAACATTCTAGAAGGTTCAATTTTTGACAGAATTTGACGAAACTTGGTAATGTTATAAAGCTCTATTATCACTCAAGGATGAACCCTATTGAAAATCAGATAAATCGAAAAATATTTAGTATCAGTTATTGCTCGCGTTCTTAAAAACGTGTTCAATTTTTAGCTTGTAAACACTCTAGAAGGCACAATTTTTAAAGGATTTATATGAAATCGAAAAATGATTAGTATGAGTTATTGCCCTTGTTCTTGAAACTTCGTTCAACTTTTAGCAAGTAAACACTCTTGATGGTTCAATTCTTGACAGATTTTAATGAAACTTGTTAAACAGTATCGCCCAATAAAGTTCAAAAGAAATGTAAAACTGGTAATTGTTACTGTACTGCCAAATATTTTACCTTGCCTGGCAAGCTATTTTTAAAGGGATATAAACGATTTTCTTTTTTAACATTTTTTGTTTGTAGGACTAATTGAGGCATGATTTCCCAAAGCTGCTTGTATAATTCCTTAAAAGAAGGATCAGTTTTTATGTCATTGTCACAAAATTAGAACTTTCTCTGTTACTTTTTACATTTGAAATTTAAATGTGGACAATGAAATGTATATTACAAGAAATTCATTGTAAAACCAAGACAAAAAAAAAAAACAATATCTTGTACTATTGGAATAACTGGCAATATACTCAGATCAACAGCCCTCATCAAGTTCATAAGTCGTATTGTTCATTCACATGAGAACATATGTATTATTTGTATGAATATTTTTATTAATTTATACATTTCTTTGGTATTGATGAAAATATGCCTATTCATCAGTATTCTTCAGCATTGTGTTTGTTAGAGAGATTTATGAGGGGGTTGAATTTGTTTTTTCAACCTAGCCTGCACTATATCTTCTGATTTAAACATAACAAAGGAAAATTCTAACTATGGCCTCAATATTTCTTCATCATTGAAGGTTGAATGTGTCACATAAAATGAATTATATGTGACATGAGACGTGTGCCGGGGATCCAGTACAGTCGTGCTGCACAGCTGTATGGGCGGAGTCTGGATTGTCTTCTCACTGCTCTGATAGGACAGATAAGGAAATGCCTGATGATCAAACTAGTGGAGCAGTCAACTGTGACCATTTCCCCATTAACTTACCATCTGCTCTCTACATTATCACTCAAATTTAATGATTGCCTTTAACAATTTAAATTTTGAAAAAATATTCCACTAGACTCTGTAGGCCTGCTGTTCTTCTCATTTTACCAACAAAGTTTTCACTAAAAACTTTTCAGTGTTGTCAAGCTAATCTATGAGTTAAAAGTATGTCAAATACATTTTGCACATATTTTAATAATATTATCGTCAAACATAAACTTTGACAAATGTTACATGGAAAATTCAGATTTGTATACAATTAAACACTTGTGATTTTTAATTTTGATAAACATTTCATATAAATATGAATGAATAGCTTGTATGTGTCTAAAATGCTAATTTAGCTTATGTCAGAATTAAGATGAAAAGTCTTTGTGTTGACTAGAAGTAATTTCAATTAGCGATGTGACTACAGTGGCTTAAAGGTACAGGTGACCCTATTTTAGTCTCAGAAACACAACACAGTGTTCACAGCTCACCTTCTAAATTTTAGCCTTCAAATCGATGTGTGTCCAGAATTAACCTCATTTGAATGTTAACATAACGACTCATCATTTTAAGGTACTCTGTGATATTTAGAAAGGACATAGTAAGGAAAATGACTATTTTGCAGTATTTTTAAATGAATTTCGTATTTTTGTATATTTCTAATACTCCTGAAGACTTTTAACATCTATTCAAGACTAAAATCAACCTCCCACAATGCTGCATCTGTTTCTTTAACAACTTAAGTAGATCCAATTTTAGGCATTGTAATGTGCCTTTATCACAAGTAAGGTGAAAGCAGTTTTCATTTTTATTCCGTAAAAATTGAGGACATGACCTTGTTGCTTAAGTTTATTTGAATATTGAGCTCAAAATTACACTTACTGAACTCTTATAGGAACTCACATGATGTATTTTATCAAATATTGAATTTCAATTAGGAAAATAAGTCCAATAGTCTTTTATTCTGAAAAAAAGGGAGAAAAAATTAAATCATTAAATATCATAAAATAAAATACAAAAGATTTGTCAGACCTCAATGAAACTCCATAGTCAAAGGCTCTTTTGATTTTTCTCCAGACTATTTATGTAAATATCTTATAATCAATAATTCAGTCACAAATTACTGTGGGAAAAGCTTCCATCTTAGCTCTGTTTGATTAATAAGATGACAAAACAAATTAAACATGGATTCCCGAGAATTCAGTAGATAAAATAATATAACTTTTAAACTCCCACATGAAATGGGGCTGTAAATAAACCATTTATTCCTTCAACATTTCGTGTGTCTAAATACACACTTCTTCAAGAAGTCCAAAACCAACAATTAAAAAATTAAATGACTATTACAATAACAAAGTCATTTGGAATTTACACATGAAATGGGGCTGATATTGCCATCACCCACGTCCACAATTTCTTGTAAACACTCTGGAAGACTTGACGAATTGTGATGAAATTTGGTATGAGTGTTTGTAATCACCCAAAGATGAACCTTATTGAAAATCAGAAAAATTAAAAAATGTTAAGTATGAGTTATTGCCCTTGTTTTGAAAACGTGTTAAATTTTTTGCTTGTTAACACTTAAAAAGGCACCATTCTTGATGGATTTTGACGAGTGTTCATAATCTCCCAAGGATAAACCCTATTGGAAATCTGAAAAATGTAAAAATATTTAGTATGAGTTATTGACCTTGTCCTTGAAACATGTTCAATTTTCAGCTTGTAAACACTCTAGAAGAGACAAATCTTAATAGATTAAGATGAAACTTGTGAAATTGTTTCTTATTGCCCATTGATGGACCTTATCAATTATTAATATTGAGAACTATTGAGAGTTATTGACCTTAATCTTGAAAACACATTCAATTTTTAACTCGTAAACATTATGCTGCCAGTGAGCATATATTACCTTGCTTGGCAAGCTTTCTTATATTAAGGTAATAAGTGCATTTAGTTTCATTGCCTATTTTCTTCAGAATCAGAACACTGTTTTTCACCTATGGTCTTTCACTACAATTGTCTTGTCCAAAGAGCCTTGCCTTGATACATTTAAATCCAGGTTAGCTTTTCAATGTTTCTTGCTGGAAGCTGGTTCATGGTTGAGCTTCACTACAATAATGAATTGTCAGTGCACTGGTAACAATAACATATTCTCACCATTCTAAAACTGATTTAAAATTTTCATAGATAATATTTATCTTATATTTTGTGAAAAAGGATATCTGTTTCTCTCTGTTTATGTTCAAGTATTGCACTTTCCATAGACTAATAATGTAATTGAGCTTTACAGATTTCTTCATTAGGAATAGGCCTACAAATGTGGGGAAAAAAGTTTGAAATACTTTTATAAATTTATTGTGGATATCCAACTTTAATTAGATGAGAATGCATAATAATAGGAAAGTAGTCAGTTGCTTGGAAAAGATCAGTTCACAAACAAGTTGAATTCCCAGCATTAATTATTAATTCATTCTCCCATCTGCCACATGGTTTCAACCTTCTCTATAATCACATTCATTGTACATCAATATCACTCATGATTTTTTATCCAGGACTTGTAAAAATATCATTTCCCATGGGGCCTATAATAGTTTGAACTTGTTTCCTTATCATCATGACTGTAAATTCCCTTTGTAGTAGAAAGTCTGAAACAGTCTTTGATAAAGTTCATGTTAAGAAACATATAATTCCTTTTTGACATATAAGTGTTGTTGATTCTTAAACTGTGTTCATTTTCATTGAGGCAGTTTTGAAATTTTTGTCTATTGTTATTTACCACCTAAGTCATGAACATGAACAGTGCCAATCAATTTGGACATTTGAATTATCAATTCCTTTCTATGATGAAGGGAGCAGATGCAATTAATTTATGTGAGAGTATGAACAATTGTTGGTTCAATTCTATGGCCTCTTTTGAGGTATATGTTATATTCGCTTTTCTTGTGCGAAACTTCACTGACCTATTAGGAAACATTGATTTTGATAATGAAGAACTGGGAATGAAATTATTAATAAAGAATGTCATTTTCTTGGTCCCTACTTCAGCTGAGTAAGATGTTTATTTTGAGATTTAATCAAATTTGAAATCCCTGATGAAAATGACACTCACTCCACCAGATTAATAAAAATAGTCAAATATTTTACCCTATTTGATCTTGAAGCACTCAGTCAAACCAAGCTGTACATCTGTTATTTTGATTCAGGCCTTTGACAAGGTTTAACCATTACCCTTTATCTTTTATTGATTTTTCTAAATGACATTTGTTATGCTTCTGATAACTATAGCTTTAGAGAAAAAACGTCCTGAATGTTTTGTCAGTGACTAGGGTTATATCAAAAATTGATTTATATATTTTAAATTTTTACCATCCTTTGTTTGACACACAATGTCTGGCTTTTATTAAAAATTGATGTTTTACTGTAATTTATTCTACTAGTAATTTTAGAATTATTGCCATGGCAACATGACCTAAGTGTGGCTGATGCAATCAGATGCAATCAATACCATTATTTGCATTTCAACAATGTTCTACACCATCATGCTTTAGATTAAAGTTATGGCAATCATGAATATTGAAAATGTTATCAAATTTGCCAGAAAAGGGGTTGATTTGTTTCGAGAGGGAGGTAAATACATTGATATTCAAAACTATAGGCAATGTTTAAAATATTTTCCATCAAATAAAAGAGGTGTTTTGATTATATCTATTAATTTGTTGCCCTTCCAAAAATGCCTGACATACTAAAAGAGTTTTGATTCTGAAACAAGACTGAGTAAGCATTTTTCTATCTTCTTGGATTTGGCACAATGGCACCATGAAATATTTATCTTGAAAATGTTCTGTACCTTTATAGATTTCAAACCTCTGAGATAGAACGAAATCAATCCTCTATATTTCTAAATAAAAACTAACCTTTTCTGTTAGAAATAAAAGTTTGTTTTCATTTCACATCTGTTAGTGATCAAAACAAATGAAGGTGTTCTTTTTTGTTAAATGATTTTACTTTAAAAATTGGAGGAAAGATAACCTTAATAGATACCAAGTTTTTTCTGTAAAATAATACTTTTAACATTATATTTAGAGTGACCTTATTTGGCAATGAGACGTTGAATAAATTTTTTTAAGACTTAAGTCTTGTGTGTAACAAAAGTTCAATGTCCTGAAAGGAAGTATGATTCTAGTTACATGTATTTAAGAAAATGGTTATTTAAGCCTAAACCTTTCCATTGTTTCTGAGATAGGTAAGGAATGAATGAAGTAAATGAGAGTTTTACAACTGATTTTCCTGTAGTTTAAGCTGATAAATATAATAATGTCAGTGTCATGAAGTTGATAACGCAAGGGCAGGGATGATTTGTGTTGATTCTTTACCATTCACAGCTCTTGGTTGTTTCATTGAATAAAAAGACTATTCTTCAAAGTCACTTTCTAAACAGCATAAACTAAAGAAATACAGCGTATGAGGTATAATCCTATTTTGTCATGTAGCAATGATTATTTGATATAATTAAATTGGCTTTACAAATTTACTAGATTTAACAAAAAACGCCAATTTTAGAACTGACCATCTGGTTTTAACTTTTCTCATTTTAGCATAATATCTATATGAAGTATTGCAACATGTGAATCTCTAGTTCTTCAAGCCCAGTTTATTTGAGATAGAGATAAAATTCTAGTTGAAGGAATCTTTGAGTGTGTGTTTAAAGTCAAGATGTATTAAAATAAACTGTCACCTGATCCATTTGAACTTGAAATCTCTTTTCCTCTACCATCTGGAATCCAATTTAAACCAGACACCAGAAGTTGTTTAGATTTCTATATCATGACTTTGACTCCCCATCCTGTGTCTTTTTAAAGGGATCCATTCCCATTAATCTTTGATTTATAAGTTTTTTTTATTCAAATGTTACGGTTTGGGTTTTGATTTAATCTAAGATGATATCCAGCTTTATAGTAAATCTGATATTTAGTTGGTGAATTAAGCTAACTTAAAACCGAATTTAGTTATAGACAAATCAAATGACTGGTATATGAAAATCCTCCGTAACCAAGAATTTTCATGTCACTGGCCTCTGGTTTTGACTCTCTTTTGGTATTTCATCTGTCCAAACATCAAAATACCTTTTCTTTCACTGACTTGCAAGAAGGCTGTAGGTTTCAAATCTTACAAAATATCTTTACCAACAAATTCTGGATTTTCAAGCATTTAATTAGCTATCAGAACTCCAGAAACTTGGATTTACTTCGTTCGGGTTGAATTGTTAGTTCAATATTGTCAGTTGATAATAACATGTAGCACTCTAATATGAAATTAATATCTTACTAGGTTTCAAACAAATTCTGGTTTGTGCTTAGATTCCTTCTTTTTTTTTGGTATAATGACATATTGGCAATTCTGTAATATTTCCAATTCCAAAGAATATTTTTAGAAGAAATGATTCCATTAAAGATGGCCTTTCAGTTGAAGTGTACCCCAGTAAGAAGAAAGTCATATGTTGTCATTAATTTAATGATCATGTCAGCTGCTGTTTATTTCAAACCATTTAAAATTCTTTTTAACTGATGCTAACAATATTTTCAAGGTGACTTTGAAGAAATTTTACTTAGAATTTGAACTGAAGTTTCTTAAAAAACAAGATATGGAAATTCATAGTATATGCTTTATGAGGTTGGACAAGAAGGCTATAAATGCCAAACTTAGGATATGCATCACTTTTCGTTTGCCATATTGGCTTACAGAAGGAGCAGACGTTAACTTGACATCTACCAACTTATGCATTACTTTTTGGAACTTTCAGTCTGATCCTCTACTTATTAAGAATACAAACTGAATTTGTCATTATTTATTACTACAGCAGTTTTGAGACTACATTGTGATGGAAAACTTCTATATCAGCAGTTCAGATTGTTTCAACCATGGCATTTAAGCTTGATAAAATCTTGAAAATAGGTTTCCTGTACTTGTTCAAAGTGCTTAAAAAGTTCCGTGGAAAATTTATGGGACATTAATTTTTCATTGTCAATAGCAAACAATTGTCTTTTATGTTATTTATAGTTTTTATGACTCAGTATAGCATGATATATCTTTTGTCAAAATATTGCAGATCTTCAATTTTCCGCTTGATTCAGTAGAATACTCAGGCTTAACATTTACATATATGGCTTAATCCAATTGGAATTAAATATATTTGTTTCTGAATTCACCCCATGTTTTGACTTATATCAACAATTTTCACCACAAAATTGAAACATTTTTCAGTGCGAAAGATAGAACATAAGAATAAATGTCATTTTTGTTTCTTAATGACCTGATGATGTGTTCTTTACCAGAAATCTTGAAGCATAAAAATTCTTGACACATGAAAAAATTGACAAAAAGATCTCTAATTCTGAAGTGACATTATTTGAAAATGAAGAATAAAAAAGACCATGTCCATACCAACAGATGAATTTGTAACTTTTAGATTGTTAGCTACCACCATACACTGCAGTCAACCACAACTGTCAATGTCAATAACATCATGCAATCTTACTTTTTAAGCTGCAGTCAGATTATCAAAAAACTAAGACACTTAAAGCATCACCTGCTGATTTTTAAACGCCCACACAAATAGTTTGGGCGTATATTTTAATCACCTTGTCTGTCAGTTCACATTTGGCTTGTGCTCACTCTACATGCTACAATTCTTTATGGATTCTTTTGATCTGATAATTTTTCACCGAAGTATCTTGTCCGAATTAGCGTTTTCACTCTATTAACTATATTGTGTAACTCGTGCTCACTCTACAGGCAACAAAATACTTTATGGATTTTTTTGATTTTTATATGCCCACACATAGTGTGGAAGATTATTGCTGTCCGTCTCTCTGTCCATTCACACTTGGCTTGTCCTCACTCTACAGGCTACAAACAGTAATTTGTACTTGCAATCAAAGCTGCTGATGGGCGTATGTCATCTTGCTTGGCAAGGCTATCTTTATATATTTCATCACTGCAAGTAACAGAGCTCTATATGGATGAAGTATCTAACTTGGTGACTGGGTACATGAAAATATTTGATTGGTATGAAACCTTAAACTCTGCCAGCTGGAAAGAAAGTCAGATTCTTGTCAAACTTTCGTTTACTTTCCCTGCATCTGGTGTTTAAGCAGACGTCTGATGAAATCATTTGTGGCTGTAGGTCACTAGAATTCTGTTGCTGTTTGAATGTTCTGGTTAGCAAACCCATGATGGTTTAAAGGGACAAGGTTGTGTAATTCTGTTGACCAGATTGTAAAGTTTAACTGTGCATATCACTTATCAGAATGACAATTCAGCTTAGAATTCTACAGTATTGATTGTTATAACCTAAGTTAATGAGATGTCATGGTATTAATTTCAGATGAGGAATAAGTAATCAATTTGAATGTGGTTTAATGTCTAAGAAATTGTCATATAAAGTTTTTATTTGAAATGGCCTGTATCTTTAATTTGTTATTGAAAGTTAAGCCTAAACTTTAGACCTAGATTTGAAAAAAGTTTATAAGCCTTCTGTTCAAATAATCTGATGTACTGTGTGTCCCTTCAAATGTGAGTTAAACAGATGTATTATAGATATACATAATAAAAACTTGAATTCCTTTTTGCCAACTTTTTAATCAAAAGCGTGCAGGGCTTTGTGCCTGTCACACGCCACAAGTTCTAAATAAACAGAATGATTGTCCCCTTAATCTAGGTGACTGGAGCTATATAGAGATATCTGGCTTTTGTACTGTATATATGTTGAAAAGCACCACCCCTGATAAGCATCTGGTTTGTATCATGTAAATTTAATGTGGATAGGGGACATAAATTATCTGCTCTGTGTGCCTTTTGACAGTTTATTGCATAAAATATTCAATTATTAGATTAAAGGGATTACACCCCATAATGATTTCTTGAGTTGATTCTTTCAGTTCAAATGAAATTTTTTTTTTTAGTTCAAATGGGTTAAAAATGATATTTATGTGATTTATAAACAATATGATTTAAAGTTAGTTAAAAATCATTTAGGGAAGGACTAGTAGTGAACTTTTTTCTTATATTTGATATTTGTAAATGTATGGTCTTTAACAAATTTCTCAGAAAATCAACTGAGATGAAGTTAATGTTTGAAGTTAAAAACAGAAAAAAATGGTGACCAATTTGATTAGTGGAACACTGATACATTTTTAGAAAACACACCTTTAAAAAAATTAACATCTGTACAGTGTCAGACTGTTCTTCTGATATCTATTGATCAAATGATTCATTTCTCTGTATTTTCAATTTGCAAGTTCATGTGTACATGTGCATCCATGCATAATGAATTTGTTTGTAAATGACTTATAATACACAACTATACTGTTTAATTGTTCTGAGAATATGTGGATTGAAGGCATCAAGTGCTTTTAGTTGTATTTACTACTTTTGATATGACCACATGGAAATGTGGATATAAATTGCAGTTGTCTGTCGGTCTATCCATCAATTTATATTGATTAGATCTTGGACTGATTTGAATTTGACGATTTTTTGATGAACAGTTTTTGAATAATTGCCCTCAACTTAGAAATTATGTGTCAAATTTGTTTGTGAACACTATACAGAAAACATTTTATCTCATTTTAATGAAATTTGGCGTGATCATTTATATTATGAGATCTTGGTCAAATTTGACGATTTTTGCAATGAATTATTGAATTATTGCCCTTGACTGATATAGTATCTTTAAAGATTTAAGACATCAGAGCAGATTTGATTTGATGTATATTGGTTATTGATATTCACTTGATATGAAAAACTCAGCATAAATAACTGACAGTAAATATAGAAAGATAAAGTACAAGTACTTGCTTTACTCACGATATATGAATAAATTCTCACTGCGAATGCATTATGAAGATCTTTACAATGAGAAAATTCATTTTGGTCACTAAAGACTTTATCATTTCTGACAGCTGCCAGTTATGTATGTTACTTGCCTGGCAAGCTATCTTTACTTTTAAGAACATGTTGCTTGCAAAATGCTTTTGTAATTCTCAGTTGATAGTCATATAAGTTCTGTTTGGACTAAGAAAGAAGCTAGCCCTAACTTAAACATATCACAATACAGGAGCTATAATATGATATATATTGTAATAGGTAATAAGTAACACTTCAGCATCAAATTTTCAATACTTATTGCTACTGTAATTTCAGATAACAAAATATTATAACTAATAATTCATCTCGTTTTACCACATATACACAAATAAATCTTATATCTTTTATTAATGCATTTGGTTGTCAACTAGTCATGTGTGTATTTGTCAAGGATGCCTTGTATCGTAAAGTTCTGATACAAGCCTACAAGATACATTGCATGATATTAAAATCAATTTATTTAATGATCATTACAGTTTTCTAGATTTTTTCAAATACAAGCAATCACCAATTATTAAAAACACAGATGTTTTAGAATCGTTTTCAAAATTTGAGGAATTTCTGACAGGTGGAATCCAATTCTTTGAAATTTGCCAAAAATATTATTTATTAGTATAATGGATACATATATCTGGGACAGGTGGGCCTTAATAAAAGTGAGATTTTACTTTATGATGTAAAAATACATGATAATTACAATGAACTAGGAGGGATATTAAAAAGCATACCTTTGAAGGCCAAAAAAATATACCCTGAAATTTCTTTAATATATAAGACATCTGTTTTCCTTATCTATTATATGTTTGAATCTATTTGAATTTCTCTGTTATTGTTTGGATATTAAAAATAAAAGCACTTTTCTTCAATTAACAGCTTCTTCAGTTAATGTTTGAAAATTCAAACTTGTATTTCAATACAAAGTGATTGTAGGTATTCTAATGCCAGTTTAATGCAAAAGGCATGGTGGTAACATGTATAGGAAAATTATCATATTAATTCAGCAGGTACTTTTTTATACGCCCACATGAAATGACTAGAAGGCATGATTCTTGCCGAATTTTGACAAAACTTGGTTTTATTATTCTCTGAATATTTGTCTTCTACTGTTTTCACGAGCTAAAAATTGAACACGTTGTCAAGAACAAGGGCAATAACTCATACTCAATATTATTCAGTATCGCCCTAAAGAGTTCAAAAGAAGTGTATGACTGAAGGTTGAATATTTCATACTGGGGATTGTTACTGTACTGCTAAATATTTATGTTTAAAATCAAAGCTGCCAGTGGGCATATATTACCTTGCCTGGCAAGCTATCTTTCACTTCCTGATGATAAATATCTATAAATTTATTACAATCATCCACACTAACCAATGATAAAAAACCAATTGCTTTCTGTAACTGACAAATCTGAACAAATTTGAGACTTAGTATTTTAATAAAAAAAAATTGCATTATATTTGCTTAATAAGGAAACCGAAGTGAAAATCTTTAAATGAGTGTTTGATCATATATTGTGGTAAAAAGTAAAATATGTTATATGTGATTCTTGCAGCAATTGTTATATTATGAGCTAATTAAACTCTTTAATTGTGACAAACTCAGGGGCAAAATTACATCTGGTGATCTAAAAGAGTGAGCATTCTCTAATTTTGTTTGTGACAACTAATTACAGTTTAGAAGTGGAACTAGTGTCCTCATTCCTAATTGATACAGTTGATGCTACTCTGAATTTTTTCTGACCTTAGCTTCTATCTCTTAACTATAGTGTAACTATTTTAGACAAGTCATTGCAATAATTTCTACAAGAACCTCAAGTTATAAACTAAGATCAAATTTTTAGCCTTGTTTTGAAAACCAAATGAGTTTGATCAAAAGGACAATATGACTCAGAATGTCAATGTTCTGCTCCAGTAAGCCTCTTCATGATTCACTGGCGTGCCAAATTAACAATTTGCTCAAGGGAGATAACTATGTCAGTGTGAAATTGATCCAGGCTTTTAATTGCAGACGTAATTAAAACACATCAGAGTGCAGTATTACAAGATATTTATTGAGTGTTGGCATGACATTGTGTTGCCTAGCAAAAATTAGGTCGACATACTCTTGTGTGAATCCTAGTACTATATACTCAAGTTCAAAATTAAGGGCTTTTTTTCAACAACAATCAGACATTTTAAACATTTTTCTGAGTAGCCCTGTTTTATGTATTTACATTTTCCCCTCTTTGCCGTGATAATTGTTGAAATTTGCAAAAAAACTCAGTTGAGCTAGTTATGAATTGGCATGTGTGAGGATGTAGAGTTAATATTATTCTTGACAATTAAAAAAATTAATTAATTTTTAGCTTTCAGAATAGCATTCATTAATATTAAAGTTTTCCACATACTGCTTAGTCTAAATCGCTATTATTGTATATTTTTGTAAATGGGTAATTAATTACTATGGAAAACTTATGGATAAGTATTTTTGTACCAAAAAAATACATTTGCTCAGAACAAATTGCGTGGTTGACTGATTGAACAATTGAGTCAAAATACATCTAGTAAATCACCTATTATTAAGTGTTCTACTGAGTTGGTTCACCTTTTTTATATTTGAAACTGGAAATACAATGATATAATCTAATTATCAATCATTATTTGTTTGCATTACAAAATATTATATGTTAAAAATATATGTGACAGTTTCAAATTTATGCGTGTAATGATGCGTAAATTTATATCAGATTGATGTCACAGATATGACACATGTCGTGCTTCCATTTTGCCCCATTTTGAAAAAATGTACTGATATTATTAACATTTCAATGAATATTTATGGCAAAAAGTCAGTCAAGTTTCAGATAATAAAAGCAACACATGGCATGATTAAATATTTCATTTTTTATTATTATGAACAGTTGACATGATTTTTGTCAAAGTGACTTTGGAAAATTTGCATCTGAATGTCATTTTGTAAAAAAACATTAGATTTTGTAGTTAAATATTGATTTGAAGAAAAATTATTTCTTCATGTAGTCAAATTAAACTATATATAGATATCTCTAATTTATAAGCGACATGAAAGGGTGAAATTGCTTAAAAATTGAACTTAAACCTTTTTGTCTTATTTATTTGAATGACTTGTAAGTAGTAATAAGGTCAATGGTTGATCTTGCATGGAAAGTCAGATATACCCATCCCTTCCAGAAGCATCCAAACAACTATAATCAATGTTATCAGTACTGCCATTGGTTTATTGGTGCCTATAATATATACATTTACAAGAGATTTGGTCTTAAGTTAGTTTAATTAAAATTCAGATATGAAATTGTTGAATGTTATATATTGTTGATACCTGGATCATGGATGACAATTGAAGACGTCCACATTAAAACATGAAAACTAAACTTCCAGACATGCTCTTTAATCAGATTGATTACAAGTTTCCTCTGATCTGTATGGTAAAGAAATACATTAGTGTAATGATCATTGATTACTTTCAAATATTATTATAAATCTTGGAGAATATTGTAATATTACCACTATTCTACGTTATTTTCACTCAAGATAATTATAGAGTGACATTGGTAATGTTGAGTTATTCTTTGAACTATTGACACATTTCATTGTTCACCAAACTTCATAATCCTTTTGTACAACACAATTATTCCCTGCCAATGTTTGCCTGGAAGTCTGCTAATTTCTTTCATTAAGGCACTTAATGAAAAGATGGCCTGTGACTCACCAGAAAAAACATTGCTTGTAAATATGTTAATACTTTTACTCAATCTCTTGTAAGCAGGAAAGTTTTTGACATGCTCTTTAAAGGCTACACCCTGTACATTGTCTTAAGACTATCGATTTCTCTTATATCAATATCATCTGCTGCAGGATTATATTTCAAATGAGAGTTATTGTTCTTTTCAAATTGGCACCACTGCTTGTTTGGAGAGATTTTGGAAGCTTTGGAAACTGTCAGTTATCTTGATGAAGTGGTGACATTTCACAACTGATACAAATATCAAGACATCTGATTCATTAAATTCCTTAGTGATGCATCTGCACAATTTGGAAGAAGACCATTATAGTTTATTTCCCAGTCTTCCTTCGAGAACCATTGATTGTAAACCTCCTTTTTGACTGTTATTTGAGGTTTATTAATTCCTTAAAACCCTGATTTTGAATGAACTCACAGGATTTCATTCCAATTAAATTTACAGCTTTTGCAGCTATCATCACAAAATATGATGCCTAAACTGTTCATTTTAGCTCTGCTGATTTCCATGTATTTTGGTGTTCATAAGTGTACATCATTCATAAATGAACCTGTAAGTCTTTTAGGGTTCATAAAACATCCCCTGATCTTGTGGTAGAATGGGAAAATTTTCATGTATCTTTATAAGTCATTCTCATTTTATATGTGTATCTATCTGAAAAACAGACTAATAATGGAAATTTGAATTGAGAAATGTCGTACTTGTTACTTTATTTGATCAGAAGATTTTTGTGCAACACAGAGTTTATATCATTTGTTCTGAATTTAGGATAGATAATTTCTCCATTTTGATTGCAAACAAACGAATAGATTGGATTCATTTCTGTTAGTCAATTGAATTATCAATAAAGAGTTATTTCCCTTTAGTCCTCAGAGAGCAAGATTTTTATATTAGATATCTTGTATTTCCAAACTGTTTGCTTAGAATGCCTGCATACATATACAGATATATTTTCTCATTTGGCTTTTTACACTAATCCAGAGACAACATTTCTTGTACTGGACTTGTTATTATGTGGTAAGAATTGATCTGTCTGACCTGTATGTTATTAATTCTCAAGCCCATTAACTTTTAAATGTCTAAAATCTCATTTATCTTGTGTGTTTTATTTGTATATAAAATATGGAAAACAATTATGATGTCATATTGTAAATAATTGAAATGTCGAGGTCACTATAGAGGTTGGGTTTAAAGGCTACTGTGATTCTCTGGAAGGTAAATGAATTTATAATATTGCCTAATTTTCATAGAGTGTTATTTTATGTCATTTTAAAATTCCCAAATTTCACTGTTAATGAGAAGTATGGGGATGTTTAGTTTTTGCTAGAAGGTTAATTTGGGGCTGTTTGGATTAATTTGCCATTCATGTCCTACCAGAGATTCAATATAAATGTCTTTGATAATAGTTTTCATTTGGAAAAGTATTCCATTCCTTGCCTACACAAGTCTGAAAATATTTTTAGAAATGTCCTCTGGTTATGAAATTATCAAAATTTACACTTAAATTTCTATGATTTATCAATAATTGAATAAATTTTGCAGAGAACAAGTATTCATTTTTTTACAGTTAAATTGAATCTCAAGTTTTTGTCAAGAGCTGGTGAATCAAATAATCAAGTCCTTCTTTTATTTCAGGAGTCTTTGAAGAAAAAATCTAGTGTTTATTTAATACTTTTTCTACATTTTGCCTTCCATTTAACTGTTTCTATAGCTGGGATGACATGAATTGTTGAGAGAAAGAATAATATTTGTTTTCATCAATTGTAATCACCAATTATTGATCAAAGCCTCTAACCAAACCTTCTTCTTTAATTCATTGTCTAAGGTCAAGGTTAATGCCTTTTGTCACCAAAGTTCAGAATGTTTTCAGCTAGATTTTCTGGAATAATATTCTTTATGAGTCATTGCTTTTTACATGAATTAAGCTACCTAATTACATTTTCTAGAAAGAATATTGTAACATGAAACTTTATCAGGGGCCGCTGTCAGGAAAGGAAATGAGAAAAACGAGGAATAAGAGTTGTCATGGAAACTTGATGATTTTAGTAAACAAGTGTGTGTAATTATGAATTTTATCTTTTGAATTTGAGATACTTATCTGGCAACGCTTGACTGATTTATGTGTTCGACAAGTTGAAAATAAATGATGGCTTCTATGGATTCCCTTTAAGGTCTATTGTTTGTAACGCGTGGCAAGCTAGGGATATAAATGAAAGAAATCATGCACGTGTGGCCTCTAGGGAGTTCTTGAGGCTGTGTATTGTAAAGACGCATATTTGATTAGTTTGCCCAAATGAGAACTAGGATTTGAGCGTATCAAACTGTTAGAATTGAACTTAATTTAATAGCTGACAGGATTCTTTTCTTTCAGCTAGAATAATTTTTCCCACATTATGGTTAATTTATATGAATTTTTTTTTCTTAATAATGAGTATAAAATAATGAGAGTACATATTAAATGCTGTGTATTGCTGAGATACAAATTAGCTAGTTGGTCAATCTATAACTTTGACAATAAAATAATCTGAAATGTCATTGGAACACCTGATGCTGTTTTGGAGTTGCCAAATTGGTTTATTTTATATTAGGATAGCTTTAAAATTTTCAGTTGTAACAATTTTCAACATTAACAATTTTAATGATCTCTTATTGCCATTGAACTGATACTCATAATACTTAGAGTTTGGGGCCTGTGTTGTAATTGGGATTTTATCCATATAATAGTCTACACTTAAAAATTTCTTTCTTACATTACAGTAGTTTTCTTTGATAATCAATAGAATGCAGAGTTTTCTGAGAATAAAGCTTAATTAACTTAATGAAATAATTAAAGCTTAATATCATAATCCTCCGATAATTTGACAAATTCTATGCAAGATAAATGAGGAGGCTGTCAGTCAAACGGATGAAAAATGAAAATTCACGCCAAGTTAAATGAATGGTGTCGTGAGAAAGAACAGGGTCGTTATCGACTAATAATCACAAATCCAGTTATTACTATTACAAATGAATAACATCACACTTTCATCTGAATTGTTTATATTCAATCAAGTTCATGTCATGCCAGATGTCTGCAAAATTGCAAACACTTTATGAATGCTTAAAGTACTATTTATTTTGAAATATGTCCTTCTCAATTCCCTTGGGTAGGGCTGCAGAAAGTGCAAACTTGGCAGGTTTAAATTTAACATAGGTTATACACCATCTGTATTTAAATGAAATTGTTAGCAAAGTATTGAATGCAAAGAATTTGAGCTCTAAAATTTACTTTAATTCTTGTTAATAGTTCATATTTCGATAAGATAAAGGAAAGATACCTGTTGTCCAAATGCATAGATGCCAAGATATTCACTTTTAAAAGGTTAAAGATCTTTAAGTACTTAATTGTTATACACACGGACATGAATTTGAACTATTTTCAGATTTTTAACCTGATCAATATGTGGCCTGTTGACATTTTACAGACACCAAACAACCCATTGTATCTTTGATATAGCATTTATATTTGTACATGTAATCACAAACAAATGTCTACAGTCTGTTTAAGAATTGGTGCAGTGATTTCTAGAAAAAAAAAACGCCTCGATAAAAAAATTGTTTGATTTACATTTAATGCATTTGAATTGTGCACCATTTTATTGCATTCACTACAAGTACAAGTGTCATTTTATGACTGCTGTTATCTCCAGTCAGATGTTATTACTGTTTTTAATGATTTTTGATTATTCTTTATAAAGAGTAAGTAGTGACAACACATATGGTGTATTACCATCATCATTGGTTAATAATTGCTTATCTTTGGCACTTTTTTTATCTATTACTTTGGAGAGTATAACAATTTAATGGTTCAATGGTGTTTTGAACTGTAGTTAATTGTGTTTAAAGGATAGTATGATTATAGGTTTTGTTGTATGGATTGTTTAAACTTGGCCTGTTTTCAGTTGTTGTTTTTGTTCCTGCGGATACTTATGATGTTTTCAGCACTTCGAAGTATTCATTTTCATATAACATGGACACAAAGTCACAAAGCAATGTGGACTCTTTTGACTAGATGCTTGATCTTCAAAATAAAACACCAGACACCGGACATAGGCTCTTGATGGGTGAGCATTTTACTGATGTCTGACAAGAATGCAGACATGTCTATAGTTTACTTATTTTAAAGCATGTGAAAGTCAGATTAAATGATAAAAGAGAGATTTGGTGGGAATGTATGTCTGCCACTAGTTAAATTGACATTCTTTTTTTTTTCAGGTCAACAGGAAATGAACCAAGACAGAAAACCTGTGATGTCCAGAAATCTGACTTACTTTTGAAACCAGGGGTGAGTTTGCTTTTTGATACTTTTCTCATCTTGTGTTATTGGTATGTTTGTCTGATTATGTAAACAATCAACAACAGTGAGATTACCAGACGCGACTTGACGACGCTTTACCGGTCTTCCAACATGTCAGCTATCTCTGTTCCCATCTTTTATTGTCCGAGTTGATATTTAAATTTAGTGGTAACATGATGGTGTGAATAATCAAAAGTTGCGTCAAAGTGTCTATTGCTAATAGTTGCCAGTAGAACTAAGCTTTGTTTTTTCCTGTATCTAAGTAATCAGGGTCATGTTATTGTTGAGTCACATTGGTTGTATAACTCTGTTGGTTTAACAGATCAGTTAAGAGTGTGTGGATATTGCCTATAGAATTTGGACACAGTCATGACTTGAACCTCTTGTGGTTTTCAGAAGTGAAATTCTCAAGGTCAACTGAGTTAGTTTAGATATTGTTTCTTTTTTTTTGTCTGATGTGATAGCTGTCATGTCAACTAGACCCTTTGATCAGAACCAATGACTACATACATATATATTACTGTCTTCAACTGAAGTTTCCATAATGTGTGAATATTTTGTTGAAAACAACCCAATGAATGATGAATGAAGTCAACATCAATTCAATGTCAATTTGTTGTTATCTTTGGAAGGTTTTGATTCAAATCATTTGAACCTACAAGTTCAATGTGAAAATACTAAAATTGAGACATCTCTAATTGAACTAGTTTGAATCTAGGGTAAATCTAGCATCTACACCAAGTTAACACACACTGCATGGCTTTGGCCTAATCAGGAACTTAAACAGGATGTAGAATTGAAATATTTATTATAATTAGTTATTTGTAGTCTAGGAGGAGATAATTTGTGATATGTAGTTAGTACAATTGTTAACATAAGACATCACTTCCAGCTGTCAATTATAGTCTAAATTAGTTACTGATACAGTAGTACCCTTATCTTATCATGTAACCAGCAATGTACTCAGCTTTCTACTAGTAGATGGTAACCAGGCCTGTTTTTGTAAGTTATGTCTGTTTCAAATTGAATAGGTTTTGCCTGAACTTAACTGATCAGTATCACAGATAACAAAATTTTAAAATCTGCTACTGCAAAAATCAATAATAGCTAGTCAATGACCAGAAGTGATGTTCGGAAAGTGTAAGAACTTCTATGTAACATTTATTAACTGTAAAATGATCAATTTTACAAGGGAATCAAAATGGTGCAATTGTTAGCAAAAAAACGTCATTTGTGCCGCTAAAACTAACATGAGAGATATTTTTCAAAACAAATTCCAAATCATCAAAATTCAATCTCAGAACAGGTGTTTTAGTAAGATAAGCATGCTTTATCTGAATATTTAATTATTACGTTCATCTTGTTTAGAATAGGATCTAATTAGCTCTTGTAGGCTCTAAAATATCATTTCCCTGGGGGCTTCTGTTTCACATAACTCTCTTATCTCACAACTTGGAATGGTTTAAACTGTTGGTCAGCTTGACCTAACCTTGACATCTTGACCACTGCCTGACCACTGCCTGGACATACCATCAATCCAATGTTTTTATTTGGTTTAAGGCTGGTTTGTATAAAGAGGTTGTTAGAATGTTTAGATACTGCCATATTGTTTAGATAATTTCAGTTGATCTGTTTGTGAGGACAATTTGACTTGAGATTTGTCTGTCTGTAAATCAAACTCCATCACAATGTGTCAGTATTTTATTTTCTTGTCAATATTAATTCAATCAGAAATTTATTCTTTCTTCAGTCTGCTTCATTCTAGATTTCCTTTAACAAAAACTGTTAACATTTTCATACAGACCATTTTTATCTTCAGATACATTTTCATCAACTTAGAACTGATGGATATGCGCAATGCATCCTTCATCATCATATATTGGTCTATTCTTTACAAAACATTTTCTTGGTTTTTTGTCATATTTAACTGCAACTACAAGATTTATGTGGTATATAGCCTTTTGAATTGTCAAATCACTGCCCTATGCTCATGAAGAAAAGGTTTTCCACTTAATGAATCCAGTCATCATGAAGTCTCTATTTGCAAATGTAGTCTTCTATATTTGTCCTGTTCTGGGCTCATCCACATCTACCCATCATGGATCCAAGATGGCTGATGATATTACTCACACGAATAGTCGAATATTTGAATTCAAATGCATTTTTTGCGAATATTTGAATGCATTTTGCGAATATTTGAATCATATTTTACCATTTGATTAATCGCACATGCTTGATTCATTAGATCTATAAGTGGAAAACAAACATTCGTATCTACGGCAGCCATTGTCTTATTGTCAGACGTAACGAGAATGGCCGACTTATTTACGATTGGGAAATCAAACTGAAATGTCTGCTAATAAAAGAACCAGGGTTGTCTAAAATTATTCACTATAAATAAACCACAGACCAAGGCAACTTGCAATCACCTCATTTAAAAAAATCAACTTCAAATTTGCACGCAAGAGCTTGATCTTGCATTTTATTATGGCCAGCATATATTAAGACGAACTGACCTGACCAGATACGAATCAACCTTAATCAATGTTTACATTATAGAATAATGATGAACATTTTTCTTAAACTTATTTCACACATTTTATAAAAAATTATTTCGAGACAATCCCTGTAGTTTATAAATTGAAGATTGCGATGTCAAGTCGCTAATGATGAAAGTAAGAAACTGATTAGCTGATATAAATAGACATCTTTTATTGTTCAATCAGATTAAAGAATGTTAACATCCGATACCTTTCTTATTGTTCTTGGATATTTTTCAATATGATATATTCTATAATTTAATTTAATTATCTATTGTTTCACGGCTTTAGAGCAATCGGGTATTAAATAATCTCTATTTGAATGACATAAACTTTTCATAGCGAGTTGTTACCAACTGTAAGTTTGTATTTGCAGGTGAGAAACAGTGAAATTCAGTCGTAAATAGCCCATTTTTCAATGCAATTTTTCCAATGAAAATATCGTCGAATATTCGAATGCAAATCGAATTATGCTGACAAACAGTCGAATGGTAAAAATCACCATTCGTGTGAGAACTAGCTGATGGACCCATTTCCCGTTTACCTCAAAGTTCATGTATTTTCGCTTAGTTGAAACTAAATTTTCATTACAAAATTATATTTAGCAAAAGGGTTGAAGTCTGCTTCCAATGAAAGGTTAGAAAACTAATAGATCCATCATTATACAAAGCAGACAAACATAATACAGAAATGTTAAACGATCCAGAAATATGATCTAAATATCAATAAAAGTGGAGTTTATAATCACTGAGATCTAACATCAGTCTTTTATAATGTTATTAAAAACATAAGCCTGAAAGATTGAACCTTGTATGCTCCCTTGATCATATTGCTATAAATTAATAGCCAGTCAAATCCTAGTTTCAAACCAGTGTTTATTTATTTAATGTTCATAAGATTGAATTGCATTTCTATCATATTATTGACATTTTTGTGAATAGTTAAACATTATTGTAAATTAAAAACAGGTTTTTAGGATCAATTTTAGTCCATAAATTGTATTTAATAACTTTTACTGTCAAGTGAACATCAATGGATATTTAATAATGGTTTCTAACTCTATATCAATTCATAGAAAATATACACCCATCTGTTACAGGGTAATTTTAATGTAGACAATATTTTTTATAAAACTATCTGATCTATGTATTAAATTAAATTTATTGATGTATGTTTGACCTATGCAAACACACCTGCTTTTCAATGTGCTCATAGCAGTTTTGGAAAAAAAAAACTAGATAATTTTGCTGATCAGAGATCAGATTTCTGTAAGATTTTAATCTGTAAATCAGATTTCTGTTGATTCTGAAATCCTTATGTTAGTTATGTGTATTTTCAAATATAGGCATACCTGTAATAAAACTATATGCTTCTTGAAAAATGAAATGTAAAAAGAAACACTTCTGTCATGTCTGTTGTGCATGTATATAATGAATAAATCTACTGGGTCAGTACTAAAAGCAAGCACCAAATTTTGATGCATACTTTTTCAGAGTGTGTTGACCCATTAGCCCCTTTTACACCAGGCCACTATAATGCGTTCCGTTTTCCATCTAGACCAGACCGCAATAGAATATGCCTATTAACATTGCAGTAAACTCATGTGGTCTGAGAACGATTCTTCAGTCATAGTGCAAATGAAAAGCATTCTCAGCACGCTTATCTGTGGAACTCTTCTTGAAGAAGTTAAAATTAACCATTGTGGTCACCGTGATGAAATCGAAGACATCTGGATGTATCTAGCAATTTCACTGAATAATAACAAAATTCTGTTGGAAAAGGTGAAGGTCGTTTGTGAGGCATGCGCATTCTCAGAAGGTAACCGTTTACATTACACAAAATTCATTCGTTCCATTCTGAGAACGGATAAATTTTGTAATGTAGAAGGGATTAAGGTAACTCTGGATTTTGAACTGCAAGCTACTGAATTCAAAGAGAATCAGATCTATTGCTGGATAAAGTCAAACTTGATCACATCTACAAATGAAAAATTGTCATAAGTTGCATACATTACACATTCATACAACAAGTTGATCCTGTCATAAATAAGGGCAGTCTCATATTGCAACAATAGCAATGGCTTAATTAGTCAATATTTCTTTTTTTCTATGAGAGTGATGTTTCTATGAAAAGATTTGAATTACTAGTTCACCTGTGCCTACCTTAAAAGTCCAGCCTCTATCCTACAATTGTTTTTGCTACATGTAAAAAATTATAAACATAAATATGTAATAACATTTGCACCAACTTTAGCCATTGCATTTGGGTCCCTTGATCATGTTCTGAAGAGTAAGTATATTAAAAATGATAATTATTATTTAGTAATTGATATTAAATGTAATTTAAATCCCAATTTCATTTTTATGAATACATAAGTGATTTAATTCTTAAAAATAACAACATGTACCTTTAATGTAATCTTTAAATTCACCTTAATAAAATTGGTACATTACTCATAAATCTAAATTAATGACTAGCTAACAAAATAATAAAAACGCTTTTCACATATTATATTTAAACACCTCCAAATTGAAATGCACTGATAACAATATCAGTTATTTGATGATGCATGAGTATGGTATTTCAAAATATAAACAAGACTGAACAAAATACTTTGATGCATGCAGACTTTTAGGAGAACCATAATAAAGAAATAGAGTATATTTTGATAGCCTTGTCAGACATCACTTGACATAATTAGTGAGTCAGCACAGATCATTTGTTTGGGATTTTTCCATTAATTGAAATGAGCTAATTTCTGGAGATGGGAGGGAGATTTTTAGTTTGGATTGGCTGTATTATACAATAGGCCAAGGTCAGTAATGATACTTGTAGAGTTTTTGGAATTGAGGACATGTTATAATAACTTTAAAACAGGCTTTTTCCACTACATTTTCTAAGAAAAAAAAGTAATTTTTCCCATAAACATAGAGATTATTTTTAGAGTTAAACTTAAAAAATATTAAAAACAAGAATGGAAAATGCCATTACTTTTTATCAAATTCCTACAGCTCAATATATTAATTTTATTTGGCGTTATAGTGTATTGAGCCGAGTCTAAATGAAAGCACTGGCCTAGGTCACAGATCAATTATTTATCTGAATATTTATTAGTATGATTTAAGTTGAAAAGACAATCACATCCACCCCCTTAGTCTAATTTTTAAAAAGAAAGCGCCAAAATGGTAACTTGTAAAATGGGTAAAGAAAAGAGCAAAATAGCAAGGGGCTATATGGGATAGGGGAAAAACGGAGGAGGAGTGAAATGGGAGTTATTTAGGGGGTGGAGGGGGGGGTGTTGGAAGACACCACAAAAATATTTTCATATGAAGTCATGTGAATTTGTCATCAAGCGTACATGCAGACTTGAAAGAATCTGAATAAAAGATGTTGACAACATTCTTTTTATTAAGAAGTTGAATTTATTTTAAGCTTTTGTATTTTATATCTACATGCGATTATAAGCCTTTATTTAAACAAATTCTGAATTTTTTAATGTAAACAACTCTATTACAAATGATAATCCCCTTGAAATATCAAACATATATATATAGTCAATATGTAATTAAATTGGACAGGAATAGTTTAAATATATAGTCATATCAATTTCCAGTATGTATTTACCAATGATATAGGTAGTAGGGTGTTGACTGGGTGGAGTGAACTTTTAAAATATTGACTTCAACAATTGGTACGCACACAATCTGATCATAGCTGTTACATCAATACCATAAAATGGTGCTAAAAGCACGATAAATAATATTAACATTTTCTATGAAAATTTCAAGTTTTAAGGTATTTTTTACGAACACTCAATGACAACATAAATAAAAGCGATTAGTTTCAGGGCGCAACTATTTAATCTACCAAGTGCACGATTTGTTTGCCTTGATTCAATATACAGTGGCAAGACAGGTATTGTATAGCACATGGCCACCATTACATCACCACCCAAAACAGCTGTTTATTGACCTACTTACTTCTCTGTTGTTAGGTCTTCATGGAGAAGGAACATGTATACTTAATGTATTAATAACATACTGGTTAGTCAAGTCTACTGTATCTAGGGCTGTAGGCTATTACCAGTCTTTGACATCAGACTTAAAAATAGATACTGACATACTTATTTGAAACAGAAATATAATCATACTTATTTCTTTACCTATTAAATATAGAAAGGGAAGTAACTCGCTAAGGTTAATTGGCGTCTGCTTCTCACTTCAAGTTCCCAGAAGTATATATTGGTGTTCAATAACAAGTCTGTTATATCATGATAGCAATTGGTTCAAGTGTACTGTTATATTAAACCAGACAGTCAAATTTCCGCATGCTTGTGTATTGAAAAGAAAAAAACCTGGATAAAATATAAAACATACTGAAGGCTTAGCATAACATTATTACTACACTTTTTCTTTCTTATTTCTTCAAGGGGAAGTTCACATATATTTAATGTTTTTTGAAATGGCAATCAGATTGGCAAGTGTTTCTAGCCGAAAGATTTGCATGTTGGAATCTCAGATCGAAAACATTTACTAGTACATAAAGATTTCATATTGCGGGTGAAATGTTTTAGTCTAAAACACTGACTTATTCATGGTTCTCTGAAATTTAGGGCTAGATGCCCAAAAATTTAACAACATAATGAGCTTTAAAGTAATATCACAATATGATCAGTTATTAAGGTAATGATTATATAATATACATACTGTATACCATAAGACATCTTTAGTTTATCAGATAAGATAATCTTGTGAGTTTCTCTTCGGAAAAAGAACTAGGAATGAGGCTAGGCATAGGCATGATCATTCAAGGTTTGCAGGGAAATTTCAAACTTTTACTTGATATCTTATAAGTTAAGAGAGAAAATTCAATGAGTAGTTTTGGAGTTTATTATATTATTTTAAGTAATATTTACTTAGAATGCTATCAATGTACTCAAACCTGGAATACATTGATGCCATAACTGTCTGCTGTAATTGGAACATGATCAAAACGAACTGGTTTAAGATAAATATATGTTGTTAATATCAAGGTTATAGATATGGGAGTTGATTTTTTTTGAACAATTTTGTCTTCAATTGTGACCTAAACACCCTACTTCACCTGTTGCCTGTATAAATAGTATATTACTTCTTGGTTTAAAGTAGCAAGATCATGGTCTTAAAAGTACAAAATTATATCATTGATTCTCCTTATTTGTGTCTTCACCTGATGTCCTTGTGACCTATATCTGTTCCCACCAACAAAATGTTCATGCTGTGATCTATTCTTGAACTATTCAGTATGTCACATGCCATGATCTGATGTGATCAGATATAAATAGATGGAAATATGTACAAAAATATCAGAATAATTTGTTTTTCAGTATGTATCTATAAAATATAGGTAAGGATTCAAATCAAATCCGTTGCTTATCAATGTACTTTTAAGAGTTTTACAAATTTCTTGCAATTTAGTGTGAAACCGGGCCTTGTCTGTTCCCTTTAACATATTATTTATGAGCAGGTCAAGGTTTAAACACCTTTTAAATCCTTTATCAGATCAATCAGTATTACTCTATATAGTGGTAATACCCTACACTAGGTCAAATAATATTACCTCAATTTTTTTCAACTTCTTTTACCTGTTACCTGGAGATCTTGAGGATGAGTCTAGAAAACCCTTTAAGTAGAGTGTTTAAGGAGAATTAGGTTACTTGTACGGGTCTGGACGTTTTATTTAAAACTTTTGTCCATACGACTATTATAAATCCAAAATTGTCCTGCTGCTACACAGGTAGAAATTTGTGCCTTGTCCCATTATATATAGCTATTTAAATCATTTCATATCTTCTGCTTTATCAACTGATGTGTTTTGCCAGATTATTTTGCCTATTTTCCTTCTCTGAACCCTGTGCTACATAAACTCTTTTGGTACTGATGGTTCCTAATACAATTCATCATTGAACCCTGCCATTATAAACAGAATAGGGATTGATTTCTCCTGTTGATCATTTTCCTTAAGCAATGTTACATGATAATGATCATGTAGCCGTTGCTCTCACAATCCCATATTCTCGTCATTAATTTTGATTACTTTAATTAGATTCCTTCAAACAAAATATTGCGGGGAAAATGTTTGAATAACCAGTCACAAAATTTTAGTAACAAATTTGCTTCTGATAATTGAGCCTCAAAGTTCAAGGTTGATTTTTTTTTTTTGTCAATTTTCAAACAGCTATTATATAGTTTTCAGACATCCAATGAAAAGAATATCTTCTATAATCTTTACAACACAATATTCATATTTGAAATGGCATGCAAATCAATGATTCAGAAAAGCGAGTATGACTACTTGAATGAATTATGTCCCCTTTAACTGGAGTGTTAGAATGCTCTGAAATTTTGTGAATATTAATGTGTTTGGAACTCTCTGTCAAGTTTCACATCAATGGATTATCGAAAAAGTGGTTGGTGCGAAACTGCAACATTTGCAGAAAATTCAATGGAGGCCGCCATTTGCAATCACCATCCTTTTACACCAAATGTTACGAGATTCCTGATTGGATAAACTTAATGGTGACGTATGGTTTGCCAAGGGAGGTTATTAGTCTCTAATGAGGAGAATATGGGATTGTTCAAGCAATGGTTAGATGTGAATAATGGTACAGTTGCTTAAGGAACATGCCCCTTGATCAAAATAAACAGCATTATGTTGTCACTTAAATCAAGAAGAATGCTTTCATTTATTGTTGCCAGTAGCAATGGACTATATATAGTTTATTATATACGGATATATACATTCCTGTTAAACTTGTGTTCAGCACATTCATTGAAGAATTGGATGTGCTTATACTTTTTGAGTAACACCACTCTTCCCCTTAACCGTTTCAGGGGTTTTGGAAGATTTTGGTCAAAAGTACAGAGTCTAAAATATGGAAAATTAAGTTTGGAAGTTAAGTTACTGAAAATGTGATTGTCAACACCAGGTGGGCCAGATAACTTGTCAGACAAATTGTATTATCAGATATTTCTATAGAATCACACCATCTATTACTAGTTATATTATTCTAGTTTTTCATTAACCACCATAACCATCACCACCATTTAATAATAATCTCTTACCTAATACATTTCTAGATTAATATAATCTCTAAACAGATAGTCTAGGACTGTATGATGTTGATTATATTAATTTTAGGTGAAGACAAGATTCTGATAATAGCTAAGAATAAATCTATTGTTAAATTCTATCTTTAAAAAAATAAAACATAACAATTGAGTAAGAGTAAGAGTAGGAGTAGTTTTGGCTTCATTCCTTTAGTTCATTTGCTAAATTGATCTGTGGTTCAATGACTTTGATACTTATACATGAGTCACATCTCTGTTTTAACTCTAATATTCTTTTAAACAGTCAAACTGAAAGAGAGTGGAAGTCAACTGTTGATGTGAACAGTTTTAAGTGAATAATTTTAGAGAACTGTATCCCTTTAATATGGTGGTAATATCCTAACCATAAAGATATAAATACTTTATTTCTAGAATACAGAGAGGAAGTTGATAATCGTGTCTAGAAATTCCACTTATTGATAAAATTAACCTCCTGTAGATGAGTGATGTTAAGATTAAATCTGCAGAAAGAGGGAAGGTCTATCTTTAACTATGAACATTAATGAGATAGCAGGAACATCTATCTTTAAAGCTAATCTTGAGAAGTGAATGAATGATACAGGGTAAGATGAAAGTGTTCAAGTGAAATGCTACAAATTTCTTCCAGCTGTGAAGATATTCCACCTGTTAATGACTGTAAATTGTTTTCATGGTCTAGTGTAATTAGTACAGTTTCCTGATGCAACACATATTTTTTAATATCCCCACATTAAGAGAAGGTGAGGCCATGCTGTTAAGTGGACTCTCTCCAGCACTGATTGTCAGACAGGGGTTTCCAGGGAGAATAAAATATGCAGTTTTAACACATATCACACCTAGTCATGTAGCAGAGTCAGTGGTTTTCTTTTGGCTACAGTGTGACTAGCTGTTTTTTGAAAATATTCTGTATTGTGTTAAGTTTACTTAAAAACCAATTATAATTTAACTCAATCTTGAGTTGGTTTAAACTTGGACCATTTTTCCAAGGTATTTCATGATTAATTCTTCAGCTGACTAAGAAATTTGCTTATCCAAAGAAAAAACTGCACTGCCATTGCATATCATTGCACTAGAAAATATTAACATGTAAAAGTGTAATTAGTACACTATTTCATGTAACATGTGTATTTAATACTATTCTTATTGCAATATTTAGCATATTCCTAGAGGCCAATCTTGACTTCATTCATGATTATTGGTATTTCAGGAGACAAAAGAAAATTGATGCCCTGAAGTTAAAAGTGTGGCTATTATTATGCAATTTACTTCCTCTTATTATGTATGCCTTGAACTTAAAGACTCTCTTGACAATATTCTGTAGAGATTTCTTACTTTAATGTCATTAGCTTACTAATATACCTGTAAGAGTCCTGTGTTCAATTAAGCAAAATGTTTTGCTTCTTTTTAAGGATGATAAGTCTGTGGTCAAACCATTTGCAATGATCTCACTGGCCAAACTTCATACAAGCTGAAATTAGGCATTTGTAACAAAGATTTTAACTTTTCTACCTTGTAGCATCTTCTTACAGGGCTGTGATTTGCTTTGAAATTTCAGGTTTTTTAGTAGATATGTTTAGACATTGTAAAAGTAAATTTTTCAATCAATCTTTCTTTATTAGTTTTTCCCTTAGTTGAGGTCAAAATATGAACAGTTTTGAGAAACCTATCTCTAAAACTCCAATTTCATAATCACTTTACTTATTTTCAATAATGACCTTGGCAAAATTAATGAGGCATTACAGGTTTGGGCTTTTTCATAGATCATACGGGCCTTACGTTTTTATTGTTGTGTATTATACAATGATTCTAGAAACTTTGTGGGTGCATGTAATGAAATTTGTAATCAGAGTAATTGAAAACCAACTGATCAAGTCAAACGATTTAATTTTACACTTTTCTGACAAATACTTCAGATTAAATCTTATGCTTGAAGACCCCAATAAACTTTTAATTATTAACCTCTCCCAATCTTTTCATTACAGAGGAGCAAAAGACATATAGCAATCATTGGCTAGTCAATTTTATGAAAAAGTGTCTATATACTTGCCTACATAGATACAATTCTCTTACTTGTACCTAATGCACTCTTGTTATTCAATTAAATAGGATAGGATAAAACAGAAAAATATTGGGTTTTAAAGTAAATTTTATTGCAAAAGTATATGATTTAAGGCTCAGTCATCTATATTCTAAGTCATGCTGTAACAACACCATTATCATGTTCTGACAGGATAAATAATATTAAACAAGTTTGATATTATGGACAGTTTAATCATCTGCAAGACAGACCGTCATCATCCAATCAGATTCAATTTTTTTCAATTGCATGCTGTGCTCGTGATTATCAACATGGTGGAAAATAACTGACTGGAGATTTTTTGTATCCATTCATTTCATTTTCACTATAACAAGATCTGTTCCTTAAATAAGATCATGTCAAATCATCAGACAAATGGTGATCATTGGTCCCGATCTCTGTGTGAAAATTGGGCAACCTTGAATCTTTTTCTTACTATTCGAATCAACCAAGCTGTAGATGGGTACTGGTATAGATAATGAAAAGAATGCCAAGCGGTTAGGAACCAGTTGGTAGACTGGATTCTCAAGAAAATAGAGGTTGATGTCCTTAAATTTATAAAATAAATGTTTTTTTTCTTTTGGTCACAATGCTATGGTTATATATGCTATGGTTACATATGCTATGGTTATATATGCTATAGTTATATATGTTATGGTTGGTATATCCAAACAAGGAAAAATACATTATTGTTCTGTACTGCATACATACACTAACAGTACTAACACTATTTTCTTAAAAATCTTTTATTAAATTCACACTTAATTTCCTCCTTTAAATAATGCACTTGAATATCAGTCCTAAATCAGATCTTATCTTAATGTTTTAAATGGGGCTTATTCTTTCTGCATGTGTGTGTCCAATTTGGTGTGTGTACTTGATAACCATTGACACAATCTACATCATACAGGCAAATTAATCAATTTTGTTTTCTTTATGTCTGGACTTGCAGAGATTAATTATTGACAAAAATATTGACATTTCAAAAACCAAATCTGGTCAGAAGTAGAGAAAAGAGGAGCCCAAATCTATAGGCAATTGATGTTGACATAATTTAAGGAGGTTATCATTAAGCACACACATCACAACAGCTAGATATGAACACACATCTGTCTAAATCTCACCATTATTAGGGTTCAACTCATCTTCGAAACACTTCTGCCACACGACATTATTTATCTTCCTGAACAGCTCAAATATTCCTAGTCACAATATGTTTCAGTTTTTTACCTCCTTGACAAAAGAGCAGCAGATGTTCAGATCATCTTTCTTGCAAAAAATTTTTATAGTTTGTGTTAAGAGACATGTAATGTTTAAAGAGCTTTTTATATGACAAAATAGATTTGTATATTTTTGCTTGTGTGTTTTTGTGTAAATTTATGTATTGTATATGTCGTTGGTTGTCTTGATTATTACAGTTAGATTACAGTAATTAAATCAAGAAGTGGGTCTCAGAAATCACTTTACAATGTCAAAATCTATGTCACTCACAATCCAATACATTTTTTTCATATGCTTGTACAAACAGTGTAATGTCCTATATTTTGTAGTGAGTTGTATTTTTGTGTAAAGTACAATGCAAAAGTCCCTTTAACATGGTTATCATGTGTATGGTTGAAAGTTTATCACTGATATTATAAAAGTCAACAAAAATCACCATCTGTTTAAACAGAAGGATAGATGTGTTCCTTCAAACATGTACCCAGATAATTGCTTAAAAAAAATCTGAGATAGACAAAAGTAAGTTCAAAGTCTTCTTAAGAATATTCCATGTCAGCCAAATTCTCCAGTATTTGTAACTGCTAAGAAGTCTGATTTACAGTCATATAGGGTCTACTGAATTACAATTTATTTTGAAAAGACAAAAAATCATTTTATGTCGTCTCACTAGTTTTTTACCTCCTTGACCTAAATAACCTATCAAAGAATATCTTGTATATAGGACTTCTATCTTCAATTTCAATTCTGGATTGAACAAGCATGTTAGCTGAAGCTGACTTAATGTTAGGAACTAAACTTTGATCTGGTCCCCCATAAATGAACACAGAATGATATATATGATAATTTCTGAGCTTTTTTAGTTTTGACAGACAGAGAGCTGTCCCCATCATGTCAGCTAACTTTTTAACATTATACAATTTTTCTCATAATTATTAAAAAGTTTCTGCAGTATATTGCTGTGGGCATGCAATTAAAAATACTTGTGGAATTAACAATTAATTAGAGAAGACCATGTGGCATTCATGTCTTGAAGTGTTATTTTGATCTCAATGTACATGTTAATAAACCAAATGAATTAGTTCTATTGAATTCCCATGTTTACAGACCTTACTCTCAATTCTTGTATTCCATTAAATGGTTTCCTGTAATGTGCCATCTTTGACAACATGGACATGTCATCTACATTATTATGGACTGTTTTCTCACATTTAGTAATTATCATTTAAGAGTGTTCACACATCTTATAATCAACTAACAGGTATCCTGCTATCTGTACAATTAACATAAACACTGTTTCAAACATTGTTAACAATACACATCACATGTGTCAGCAAATGTACTATATAGCAGTTAAAGAAAATCTGTTCTGTTTTGTCTACATTTCCATGTCATATCTGTAGAAATAGTTTTGATGTAGTCTGCTTGGCAATGGTGAGTCACCAATCAAAGAATATTCTTCTTATTAATGTTTTATTAACTTCCAGTAATTGTATGTTATTAAGGTCATTGAGGTGGCATCGAGAAAGTGTATCATGTGGTACAATTGTCATGGCAAAATATACTTCATTCCATTCTCGTGCCCATTTTCATCAACACAATCCAGAACAATTTTTATTATACGCCTACATGAAATGGGGGACATATATTGTCATCACCCATGTCAACCGTACGTCCACACCTGCTCGTAAACACTCTAGAAGGCACAATGCAATTCTTTACTGATTTTGACAAAACTTGGTATTGTTGTTTGTAATCACTGTATTGAAAATAAAAAAAATCGAAAAAATATTTAGTATGAGTTATTGCCCTTGTTCTTGAATAGCTCGTAAAACTCCATTCAATTCTTGACAGATTTTGATGAACCCTATTGAAAATCATTAAAATCGAAAAAATTTAAGTATGAGTTATTGCCCTTGTTCTTGAAAACGTGTTTAATTTTTAGCAGGTAAACAATCTAGATGTCACAATTCTTGTCAGAATATGCCGAAACTTGTTGTAAGAAATTATCACCCAAGGATGAACCCTATTGAAAATCAGTAGAATCAAAAGTATTTATTGCCCTTGCTCTTGAAAACGCGTTCAATTTTTAGCTCGTCATCACTGTACAAGGCACATTTCTTGACAGATTTTGCAAAATTAGGTGAAATTGTTTATTATCACCCATGTATGAACCCTATTGAAAATCAAAAAATTAAAAAATGTTATTTAGGAGTTATTGACCTCGTTCTTGAAAATGCTTTCAATTTTCAGCAATTAAACACTTAAAGGCACGTTCCTTGCCAGATTTTGACAAAACTGTTTAATATTGTTCATATTTCATACTGGTGATTGTAACTGTACTGCCAGAGGGCGCAAGCTAGTTTTCAATTTCTAAAAAACTGATTAATTCGAATTCGAATTCAGTAATTGGTAATGGATATAGTGTAGAGGTCAGCTTGTCAAATATCAAAACATACCATTATCTATCTTTAACTTAATCTTCACAAGAAATAAACTGGAGGTAAATTCTAATATTAATGTTGTCACGTTAGTTTGTCATTGATCTGTTTTATCACCTCATTAAGTGGAGAGCTGTACCCCTTCTGGCCTCTTCTATTCATTATAAGTAAAGAGGTGAAGTGCTTGTTTCCTCTATATTCAATACTATCTTATACGTACCTGTCTCTCAGGTATATAATATATAACAATTCATTAACCTCTCCTTAAAGGGCTGTCTTCTTGATGTCTTTGCTGTTGTAGCATGATTTGAAATGGAGTTATATGTCATACATTTCTATGACATGTAAAGAAATTGCTATGCAGTGTGCAGTGAAGGAATGAAGATGTCAAGGATTTTTTTTGCATGCATTCCATGTGGTGTACAGAGTTTTGCCCAACATTGATAGGCACATTATTCCATGTCATTCGCTCAGATTTGCATAATTTATGTTTCTCAAAAGAAAATCTATGCAGTTTTTTGTATTCCACTATCAAAGACAGCCTTTGCTTTTCATTTAGCATTTCAATTAATTTATTGCTACTCTCAAACCATGATTCTAGTACAATAATGTGGGTGGAGAGATATTGAGCTGAAACCACACTGACACTGAATTATAATGAGTTGACGAACTCACATCCAACATGACTGCCTAGCTTGGACCAGGGAAGGAAAATATTTGTGAGGAGAAATGATGCGAGGATAGGAATATTATATATAACATTTAACAAGTACCATACATCATGTGTACCTGTAAGGTTAAATAGGGTCAGCCTGACAACCCTGACATAGGTACTCTGTACTATAGGTAACAGCCTTCTTGTCATTTCTAGTCATTTCATATTGCTTCATAAGTATTCTAATAACTGGAAACTGTACCAAGAACAGTCTGCTAACTGGTTTTGAAACTGGATGTGGAAAGTCTTGGTTGCCCCTGGATGAGTTAAATAATATTTAGCTGGAATTTATTGTACAGGTATATCATCTGATAAAGTAAAGTAAAATTTAGTATTTGCTGATCTCAGCACAGTATGAAAGACGACATTTAGTAACATCTTTGATTGCCTTTTCAAAAATACTGAATGGTCATTCACATTGGTCAACTAGCGGTCAAATTATTTATAATGACCACAATAATAAACATATTTATCATATATTTCTAACTAAACCTATCAAATTGTAAAGACAAACAACCCTAAAAAACAATAAAATATTAAATCTTAAAAAAAGGCAATTATATGTTGATGATGGATAGATAATAAGATCTACATTTACATCAATCATTTCTGGGGGTCAAGGTCATGTCTTGTTATCAGTTTTGAAATTAGCCCTATCACAATCTAGATGTGTAATCTAGCCTAAGATGGGTGGAGATTATCACAAATATGTTAATGAAACTATGAGAAAATATGTTCAAGTTAAAAACTGTGTGAAATATGAGAGGCTTATAATTAAGAATGAAAAAAAAACTAGTGTTTTAAAGTGATGATTCACATGAAATTAAGATAAGGACAAGTCTATACATAAACATAGAGGTCTGTGGTGTTTAGTCTATGCTTGTCACACCATTTATAGAAGATTTACTCAAAGGTATATTGAGTTTTACTGTCAATCTACCTCATTAAACCCATGCATGTTCTTGTCATTTGAATTAACTTGAGATATAACATCCCTGAAATTTTTCTTCTTAAACTTTGGTTTGCAGTGCTACATTAGCAACCAATAAGTCTCCTTTCCTTATTTAGGATGGAAAATCTAAATTGGCAATTAGACTTTGAATTCTGATAAACTTGGCTAGATAGTAGCAAAGATGAACATAAACCAGTTTCACTAATTTGTTATAAATTTTCACACTCCCAGTTTATAATGTATGACACTAGATGATGGTAATAATGTCCAAGTCAGAAGATGAAATATCAAAGATTTATCATTGTTTATCAGTTTAACTGATTCTTCATATCTCTCATACAGATTAATGTTAATGAATTGTCACAAACACTTATTTCAAATCTTCTGATGTCTGAAAATTATATCACATGAGAAAACTGAATTTCTGGTTAAGTGACTTATTCAAGGAATTTTTTCAACAAAATACATTTTTTATTTCATTTAATTTGCACTAAGTTAATCTGAATTAAAAAATGAAGTTGATTATATGTTAAATCTTGTTTTGTTGGTTTCTGTATCACTCATGGATGTGTTATATTATTTGTTGTTCTTTATTATCGCATGACTGTCCTTGCATCTTCCCTTATTGCACCCTGCAAATGGTGCCACCATACCCTTTCAGCCAAATCAGATTAAAAGTTATATATTATACATATCAAGTTTTATACCAGTCATACTTTATCATTGTTTTCAGTGTATAATCAATGTTTCACAAAGTGTGATTGAAAACTAATGGTAATGGCCATGGCATCAAATAAGGTTTTTCTTCTTGTTTGGCTATGCATACGCCAACGAACTCTGCCATCCAATGAATTTTGAAAACATGTAATTCCTCTTGAATTTGAATTATTTGGCCATGTGTATATTGTTTTTACTACTGTCCATCTTACATTTAGCTATAATAAAGCTCCTCCTGTTTTCCATGTACTTGATCTATATTTATAATTTGATGTTGTATAGCCTTATGTTAACAATCAGATATGTGTAAAGTCATATTGCATGTTAGAGATATATAAATTATTATGTTATCAGAACTAGCATCACCTAACCTTTAACCCTAATATAATTCTAGTTTGATTTTATCACACAATGTTAATTATTTCATCCTCCATTGAAGATAAGTCAAGGTGAAGGTCACTTGTGGCATTGAAAGAACTGATAATAAAAACTGTAATCTTTTACAATACAGGACCTAAAATTAGTTTCAAAAACATCCTTTAAGAAGAGCTTTCTTTTATTTTTCAGGATATGTCTTATTAGTGTTGGGAAAAGATATAAGATTGGTACTAACTAGATAAAAATGGGCAGATGTACAACAAAACTGTAACCATGTGGACCAAAGTTGTAAACTCTACAACTGCAAATCATAGCTTCTGATATTTTATATCTATTTTATTAGGAATAAGTTGAAAAGCTCAGATATCAAATAATCAAAAAACCCATGACTGTAAATTGCAAAAGTAATGTGAAGGTCAATTATAATTACCCAGAGATATCCAAAGTCCCCTTTGTCTTTCACTTGCAGACCCAGAAAAGTAGAACATAAAACACCATTTCATTTTCATTTCTTTCAGCTATCATGAAACACTGTATTTTTTTTAAAGATGATGGATTAAGACCAAATAAGGTGAATATATATCATGATCCTATATTTTTCTTATGCAAAGCCAACCTTGATTTCTCTTATTAATTTTTAGGAAACATAAAGATATTTTTTTGACATATAATAACAATTTCTGATTTAAAAAAAAGGTGAAATAATGAAATAATAAGAGCATTGTTAGACAAAAATTGAATTACACTATGTAATGTTATATTTATGTTTTATTATGGTATTTATTATATGGTGACATAATGATACAATATATAGAGTTAAATAAAGATTACTGGAAAATATGTAAGATTTATTTTAAGAATATATTAAATTAAAGATGTTTTTATTATTGAGGCTTATTTCATTTTTTACTGCTATTTATCTAAAGGTCATTAAATCTTATGTTAGTTGTTTTGGAAGAAAATGTCATAAAGTCTTTGACTTTTAGAGACAAAATCAGTTTGTGGAAGATGTTGAGAACGAACTTAATTTGAACCCATGAACCCATTTACCTGTAAGGACCTAATTTGTGACCCATTGAAAAATCAATCAAGCATAATTTTAGAATCTTTTGTCAATATTAGTTGATTCAGTTTATATCATTACACACAATAAGTCCTATTAATAATAATTAATTATTCATTCTTTATATTCTTTATATGAATAATAATTAGAAATTATTAGTCCCCAATATTGTCAAAAACGAAGGTGGATCTTTTGTAACAATCGAAAATGAATTAGTGTTAAGGTGTATTGAGACAAGTCTCAATGAAAGCGCTGGCCTAGGTCACAGAGCAATAGATAAGCTTATTAATAACGTGAAAATAAGTAAGTCATTAGCACGATATTAGTTGAAAAGACAAACATACACGTACTCTGATATATAATATACTGTATATAGCAATGGCATCAGTCCTGAAATAAATATCCCCTGAAATCTAACGTAGAAATCGATTAATCTATTGATATAACATGATACATTTATATGAAGAAATATCTACTTTTAGCATACATGGGCATTGTATAATGATTCAAGTCTACCGTGAAAGAGAAAATTGCTAAGATTTTGATTGCTTTAGTAAGCTAAAACCAAACGTTTTGTATATACATGCGGAAATTTGTTCTGAAGTTCCGAGCAAGGATGTTTGACTATTATGGAGGCTTTGGTAGCTGAACAATCAAATGGCATTACAAAATATTAATTTCTAATAAATGTTGCTGTATGGTCAAATATTTTTTCACAAAGACACACATCCCCTTAAAGAGTTGAGAATTTATCTTCGAACCCTAAATAAACCTACATTTGAGAAGACGACTGTAAGATATAAAATTGACGATTAAGTTGAATGACCTATTTTCACCACGGGAGTTTTTATCATTTTTTCTGGTATTGTTTTCAATATCCTAATTACGTTTTTTTTTATATTTTTTAGAAAATGATACAATTGTCCGAGGGTTAGATTTAAGTCTGTGTTATAGTCTCGAGTATCAAAAAAATGATTACTACTTTTAAACAGTAATTTAACTAGGCATATACATTGAAGACTATTTCTTATGATACCTATCTCTTGAAGGACTTCTTTTGAGCGAAATATTTGATTCTAGGTTAATTAGGCCACAGTCTAAAACTTTGATAAAAGAAATTCCATACAGCTCATGTTGTTTGTGTACATGTACGTGTGATAGTGATGTTATAATCTTGTCAAGTTTTTTTCTAGAATTGTATGAGCTAAAGACCTTCATAGGGAAGTATTGATTGTGTTCAGAGAAGCTATAGAAGAGATCACTTGGACTACAACAATCACTAGTATGTCGCAAGGGAGGAATAGTGTGTGATTGTCATGGACCCACCTCTGAAACACCCCATACAATCTCCACATAGCTATCAATGTTCTTTTACCTGAATCCAAACCCAGCTACCAGCACCGAACGAAAATTGGTTAGAAATAGGGACATTTCGTGGATAATTTTAGTCTTTTCCATCATTCGAGAATTTTTGTGGTTTCGGTAAATGTGAACATATTTTATGGATGATCAACCGATCTCACTTCCTAATGATGATTTTCATCTGATTGATTTGAGTGAAATATTTGATAAATTAAAGAGGAAATACCATTGATATTAAGTCACGGTAGAGCTTTGATCAGGTTGTAGTCATGTTTTAAAATTTATCTTTATCGTGTATATATTATACTTTTTACTTAATATTTATTCACACTGGTGGCCTAAAGGCATCTTGATTTAAAATTGGATACCCATTTAATATTAGTAGTACTTGTCACGTAGCTTATTTGCAATTGAGGCGTCATAAAAATTGTTAGGTTATCATTAGAGAGAGTGATCAGTACGTGGTGGCATTTGATGGGACATGCACAGTGGTCAGAACACCTTTTTGAATTCCTTTAAGACGGAATCCACTACCTGAAGGATCTAGGACCTCTTGAACATTGTAGCCTAAATATCATAGTCGCCAGAGGGAAAAGTGCCGTTTCATGACCACACCAGCTAAAACAATATGACGTAAAACGTTCGATATTGCAGCTATATTGTTCGGTTACAAATTTTAACTTAAATATATTAAAGGGGTAAAACATTTAAACATGTAGATCTGCATATTGATCAGATTGAGGGCAGTCCATCTTGAATAACTATTATTAAAAGTATATTATAACCTACAGCTACTGAATATTGATTTACATAATCTTAATTCTATATTCTGAACTTATATTCATTACTGTACCCATATAAATTGCTTCTGATCACAATTTATGACTATTTCATTATGGATGATAAAATAAATAGAAATGACTCAAAAATTGATTATTTGGCGTGATTAATTACTGACTCATGAGATGTATGATAGATTTTATGATTTCCTGGCAAAGGAACACTCTGATGTAATCGAGAAATTAGCAAGTTTTTATTCCGATACAATTGCTATGGCGATCACATGTGAAACTGTTCTCTACTATTCCTGACAAAATCACATGTCTTCGGTACATATCCGAAATGAGTATTAAGACGGACAGCACCTATTTCAAAATTTGGCCATTTTGCGTTGCACGACTGTTGCACCATCGTGCAAAAGTCTATTCCCAACACTTGAGGGTTCATAATCTGTACACACCCTGCAGCACACATGATCTTGCTAATAGTCCTTTGTAGATGAATAAGCAAAGATATAGTGGAACCATGAAGGACACTGGATTATTTGATGAATATAACGTATGATCTGTGTCATATTAATAATGATATATCACACTGTCACTTCTACCTAATACTTTATAATAAGTAAACAACGATAATCTTCAACACTTTTATCGTTAATAAATGACTCGTCTTAGTTTTTACGACATTTTTACTACCAAAACTCACTAAACCAATATGATTTTGAGTGTAAACGAACCCTGAGGCTTATACCTGTAATGAAGTGAGATCTATCGAGTTGTGATGGTACAAGATGGCTTTTAACAGCTCTCAATGTGGATGTGACGGCAACCGAAAATCCGACATAGTCGCGAGGATCGGCGATTAATTTATATCTTTCCGTAATTGATGACTTCTAAATCATGTGTAAGGTTAGGCGTATATAATTGACTATATCAAAGGGAATGAATAGGTAAATTTGCATAAATCTTGCGTAGATTAAATGACCTCATGTATGATTCAATTTCGGTGCCACTTCCTTATCGGTCATAGAGGTGAAACTTGGTCGAAGTGACACTACCACTAGCCCTAAGCTCATTCCATAAATCGACATTTTGCGTATGCTATCTACATAACGCACCTGGAACTCTTAAGGCTAGTTCTATCCCCTCCTAATTGGGACTATTAGGGGAAATTAAAAAAAGATACAGCCATTAGCAGGAATCAGGCGTGAAATGAATTATCCCGGAAGCAACAATTTCTAGATCTAGGTCAAGAACACGCACAAATCACGCCCCATTCTTGGAATATTTGTAGGTTTAAAAGTTATAAGATCAATTCTGTTGGCTCGGACTCAAGTTTACAATATACATATGTGTAGTGAAATTAATTCCACATATCCTTAATAAAGCAACCACTTGCTTTTCAATAAAACAATCACGGCTGTTAATATGAGCAGATGTTGAGCACAAGCATGTTGGCAATGTCGAATCTGTAAGCAGACACAGTATCAACTGTGGAGCAGCACCCTGCAGTGTTAGTTGATGTCAAGTGTTCACGAATATGTGCGACAATGCTTTTTGTACTATACATCGATTGAACTTGGATCATCTCGATTTCCTATAATTAAGTATCTCATAGTAACTTAGCTTGCAAGACATCTCAATCTAGATACTATATTGATCGACAGTTCCTTGAACTTTTCTAACCTAACCTTTTTTTCTGACAGTATTATTTTATTTAGGCTAATGGTTGTGGTCTAAATAGTTCATATCATGGCCACCCTAGAAATACTTATTTTACGTTTAATTTTCCATTCCAATTAGGTATGTCTGGAAAACAAACTGTGATGTTTTTTTTCTCAACTTGTAACCTTTATGTTAAGAGATCCGCAGCTGAGATGATTTACACCCAGTATTTTCTTATAGTCTTGGTTTATATAAGAAAAATGAGTACTTAGTCCGATGTAATGACCTCGGAACAACTTCAGTAATATGTTTTTCTGAATAATAATCGGATGCTGTAGATCAAAACTGACGATGAGTTAAGAGATTTCCTACTGGTTTCGTGCAACGCCGTGTTCGAATTCTGAGCTGGAAATTGAAAAAAAAACGACAATTTGTAAAACCGTTCCCCACATCGTTTAGGGAATGAGAACTAAAAACACCACTTCAGAGCCCAAAATAATGCTTGTATCTAAGATGTGTGTATGTTGTTGAGTGGTTGGGACATGGTTTAATACGGAAGAATAGGGGATTGAATTTATTCATACGTCATATTGCCGCCTAGGTGTTTTTTTTTTACAGATGATGCAACGCTGTGACAGTCTATTTAATTATCCATACTGCAACAGAAATTCTAGACAAAAATATATACGGTTGTCTAATTGGGTAGTCTATGTTTAGATGATTTTTAAAGCCAGCACCCACCCATTATAAAATGTTATGTCTGAACAGCATGATGAAACCTGTTTTGATGTGTATAAATATTAAAATTTAGATCAAATTAACATTTATTTGTGGCAGTCATACATTTGATGTAGTGAATTGAAAAACTAATGATGATTGACGGTAAACAGGAGCTAGAGTATAATACTTTCAATTGTACATACTGTTATTCCTGTTTATTCCATACATGTCTAAAACATATACAAGATCCTTTCTTTCACTCGGTATTTTATGAAAGCTTTGCAAAAACTAAGTTGAATGATTGATGGAAACGTTTTAAATAATCTTGCAGATCATTTTAAGCTCGCCATTTAACAAACCCATCTGACTATTTTTATTGTTTAAGGGAATAGACGTATAAACATCTTAAAGCAGCTTTGTATAACACCTTGACTGGTTGCAGATACTCTTCGGTAATGCAGAGCTCTTTTTTTTTGTACACTCTTCAGAACTGCAAGGCTCATCACAAAAACCTTTTGTACAGCAATGCTAGATTTCTACACTCCCCAGTCGTGTACTAATGATTGTACAAAGTCTTTAGAAATGTTGTTTGCATTGTACACAACTTGATTGGTGCATTATCTTGTGTAACGTTATTTTCCAGTGGAGATTGAAGTTGTACATTTTTTTTACAGATGCCATTGTCGCCAGGGCATGATATGATTCCATATAAATCGGAAAATGTTATTTTAAACAGTGCATATATTTATTTAACATTTACAATATGTGATAATTGTCTGGAGATTCAATCAAACTAACTATTTTTATTTTTAAACCAACATATACCATTTGTTAAACATGTCAAGAATTTGTTATATGCATTTCGAACGAAGCAGTGCCAAGTCTGTCCCAATATGTCAGTTTGGTCAATGGCATTATATTCCAGACTGAAGCTAACTCAATTATTCCCCATTTACACATGAGGGGAACATGGAGCTCGAACCTTTATCAACCCATCCCTCTAGATTTCACCTTGACATAGCTTCTATTTTGGTAACAGCAGTGGTCTGTATATGCTGAATCCAGTTTTGTGAGTTTAATGCCCACTGGAGGAAAATATGTGCTATCGGTGGCAATAAGTCAAGAAAAATATAAAATGTTTATGAAAGAAAGGTGGTTCAGAAAACTTGAGGAAATTTGGTATTCGCTAATTCTTTGAACCGGAAGAATGCTTGTCTGAATATTTGAGTGAAGCTTGCCAGAACAGCAAGATCATGCACCAAGGTCACTTTTTTTCAAATGGTGGAAGGTGTTGCAAAAACGTTTAATCAAAATTTTCATACACTGCTATGAGAATTCATGCGACTGGAGAGGATATGCTCGCCATTCATATAAGCCACCGAAGTTGCGTTTGCCAATTCACCACTTTTTATACACCCACATGAAAATGTGGACGTATATTGTCGTCGGTCCGTTAACATTTCTTGTGAACACAATAGAGACTACAGTTTTCAACTGATTTTAATGAAATTTGGTTTGATCATTTATATTGATGAAATCCTGATCAAGTTCGAATTTGACGATTTTTCGATGAACGGTTTTTGAGTTATTGCCCTTGACTTAGGAAAAACGCGTCAAAATTTGTTTGTGAACACAATAAAGACTACAGTTTTCAACTGATTTTAACGAAATTTGGTGTGATCATTTATATTGATGAGATCTTGGTCAAGCTCGAATTTGACGTTCTTTCGGTGAACGCTTTTTGAGTTATTGCTCTTGACTTAAGAAAAACGCGTCAAAATTTGTTTGTGAACACATTTGAGATTACAGTTTTCAATTGATTTTAATGAAACGTGGTTTGATCATGTATATTGATGCGATAATTTGATGTATTTGGGTTATTGATATTAATATTAAATTTCTTTAACATGAGAAAATTCATACTATAGTAACTAAAGACTGTTTTATCATTTCTGACAGCTGCCAGAGGGCGTATGTTACCTTGCCCGACAAGCTATCTTTTCAGATGGTGCACATAGCTGACAATTTGTAACACTTAAACCATTTTGTGCTACAAAGTACTGCACTGAATTTAATTCAATGACTTTAAAATTTATCACAAAGTAAAAATTCCTAGAATAAATATCTGCTGAAACATTTCAATAGTGAAGGTCACTTTTGGCAAAAATTCACTCAATGAACTTCGTATCGCCCGATAAAAAACTTGACCGGTGGTCAAAGGAGGTGTTCAATGTCAAAGGGTACTATTGACCATTGATATGGTCACTCACAGCTGACTAATATTTGCCTACCAGGTTATGTTTATTGTGTACATATCTTACATTTGTTTCTAGAATCACTTTAATCCCAATTTCTATCAAATATATCACAGACATTGGACCACACTCCATGAGATCTTAAATGCTTTCAATTTTTCTTTCGCACAACAAAAAATCCTTCCCTAAAATGATCAGTAAAACTGATGAACTGATGAATCGCTCTTAGATGATTTAGGTTTTATTTGAAAATTATACGATGAAATTGTTCTAATCTAAAACACAACCCAATTCTCCTTCTGGTGACACCAAAAAACAGTCATTATTACATTGTAACTTAAACTTGTCACACTTTTAAAGTTTTAATTCGAGTGCTTTACTCTAAGCATAACGTGCAATTGGTTTGCACGCGTAAGATGATCATTTCATTCACAAAATTGTCCCAAACGTGTAAATCTAAAGATCATACCAGAAAACATCTACAGCAATACCCATCAAATTGTTCTCGAATAGTTCCTTATTATCTCTTATATTTACTTTTCCATATATCAAAGACCAGTTGTGATATCATTGTTTGCTACGAAACCCTGAACTAATATACATAATAGTGGTCAATATTGACCAAATTACACTAGATTGTCTGAATTGTCCAGGCAATCTAGCCAGGTTTTCTGAGATAATCCATAGTTGCTGATAAGTGTTAATCTGTTAATTTTTAGAACTTTCTTCCGACCTATCCTTAAATATCCAAAAGTCACTTCCTGTAATATGTAAGAATTTGCGGCGGACAATAAAGCGTTTCAATTCCTGAAATATTGAAAGATCAAAGATGTCTATTGAACTGTTTCTGTGAACTGTGACTCATGGATTTGAATTTGGATGGACCAGAGGCGTTTTTACGAATCCTTAGCTGTAGGGGTCACAGAATTGTTAACAGCAACTGGCATTCAAGAACTTAATTTTAGACAATTAAGCCAAGCAAACCCCATTTTTTGGAGAATCAATAGCCCTTCCGCCGTACAAACGACCAAAATGTCTGTTTTCTCCTTGTAATTTTTTTGTCAACATCTCTAAAATGTATCAGATTATCGGGGTGTCGAGGCCTCTTTACCAATTTTCTGTACACATACAACTGACAGTATTTCAAAATAGCTTTTGCACAATGTAAAAGATCTTTAAAATTCTAAAGAAGAAGGGAAATTGGCCAGGAAACACATTTTGCAGAATTATGGTGTTTTGAGAGGCCAATATGCCATCAAATTAGATTGTCTGTAACCTTGGTGCCAATAAAAACGTGTTTTTGTATATATTTTATTCCTTTACGACTTTGACATTTCAAACCTGTACCTTTTTCTTGATTTTAGACCATTTGTAACGTAACTCTTTGAGATATGACTACTGTATAAATACTGCTTCTGAAATTCATAGCCAAGGAATTTTATTTAGTTTAGAGATAGCAGAAAACCTGAAAGTTATTTTTCTATATTTTGCTATTGCACATGGTTTCTTATTCCAATACCTGTTTTAAGTTTGAACTGAACTTAATCCATGTTATAGCGGATATCGAATAAAAAAAAAGTCAATCCTGGCCATATATTCCTATTGTACCATGGTAGATCCTCCTTACTCAGATTTTTGGCATACTCAATGCGTCCATAATTTAGGAACTCAAGTCTGTCTGGAGTCAAATATGTACCATCGTTGCCTTGGTTCACTTGGTTGATGGATCTGCCTGCCAAGAGTTCTCTGCATAATCATTCTATTCATAAATTGTGAATTTAAGTCTGACCCGATATATGAAGGCTAAAATATATCATTCAAAACGTACAAAAAGTTTCATCTCAATTAGGCCAGTAATATCGGTCAGTTCAATCACCTTCATTCATAGAAAATTATTTAGAACACCGCCCTTGAAGTATTTATCCATGTTGACACGAAAGCGGACATTAACCATACTTCATTAGGCATTACCAGCAGGATTCAGATGGTAACAATCTTAAATGCTCAAGTGTTTAGAAGTAAACGCCATCATGAAATAACGGCGACTTAGGTGAAGGACTTTATTTGGACGGATTCCTGCAAATGCAAAAAATTGTTGACATAAAATTCAAGAGACTATAAAGTAACATTGGAATCTCAATATTAATTTACCACCTCACCTTATCGGACCGTATTAGGAGTCCCTAGTGTCGCTCGATATTAATATATACGCCAATATCAGCCAAAATCATAATACTGCGCCTCTAACCTCGTGCAATTTTTGTTTATACCATTATGCAACTTTTATGACAGTTAAGCATTTTACCATGCGTTATGATGAGCTGAAAATCTCTATAATAGAGTTTTATTCATTTTGGCATTACCAGAATACGCTGTATGTTTTTAGTAGAGCCTACTTTTACCTCGTGTACTTATAATAATTTCAATGGTTATTTAGAAATGCAGGCTACGGGTCAAAATGTTTCGCTGTTCCATTTTTAGTTGACAGAAAATAACTGCTCATTATGAAAGCAATAAATCTTAAGATTGTATTCGAATGGCTTTTTGATGATAACCATATTATAAACTTGACTTCAATATATAAACACTAGTTTCAAGTGTTAACGACCTTGATTTAGAGACAAAAAACCTAACATAACAATCTGTATACTTGAACTCTTCAACCAATTTACATTATCATCAACATACAGAGGATAAATAGCTTCATAGCACTAGTTCCTAAAGACTTGTACTGGTCAATCACTAAATAGTTACTAGTGGTTATACAATTTATATAGTACCGTGTCGTTTAGTGGCCAGAATCCTGTAATCATTATGTCACATTGTAAAATAAAGTTTACAATGTTGCTCTTCAGGATTATTTTAATAAGTTCTTCCAAATCTAATTGACTTTACATACTTTTACAGTTATCTTGACTGAAACATGCTGTATAAAAAGTGGACCTACTTTTATTAAAATAAATCGAAGAAGGGAATACTTTGATTTAAAAGCGAGTTAATTTGTGGAATTAAAAAACTAGACATTGGAAAACAAAAAACAGAGGCTAGTATCGCTGTCTTTGTACTAGATATCTACATTGTACATTGTATTGTGTTACAGAGTTTCATCTGTCCAATACACTGCAGAATAATGGGACTTCATTTATATCGTGTCTTGGTGAAACTTGTCGACAGTTCTGATATACAATATATTTTACAAAGTATTATACTATTTTCAAGTCTATGTCCTTAACGTACATAATAAATAAGAAGTTATGATTTCTTTAAAATTCTGTTATGTAGGGTGCTGTTAGTAGACGTTTGACATACTTTTAACCATAACAAATGTGTTCTGTAAACAGTATTTCTAGACTCCAGGTTATAACATGTCTGGTAAGGTTTAAATATCATTCAACATTGAATGTCGCTTTCTTCAAGGGTGGCGATTTTCTCCAAAGAAATACCCAGCCATTCTTAAGTTGTCCCCTTCCCTAAGTTCATACAAACTCACAGTATTATAGCAGCACATGCATTTGATGGAATTGAGTTTCTTTTAAAATGTTAAGAGTCTGATATTATATGACAATATAAATCAAACAAAATCCCTTCTAAGTTCAGGTTTTTTTTATTCAAGGTCGTCGAAATGCACGATCGTTCTGAATAATGAGATAGATTTACTGACAAATCTTATAAATCTTGTTTCTGTATATTTAACATGAGGTATCCCGCGAGGCAAAAGACAAGTAGGCCGTAGCACAGAGCAACCATAGATGCAAATACACCGTGAGTTGCAGACATATGGTATTTAGATTAATTTCCAATTGTCCATGACTCTTTGCAATATAGCCTACTCTGTACCCTAGTCCGAAACATCTGTCTCTATTCCAGCCTCTGATAGATATTCTGACAATTGTCGGCTAGAGTTGAGTCAGAAAAATATACCCTGGCAATTGGAGATTTATCACACTTTCGAAGATGCTTTTTTCTGACATAATATTAAATTACCCTTACGATGACTGTAAATTAGTATTGGGCATTGCCGTTTTGTTAGTATCATGTGACTCTGTGACCTTTGAACTTTTGGCACGCAGTTTAAAACTCCCCCATTTTACAGGGCCTAGTTTTTCTGTCTCTACGCCTGCCAGACATCTGTCAAAATAGCTATCAGAGGCTGGAATAAAGACAAATGTTTTGGTCTTTTTGTACCCATGATCTTTTCTGCACGTTGAAACCCACATAGCTATCAATCAGTGGAGTATTTTTTAGGCTGGTTCACCCACCCACGAATATACAGATTTCCTTACCTGAAGTACAATTAACGAAGTACAAATACCATTCATTTTACCTAGCCTTAATTTTGGCAACAGTGCCAAGGCCACAATGAACGTCTGCCTCGGTTTAAAGGACATCAGAATTGCCACTTTAAGGACCTGTTACGATGATTAATACAATTATTTGAAATATTTTATCTAAAACTTGTCTATTCAGCAATTACCACCGTACTTAAAAACAAATTAAAACTTATTTTGGTTGAGCCAGAAATAAAATATTGTAATTTTTGGGTGGAAGAAAGGTCACCAGTCTGATGTAGCTAGATAAACAATACAAAGGCTAACAGTTTAATGAAATTGGTTAAAATAATATAATATCAGCAGTGTGTGTTATTAATAGAATGTAGAAAAAATATGTTTTCATTCCTGTCATATCTTAAGGTAATCACTCCTCTGGTTTAGCTCACAAGGTCCAGAATTTTGGCTATGGCTTTGAGGTAGCAGTCACTTCGTTTCTGCTTATAATATGAAACATGTACGTGGTTTGAAGGAGTTGGTCAATGCTTTCAAGTATGATTTATCAGTCACGATAAAATGATAGCAAGATATTCTTTAAATGAAATTCGAAATAAATCTATGGCTAATTTCGTAAGTTTTCATTTCATCTCAGACTAAAGATAAGGTCCATCAAAAAAATGAACAGCTGAATCTCTCGGACTAGAAAGTGCAATCCGTCCCGAAGTTTATTTATATAAAACTAATAGACCAATAAATTATGATGAAGAAACTTTATAAATGCGAACATTATTAAAAGTAAATTATAGCCTAGAACACTTGAACATTCAGTTTGTATAGTCGGAAAACCACATCCTCGTGTTTTTGACGTTTATATTTTATATACGCCCAGCATTATATTCGTGTACCAGGTTAGACCTAGCCCAATATATGTGTGAGAAAATTTTTAGTGCGTATTAAATAATTTTGTATACTCAATGCTCTCTCCTTGCATAATTAATTTGTTCAAGGTCATGGCCTTATCTTTTTCGAGAAATATAAATATTTATCTGTAATGTTGTGAATCATGGCCTAATTAAAAGTCAGTGATCTAGATTACTTTTGTTGTGGTCTTATCCCTATGTTGATGTAAGAAAAAAGCCGTACTAGCCGAAATCACTCCTTGGGTGAAAGTCAGTTCAGGATCATAGGTTTAGGAAAATATTTAAACGGAGATATGTTTTCAGGTAGATCTATATCAATCATGAATCATGTAGCAATATCACATCATATATTTCCTGTTTACTTCCTCATTTTGATAATTTCCAACAGTCGAATTTGTCGAAGTTGTGCTGACACGAAGGCAAGTGCGTCATTTGAAAAGTAAAATCTTGTAAAATAGGCAAAATTTACCTTTTGAGGTGTATCTGCGAATGGATGATGAGTATTACTGACAGATTGCTGGCTTTGTGGTTTCCTTGATTACTTTGGAACTTTCGTCCTGTTACAGGTTTCAGTACAACTTAAAGAAAGACCAGAGCCTTATTATGAATTTGCCAATTTTGTAAATCAAATGAACATTGAGTGTCAAAACAAATTGTGGATTATCTAAACGACAAGTATGTTACTGCGCACTCAAGCTTCGACCTAATCTAAAAGAGGATGTGATGCCTCTTTAAATAAGATCAGACACCATAAAATGTACCTAACTCACGTATAAGTGTTATAAATTGAAATAGTACGCCTGATAATTAGCCCATGTACATATAACAGGGGTCATCTCTCGGCGAACTTGGCACTTGAAACCTGGATGATTCACGTTCTATGAATGTTTGTTCTGTTTACATGCGACTACAGTATTACCTAATACTTATCTACAGTAGGTAGGAATAAATAAAATTGACCTAGTTTCGATTGAATCACGCCCTTTAACTATGTAACATTATATAGGTCAAGTCATTGCCATCACAGTCCTTGGTAATTAAGATTTTGAAGTGATTTCCAATAAGCTTAGATGTGTTTTTAAGGGTAATTGCAACAATTATTAAGGTGGATTAAAGTGGCTATCACGCCGTATTAAAAATTGAGAGTGTAAGTTATAAATCTAGATTAGGCCTACTGTTGGAAATATTCTAGTTCTCTCCGAATCGTACAGTATACATTGCAATTTTCTTTAACGGTCTGTTTTAACATCAACGACAAGGGGTCATAACTCGTTATCATAATAGGAGTTCTGATATTATTACTAAGGACGGCATATATGCGTTTTTCCTTATAAGCACAACATGCTTTTTAAAAGCTATGCACATTTTTATTGAGAGGCGTGAGTTATACAAACAGTGTAGATTTTTCGAAAGAATGATTTTATTTTCGAAGCCACTGAAACTGCTGAGCGTGGAGTGCTTGTGCTTACGATTTCAACCACCGAACATTTGGAAGATGTTAAGAAACTGTCATGAACTTCTGAACCATTTAATCTTGATATTTGAGTATAATAAACTTAATGTGATTTTAAATTCAAGTTCTTCTTGCCATCTGTCGCTGTTTTTATCAACGACAAATACGTTCAAATATGCCTTTCCGGTTGCCTTTTGACACTTGTTAGATGAAATCCATTTTTATTCAATTTTCCACGTGTAAAATAATTATTCCCAAAATGTATTGATGTTATAATGATGGTAATTATTACTCAATATATGTTGAATGTTTGTCTCAAATGTTCCATGATGCAGTGACATGACTAGAGAAGTTTAGTTTAGTTCCTTTCACGAACGGGTTTTTGTAGGTTTGTTGATCCACTGATCATTATATAAAGCGTAAGTTTATTATACAGAAATGAGCAGCAACAATATCATAACAAGGTTAAAGGAACAGATGCCATTTTGTGGGGTTGATTTGAGTGTTGATTATATGTAAATAGTCTTTAGAAGTGCTAGAGATGTACGAAAATCGTATAATTCCTTCTAAAATATCTCAAACTAGGAATTTCTTTTCCTATTTCTATAAATGTCTTTTCCATAATGGCAGTGTCTCAAGAAAAGACCACCCGTCCTTTTAACTTTCAAACAATAATTCTGACACACATGGATTTGAGGGCTCAAATTTGGACGGTGAGCTGTGAATACTATTACAGATTGGCTAAGCTAAATATTTTCGTTTCCGAGATTGTTCAAAAAACGGATTTTTTTTGTCCCACTGACTATTACGATTTTGATTATAATTCATTGCGTTTCATCACGTGTACTAATAAAGTATGAAAATGAAGCTCTTACTGGTAAAAAGATTTCAGCTCTAAACAGGGTATTTTATGGTGCACAATGATTGGGTACATCAAAGTCACATTTGAAAAATTTCTACCATCATTCGATGAATCGTATGGCCAAAGTATTATGCAGTACATGAGCAGAAACAACTAATACTTAGTTAATCGATGGTTTCAGAATTACAGCCCATTTATTCACTCAGTCAGAGCATGAGTTCTGGTTCACCATTCTTTTATTCATTTATTCATTCATTCATCCATCCACTTGCTCTTACGTTCATTGGTCCCGTGAATTCCTTACGACCCCCTTTAATCCAATAACTACCATCTTCATAAAGAACGTATTTTCGCCCGTGGGCTATTTAACCCTATATCTGTCTAATTTTGTACGATATTGTCAAAGAAATTCTTTGAAGGTTACTCAAAAAGACACATTATAATGGATATACCTTTTAATTAAAGTAATAATAAAAATAGTTGTCTATTTTACCTCCCTAGCTACCGCGTGTATGATGGAGTCCTGATAAGGTCTAATAAAACATCCAATTTCTTTGATATATAAGTAAAATATAGCTTATGTCGTAAAATATAACTCGTTTTGTTCGCCCATTCTTTTAATTTGCTCTTTGAATTGGTCCACTCGCGTCTCGATGTACAGATGTTTATAGAACACAGGGTCTTGATGTCTGGCTCCAAAGTCACAGGGTCTTGATTTTTGCATTATTGCTTTTTTATTTTTGCATCTTTTTCGTCACTTTCTTCACTTCCATTCCGAAGTTTCAACTCTTCAATACAGTCCTTTCCGAATTTCTATCCTCATTTTTATATTAATTTCCAGCTCTCATACTCCCTTTTCTCAGTATTCACACTCCTTTTCCTCAGTTTCCACACACTTTTCCTTAGTTTCCATACTACCTTCCTCAGTTTCTACACCCTTTTCCCTAGTTTCCGTACAACCTTCTTCAGTTTCTACACCCTTTTCCCTAGTTTCCGTACAACCTTCCTCCGTTTCTACACCCTTCTCCCTAGTTTCCATACTACCTTCCTCAGTTTCTACACCCTTTTCCCTAGTTTCCATACTTCCTTCCCCAGTTTCTACACCCTTTTCCCTAGTTTCCATACTTCCTTCCTCAGTTTCTACACCCTTTTCCCAAGTTTCCATACTACCTTCCTCAGTTTCTACACCCTTTTCCCTAGTTTCCATACTTCCTTCCCCAGTTTCTACACCCTTTTCCCTAGTTTCCATACTTCCTTCCCCAGTTTCTACACCTTTTTCCCTAGTTTCCATACTTCCTTCATCAGTTTCTACACCTTTTTCCCTAGTTCCCATACTTTCTTCCTCAGTTTCCACACCCCTTATCCTTAGTTTCCACACGCTTTCCCGTCAACACTGTTTCTCGGATGCCATTGCCACAGGTCTGAGGGTTGGCATTATAAAAGTATCCAATCAAGTAAGTATTTCTTTTGCAATAGTCTACACTAGAGACGAGAGGGGCGTAGAACTGCAAACTATTTCATTTCAATATTGTGTCAAACAAGATCATTTAATAAAATAATTTATTAGCCAATAAGAGAAAGTAATTAGAGAAAATAAAAACTGAAGTATGTGTAATAAGAGACATTCATCTTATAGTAAGTACAGTTTATTGGCTTCAAGTGTATCCATATTCTTCTCAAATACTCTATTAATACAGAAAATTAAAGACTTATTTCATTATGATAGTTATGACGCATTGAGTTATTAACTATATGGTCCGCTGTCGACAGTTGAAATGAGACCGTACTTATACTGTACAGCTATGCCTCTTCAATATTATTTTGAGTACCGGTACATGTATTTTGTACCTTATATTTACATGTATCTGTGCTGTTAAAATGCGTCTGTACGTTTATTGCCGTAACTGTAATATTCCGCTGCGTTTTATCATTATCATATGTACTATTCTGGCTATCTGTACCTTCCATTGCTTCTTGAACTCTTATTGTAGGCATATTCATTAAACCAGTCAGAGAGAGTATGACGTAAATTTCAATTAAATTCGTTCAAATATATCGCAAAGGTTATAGTAATTGCAAAAGTAGAGCGTGTATTTTAAATGGTTTCAGATAACTGCGTTAACTGCATACAAAGATCAGAAAGGTGCATCAGCAAGTCTTTGCCTTTCCGGATTGTAGAAGTCACATGAACAAACTATTGCAGAGTTGAGTAAGACACAGTTCGAATATATTTCAACAACGTGCCAAAAATAATCGTCTAGGTAAATTAAATATGATATAAATAAAATAGGTGTGTAGTCTGTAGAGAAACTAGGTGATCAAGTACTATATATTTATATATAAAATAAAACACTGCCTTTCTAGACCTAGTACTATTTATTGTTAGAAATAAAATACCTATTTTAAAAAGAGTGGATTAGCTATCACGATGTGTTTGGCCAGACCCATTAATCGTCCAAAACACATAGTCTTCTTTCATCCTATCATTAGACCGAATTAGTCTGGTCTGGGTTAAATGTGGAGTTATTTGAGTACAGTTTATACCCAAAGATAAATGACTTAGTCTGGTTTAGTGTCTGACTACTGACTACTAAAAGTGTCTGTCCAGTGTTGATGACCTCCAAAGATGTTCTTTAAAGAGCGACAGAACTACATCCTGTCGTAGACAAGTTTTGCTTTGATTTTTATGATATTCTCAGGAGAGTAGTTCAAGATCTTTCTCATTGTCTTCATTGACCAAATCTTCATTGACCAGAGCTGAAATGTAGGACGTAAAACTCAATATAAATTTTAATTATGTGACTACTACAAATCTGAACTCTCTCAAGTGTTGGAGACTGTTGCATCGTTACCTGAAACTTCAGCAACTAGTATGCAAATCATGCCTTGTTGAATTCAGGATAGGTTCATAAGGAAACCGGAAGTTAACATTGATACATGAAGCAGATCTCCTATATCTTCCATATCAAAATCGATTTCCTATAGTTGGTCGACTACACAACGATTTGAAGTTTGTTTATCATTTACTTCCATACAATTTTTCCATGTTATTTGAGCGATCAACTCGGGTCATTCTCTGGTCACTATTTACCAACTAACGGTTTTTGTTGACTTAATGTAGGGTTTGCTGAAGGCATATCTATTATTTACTACAATCACGATTAGAGAAGCAAACAATCTCATTGATTGACAAGCTTATTATTGCGTGGTGATGAAGGCCGTGTTTTTTTTTCAGTCTGCTTTAAGGATGTTGATCATATGAGGCTTTGAGGTTGTTTCAAATGATGGAATCAACACCCGGAAGTCTACACCTATCAAATTGATATCCTAATGCCTGAAAAATATTGTTAAACTCGGTGAGATACCTTATTTTTTGATCTAAGCAAAGAGTCTTTCATTTGATAAGATATAAAAATCTTGCATTTCCATGCTGTGCTGAAGGACATTCTTTTCAAAGTCTGAAATTACCGGCCAGTATTGTGAAAGGGATGTGTCAAACATTATTTTATCTAGTAACTAGTAATTGGAAACATCGATTTGCCAAATAGGCAACATTCTTTAGAAAGACAATAATATTCACAGGATAAAACCAGTGGTCATCAAAGTCCAGAATAGTTAAAATTGATACCGTCACATACGTAGGCTTAACTCAAGAAACAGTTGATGTGACGACTAACAGGAACGGACCCGTGTCGTGGCAACTCTTGAGTGTAGACTTATTCCGAGTTCCTGACAAAATATTCCCTTATCAAACACTACATTGCGTAGCCCATCTTTTTCCGCCCAAAGAAGATAGGTGAGAAATATAATTCATTTAATTTCTTGTGTTATGTTCCCTGGCCACATCTGCGCTGGTCGCCTTTTCTAGGGTTTCGTCTTTCGCTTTTCCTTTTTGTTGTAGTCAACACTTAAAGCAAAATGGATGAACTGATTTTTTTGTTCAGAATTTAGCACTAAAATTTAGCACTAAGAATTTTAACATTTAAACATTTTCTTTCTATCGTCTCTTTAAGCTGAACCTTCTTTTATGAGGCTAACGAAATTCAAATACTGATGTAAGCTTCTTTTATAGAATATAATAAAAGTTTGTGAAGGAGTCTTAACCTTAATGTTAACGTATAGTTAAATGGCTATTATAATACAATAGGCAATTGTATAGAAAATTAGGGTCCAGATTTGGTCAGCATTAGCGACTGAATTATACCCCTTGAAATAGTGTCCTCGGTTATAATCTGAGGAGCTGAAACTCTATGCCTAAAGAGGTGTTTGCGGGTTTGTATTGTCGTCATCTCTATGCAACAAAGTCTATAATTATGTTTAGACGATTTCTTATGTCTATTAGCATCGCTGTCATTGACATCGACCGTCTTCACAGGCCCATTTTATAATAGTATGAAGCTGCAAAAAGCTTGCAATAACCTCCAAACCTTTAAGAATCAGGTCAAAGCCAGTTTAGATCTGAAGAGTAAATTAATTTGAATAGGAAGTAGGTTATAGTTTGAACATAGAGTTACGATGTTAGCAGTATGTAGTTAAGCTTGTTTTTGTTTTCAAATGATATATCCTCATATTATTCGGTCGACCAGTTGTTGAGCTGTAAATCTCAGTTAATATACTAATTGACCTATCTTTACTTCTAGAAATGTATGATTTATGGACGATGCTGTTCGGATTATGAGACATCGGTTTAAAAGGGATGATGGTCCGTTGACATCGATAGTTCGATCCAAGATTGAAGGCTGGTAAAAACTCTATAACAGGTATCCAGGAAAGTTCACTGTTTTGTATTGACTTGTATATGTATTTGTATCTCAGCTCGCATATTGTATTAAACTTTTATATTGTTTATCACTAGCATAATGCATATTTTATTTTGTAATAATGTGATCAAGCACAGGGGGATTGTGTTGCCTCCCAATATGGAGCCATAGGAAACATCAGGCTACCGAGGGAAGCAAATGCAATGTCGTGTTTCTACAGATCCAGTCTTTGCTTTGAAAGTGTTAGTGAAAGCGAGTGATAGTGAATTGGACTAAACAAACTTTCTAACATTACGTAACATAATATCAAACAATTTTCAACAATGGCTCTATTCAAATTCCAACAGTTGTAGCTAAGCCTGTTTGTATTTCCGTTAGTTTTCCCTAAAGAGCTAAATCATGTTCTGAAAAGAATTCATCCCAAATATTTATAATCTAAATGAAAGTAGGCCATCTATTAACCTATTTTAATAATGTTGGCTGGCGTTCAGAATCAATAGGATGAAATATTTTGCTTTTATTATTTATAGTTGAAATATTTATAGCAGATTTGATGAAAGTTTAAAGGTGAATTCCATCCTTTCCTTTTATTCTTTTATAACTCTTTTTATGTGTATAACACAACATTATTGTCAACATAAGGATTAACAGTAGTTCAATCTTGCGATGGTTGGATGCTTATCTGCCTTCCTTGGTTTCAGTGAGCGAATGCAAACATTAAAAATCCAACACAAATTGTAAATGAAATGAAATGAATGGAGTTTTACGTCCTACTTTTCTGCACCATGTGGGCTAATGAAGACGGGCAACGCCATGCAGGGTGCAATGAGGGAAATTTTGCCAGGACAGCGGCATTAGTCTGCTCTTTTTCGATTTCCAACTGTCGAGGAATCTTTAACGTGCACAGCCTGTAGCACACGGGGCCTCGGTTTATTGTCCCATCCGAACGACTAGACACTTTTTCCATGTCAGCCCCTCGTACCTGCATCACTGACAGGGGGAAACCGGGTTGAAAAATCCGAAGGTATTATCTCGACCTATGCCGGGATTGAACCCTGGACCTTCAGGTTAGCGAGCAAGCGTCTAACTCACTGAGCACAAATTGTAGGCCGAATGAGACGCCTTGTTTCAAGAGCCCAGCTAGAGCAGAACTAAACACAATCTGACATAAAAACCACGTCATTTCACTTGACGTATGTGAATCCCATCCCTACTATTTCTATGTATTATAAAAGGCAAGGCTATTTCAGTATTCCACAAATCAATAAAGAGTGATTAATAAGCCTACGGCGTGATAGTCTAGCTATCTGATAAGCTTTTCTAGTCAAGTTCAGAGAAGGCGGAGGAGGACATTTTTAGATCTGAGCTGAGGAGGTATGGGGATTAGATGACTATCTATCGGAAACGTGCTAGTGTTCTTTTCTATCTGTGAATATCTACGATAACCGTGTTCATACATAAGTGGACCATTTTAAGCGTGATCAAATGGGTCTATTGAGAAATTGCAGCATTACTTACTTGCGATATAAAGCTAATTTATCTGCGTTACTGAAATTGAGAAAACAAGCTCCAACAAAGTACATATTTTAGGCGATCGAATTTTTCTTACAACTTAAATATAAACTCTTAATGTTCTAAAATGATTTACCCATATAATAGATCGTACATACGCCCCTATGGGTTAGAATGTGTCGCCAACGCTGATAAACTATGGATATGTAAGTGATTTAGATTATCTGAGTCACGGTGTGATATCTAGAACTTTTTTCTTCGTCATCAATCGACACTATCATTAAATAAGTTAATGAAATGCACGCTTACGCGTAAAAGCAATTATGATATTATGACGATCTACCATTGCTTGTGTACATCTCAAAAATGCTTTCACAACCAACGTAAACAGTGTGTCCATTATTTTTTAAGCTTTGGCACAATGCTTTAGTGGAAAATCGACTATAAATTTCTATGTTTTCTTGATATAGAAAGTGAATCTATTAATCGAAATAATATGTTCTAATTAAAGACATAACTGTATCGTAATTTTTGTAATCAATCTAAATTTAGACATTACAAATTATATTTTATATATAATTACCTCAGTATTTTTATGTAGCAGACATTAAATAATCCGAACTATTCTAACTAAAGCGACTTAAAGATTAATGATGAATTCTCTGAAACTTACGTCGATATATCTACTAGCGTTAGTTGCCCGAAACTTGTCTGAGACTTCATTAGTCAAGCAAAACAATTTATGTTCTTTCTCATCCTACCCTGTAGTAGGTCTGCTTAGTAGCTTTATCAGGGAGTTAACATTGCTAATTCTATAGTTACCACATTGTCTACCATATTGATAAGCAGATATATTTTTGGAAAGTCCAATCTGGAACAAAAAAGTATTAAAGTCTTTAAATGGCATTTAGCAATTGTAAGCACAATATATAGGCACAGCTTTATGGAACAACAATCACTGGTTAAAGTGATAGCCATCACTCTTTATCATCATGCCTGAGGACGACGGGGGAAACACATCGAAACGTTGCATAAAACTTTAACCTGTGATAGTTGTTCCATAAAGCTGTGCCCATAGAAAAAAGTATTACGTTGCACTTTTTTTCATATTATTTCACCCTTATTTCTTTTTTCGGAAAAATCGGACCAGAATATAGTGAAGTTTTGAGACAATGGTAAATGTGATTCAAGTCTTATAATAAGATCATTATTAGACTATAATGTTTCTCTCCAGACTTCATAAAATATAATCTAATACATAAAAACAATAAGCAAACTCTTTAGTAAATAGGGATGATGAACGATACATCATGAAGTAATATGAGAAAATGATTTAGATTTTTTAAGATTAGTCTAGAATCATTTTTAATGATGATTAAAATAATGCTTTCCGTTCTAAAATGATGCATAGTCTCTTAAACTTAATGCAGATTGATACGATTTCTACAATTGTTTTGATAAATGATGTACAAATTAGTTACCTCATCAAGATATATAAATTATACAAAATATATAATTTTGTTTCTCTTGATGACAGTTTAAGCAGACTATAAAATGGTGCTTGATTTTCAGCTTTTTGTGATTTGCTTAAAGCATACCCCTCAATCATCTTCAAGAAAGCGCCCTGTCATTATGGTAGTGCGAAACGACGAAGCCTCTGCATTTTCAAGATAGAGAACAACAAAAAACTCTTGTGTCAATAAATCCACGAATAATGGATTTTAAAATTAGTTGAACCTATTTGAAATCTATGTCTGATCTTGCAGTATATTATCGAATATAGTTTCCCAGACCATCGAGTATATGTTCTCATGATTGTTAACCTGGAACGCATTACAAAACTCGCGATATCTTAATCGCTGTGATCAGTATGTGCTATATTCATCTCTTTAATAAGATTAACTTTCCTTATTGAGTGTCATCAATGCTTTTATTCAAAACCTAACGCTCAACCCAAAATTACGATAGCCTCTTCTGCTTCAGTGAGGCTAACAAGGTGATCGGAACGGTTTGAATGAATTTCAATAGTTAACCACTTAATCCATCTATTCATCGTTATACCTGCTAATCTCTGGGCGAGTACTCACTCTTTAACTTGTTAGAAGGGAAAAGATTAACACCATTGATGAGTTGTGACTCTTCAGGTTATATCTGACCACCCAGAACTGTTATTCATATCATTTGACACGGTACAAAGGCAGCGGATTAGGTAAAACACTCTATAACTGTCTCTCATCTGGCCTGTTAAATTTTAGTTGAAGGACACTCTCGGGAATCAAAAATTATGTAACAGCACCCATACAGTTACTCTGCGCTTTGAATATGGTTGTGTAATAAAAGTTGTTTTTTGCGTTATTGTTCATACATCCCACGGCAAGTAAAGCGATATAAAACATTTACAACAACTAAGCATAAGGGTAGATATTGCATAATTGATTGGGACAATTGGAATCTTTTAATGTCAATTGCTCGCAAGATTGTCCTAACGTCGGTCAACGTTCGGAAGTCTCCACGCCGTTCCTGATTACTTCAGTTTGACCAGCTGTTCATTAGAAAATATAATCCAAAATCGGTTAATAGCTCCCGTCGTTCAACTGCACCAATAGACTCAACCGGAAGTTGTTTTCCTAATATTATGGATCATAGATTCATACATCGTTGAAATTAAAGTTTTAATCCAGGTATAAAACCGTATATTTCATGCCTGGGATTTTACCTTTTCAGTTACGTGTAAGGATTGTTGAGAAAGGTGAACACGGTACATATTACTAATAATTTACACAATGGTGTCCAGTTATCTGTATTGACCATTGTCCGAAATTATAGAGAATATAAGTAAATAGTCAAGTGTGGGGGTGTAGATTAGTCAGTAGATATTATATTAAAGATGCACTTCATAGTAGTCTTACCTACCTATCACTTTGGATCTTGAGTATTTTAAAGAGACCGATATAAAGTGTTTCCTGTGCCTTATTGGACTTTGCAATATTTTGTAATGGGCAGGTAGTGGGGTATCTTAACAACTTATATCACGACGGATCTCGATTTTTTAACTCCATCGTATCTGTTCGCGTTTTGACCAACATCCAAGTCAGAATACATTTATACCAGATGTAAGGTGAGATTGAATGGTGGACGCTAACTTACGAGGCGAGACTAAGACACAGAGGTTCCAGTAAAGAGATGAGTACAATAGGTAATGCTAGAAGACACATAATGATTTTAGATGTATATGTCAATGATTGTGATATCAGACCTAAGTTAATTTCCCACATTGATGTTATGGAATTCTTTACTTACTGATTTCTACTCGTTGATTTATTAAGTGTTTACGGCCATACGAAATCTCTTCTGTTTTGCGAAGAAAATGTACTTCACTCGTTAAAAGCTATTTCTGACATAATTTGCCTATAATGTATTACTATCGTGGTCCGCCAATGCTTTGACCTACATCACACCTCGCCCACAAACAAAACTATATAACTGACCAAGTTTTATTCAAATCTAGACTAGACCTGTATTGTCAAATCAGCTTGTATGATATATTACATGCCTTTAAATTAAGAGTGGAAAAATACTTAATAATTCAACAGTCCAAAACCTCATATTTGTTTGTCTGTTTGTCTCATTTGTCTCAGAAGAGGCAATGATGTATACTGTCCTTTATCATACAAGTATAGCATGTTTTAGAAATGCTTACGTCTTATTTTTTTGTCATAAAGTAAAATAATTTTCATCCCAACAGGCAATTCCTTCAACCGTCTACATATTAGTTAAAACAGTTCCACAAATAGTTATTGATTTCTGATACCGAATCTCCAATGGCTTTGACCTCACATATAAGGAATGGTAAATAAAAGTACAAGTTTATTTATTGAAGTGAGTGATGACCACTAAGTGACCAGTTGAAATAGAAAATGAATTGGATGATAGCCAATAGTGATAGGTAAATTGAGGTTAAAAAGAGAAAGTAGGGCGGGTTATTAGAAGAAAATATTGATATAGTATATCATGGAGTTAAACACTGATATTGACCTAATTTCAATTGTTCGGATTATTTCAAAGGTGATGAGATTAATTTCTTTTTGGAATTAAAGTCCATTTACTCAATCTTTAAATAAAGAATCAAAAGAGGGCATCGGATAAACCTATAACTGATGCTTGACTAGTAGGGTTACATTAGTGGAAGCCAGTTTTTAATGCATGTAAAATTACATAGATTTGATACAAACTCCAGGTTGGAACTATCAAGTTTTATATGTAAATTTTATCAGACCATTGTCTGAAGGACAACATCCATAATTTATATATTTTCATACCCAAGCGATATTTAGAAGAGTAATTTAAAATGATTGGGATGACCATGACACAGTTTCTTTCTAAAGCATGATTGACCTACTTGGATTATAGTTAGGTTTATAATTAATAAATTAGTGTCCCAATATAGCTAAATCTTTATAAATCAATAAGGGAGTTAACTTAGATATTTAAATTAATTTCATAGTTCAATACAATAAGGTCTAAGCCTGATGAATTATATGTATTGTTCATTAGACAAATTTGTCCCATTACGATAATAAGTTAATCTCCATGAAAAGTAAATCTGTAAATGAGTTTAGAATTTTGTAGATTTTGTTACAGAAAATGTTTTCAATGTCACTGTGCATGTTTTTGATGATACAGATATAAAACTTCATAAAAAGGATTAAGAAAAATTCTTTCTTGAAGCACCGCACCATACTGGTATATACCGTGGCCCATTGGGGACATTTGCAATTTTTTTATTTTTCGACGTTTCTCAGTGGTTTGAGAGCAGAAGAACTGCAGAAAACAGGAATTGAAATTGTGAAAATTCGAGAAACCGCGGTTGAAATTAATTTTTGCGATTTCACTTTGAATTTTTTGTGTTTTTCATAATATTTTGGAAAAAATTAATTTTTCATGTTTTCACTATTTTTACGATTTTGTGTACTCATTCTGTGCCCTATTATTCTCAATGGATCTTTTTATACGCCCACACATTAATGTGGGGCGTATATA
>NW_008706746.1:4680367-4755911 GCF_000327385.1 Lottia gigantea
CTCATAGTAATTTTTTTCGCTTGGTCTGATTTTCAAAAGGGTTCATCCTTGAGTGATTATAAACACTCACACCAAGTTTCGTCAAAATCCATCAAGAAACCAACTCCCTTACGTGTCCACAAACAATTCAAGAACAAGGGCAATAACTCATAGTAAATATTTTTCGATTCGTCTGATTTTCAATAGGCTTCATCCTTGGGTGATTACAAAGACCCACACCAAGTTCCATCCATCAAGAACCCAGCTCTCTATCGTGTCAACAAACAATTGTGGACAGACAGACAGACAGACAGACAGACGGGGGCGACGACTATATACGCCCCACATTAATGTGTGGGCGTATAAAAAGATCCATTGAGAACAATAGGGCACAGAATGAGTACACAAAATCGTAAAAATAGTGAAAACATGAAAAATTAATTTCTTCTGTTCTTCTGCTCTCAAACCAATGGGAAACGTCGAAAAATAAAAAAAATTGCAAATGTCCCCAATGGGCCACGGTAGGTATACATGTAAAATGTAAATTTCATATTTTGTCCTTGATATGACGGTTGATTAACACCGGATCCGTCCCAAACGCGGAGCTCAATACAAAACTACCAATATGATTCAATCTACTCCGGTTAACTACCAGGTCCAATATATTGTGCAAGTTGATAATGATAGTTGGTATTTCCAGTCGGCTCTTAAATACAACTAGTGGTCAACATGAAAATCTGAAAATCCATTCGCTCTCAGAAGCATGTTGGGCTAAAGCTCTCCAATGAGGTTTCTGTATCTCTACAGCAGTAGCTCCACATATCTCTTGAAAGAATTCTGAAGTCTCAATCACAAATCATTCACCAAAATTTATTACAAAAGAGAAACCACGATATTAATCACTACATCATCGTGATACATAAAAGAATTAGAATACAATGTGATTTATTACTGATATTTTCAACATTTGTAGACATCAATTATAAGGCTTCTTAAACCTGAGGGCATAAAGAAGTAGTTTGTTCAAGCACATTTTTGGCGAATTCCCAATGAAATTTTCCTAATCCAAAGAGTGTATGTTAATTGATTTTGTACGCTGGAAAATTTTACAGAAAGCAATGTATAGCCTAAATAAAAATTTTATGGATGGAATTTCTAGGAGGGAAGTATGTTTTTATTCAATGTGAAATAACAAGTCATTTTAAGACCATCAGTACGCTATTTTATAGCTGGTATTCCATATAAAAAATCGGCATTATTCGATTTACCTACGAGAATACTAAGACAATAATGCTGTGTTCAATATCCTCAAAAATGACAATTCGACTAATTTGGAAGACTGTATTGAAATTAATCTCTTCTAAAGAACTGTGTTGGGTGACTGATTTGCATCCCTTTCGGAGAGTGCACGTAGCTAATAGTTTACTTTGTATATTTATTACAACATAATTTAATCAGAATGGTCAGCTAACGCACCACATTTTCAGCTTCGACGGACCGAGAGATGCCAGCTGAATCAATCGTAAATATTTTGAGGCGTGTACCAGAAATTAGAATAATTCGTTCAAATTACTAGAAAACCATTCGACCAATTTGTACTAAACACGTTCACAAGGAGTAAAAACCTATAAATATCCTCCTTCGACAACACGTTTATGTAACTAACAGATCTCTGCAGGAAATAAAACCACAAATTACCTGGTTAATATCTACCCTCAGATCGATTAGCCCGACACCCAGGGACGAATCATTTCAATCATCGTGGTCCGATGTGACAGATCCACGGTGAAATTGTGTAATATAGAATTTGTGCCCTATATCTTAACTACTGTTGAACCACGGGGCGCAGGTGTCATACGTTAATGTCTTATCGGTAATTTGGATAATAAGTTTTAAAGCTGATTTTCTGGATGAAGGCGTATATAGGCCAGGCATCGACAAGACCTAGATAAAATCTATCAGTATTATTTACATAGTCTTCTAAAGAGATTTGACTTAAAATATAACCTTACGTCGATCGTCTATCACAGACAAATTTAACAAAGTTTATTTTAAAAAATTTCTCTAACATGTGTTACAGGTCTCTCTGACAGTATCTGTTGATATCATTTGATGTCATCTCGTTTAACGGGCCTGTTGACTCAAATGGCATACGCATGGGAAATTTCAGGAACCACACTGAAAATTTAAATGGTCCACGATTAGAAGCTATAGGTGTATCTGATAAGAAAACCTTTTTTGTTTATCTCTCTTTGATTCATTCACAATAAGTTCAACCAATTCTGCTGTTGAAGCTTAATGGATTCTATTGATAAGCCATTTAAGTATGTTAACAATTTATAAATGCAAATACATATATTATCTTTTTCTTAAGAAAGGAGTATCCCTTAAATCGCTTAATGAAGACTGCTATACGCAGGATCGCGATGAATATTTTTTGGCTCTAAATGGTCGCCCACTCCGATAGCGATCCCTGCGCCCCATCTAAGGTGTTTTGATCTATATTTGAAATTCTATATGAGATACTTTCTAAAATGTATCTTACCGACCGGTAATTAAACTCCTTGTTATGATAACCTACTGTGGCGGTAGTTCATTTCCTGTTTTATTTAGAGCATACAGGATGGTCACTGACAATTGACAAATCAAACAAACTGAATACCTGTATAAGTAATCTAGTCTTGTCAATAGGATAAGTAAAGGAAATAAATAGGTATGAGTATTACAGCAAACTTAATAATATTCGACGTTTCTTAAGAGGAAAGGAAAGGGTCCTAGTTTATTAAGTGAGTTTTCATGTACTTCCAAATAATTTTCTTGATTCGATAACATATAAATAATGCATCCAGTAAATACATACAAAGCCTGTAATTGACATAAGGATGCAGAACCAATTCTCTAAATACTGGTATCAATAATCCAAGACCCACAAGTAGGGTCAGTTTTGAAAGAATTTGAAAATGTTCAATAGCCAATTTCACTTTCTCTATCAAAAGACTAAATGATCTGACAACTCAATATTGCAGTGTGATAAGGTGAAATAAACATAATATTTGTGTAGTAAATATAATAGTATTTTAGTCATTTGAAAAACCGAACACCTTAACATCATATTGTCATTAGCTTTCCTAATTCCGGATTCCAAAAACAAGTTAAAGAGCCTTTATTTGCGTAAGACAAATAATATACCCGTCTTAAAAACACTACACCAATGCCTTTCATACCACACTTTTGGCATTTCTAATTTTCATTAGCACAATATGGTACAGGAAAATAAGGAATTGAAATAAATGACATGATATAGGCCAAATAAGGAATAAGTTCTTGAAACGAATGATTCATGAAGAACTTCTTATTTATGTGACCTTGAAAACCGTGTGGATGGTTCTATATATTGTAAAGTTCAGAAACAGCTTGCACAGCGTGAGATCGTTACTTGATACCCTTCAGAATGAAATTACTTTCAAACTTTTAAAATTACAAAAATATGCACATTTTATAAATATTGATGAAATCTGCACGCGCCATCTGGAACAGGAAACGTGCTCGTAAACCTTTCAGCACAAGACTTTGTTCGCGAACATCACAATGACAACTTACGCAACAAAATGTTCTGTTTCGGAAAGACTGGAAGTAATTGACAATTTAAAGATTAAAATTTTTCTCTTTTTTTAACCTTTTAAACAAGTATACAATTTCACTGGCAATTTTTTCGTGTCTGTTCGCACGAGCTGTCAAGGTAGCCACCCATTTTTCTACTTCTGTTTACAATAATCACGTGACAAGTCAGTTGTCATGGTTTTTTGGAAAATGTTTATCTTCATGAATGGAATTGTTTGAATTTCAAAGTGATTCTTTGAATGTGTGTCATTTACAATTTATTGGCTGTGCTGCCGGACAGACGTTTGTTTTAGTTTATAATAAAGGTCAAGAGATTCATTCTCGATAAAGTTTCAACCTCTCCTGTCGGTCAGTAGGTCTAAGAACTTCCGCTACCAGAAAATTGATATTCGTTCTAAGGGTTGTTCTGAAAGTTCTTATCTCTGCTTTGAGTTTCAAAATGTTTGTCTGGTTATCAGTATAGAATTGATGCCAGGAATATTAGATGCAATAGCTTAAGAGGCTCCCATACATTATCATCTCATCACTGTGCCTTATTCTTACTAAGGTTACCAAGAAAACCAAGGATGATATAGTATAAGAGATGCAGGGTAGGTTTACTTTGGCTCTGACACTACAAACAAATTTGTCATCTTTGACTATTTGCTGGTCCGTCCGCCAATGAAATCAGTAAACACCATTGCATCATACAACCTCTAGAAATTGTGACTTACACATATCAATGTATTTAATTTTTTCAGATAAAAACTCTAAATTTGTAAAAATTGTTAAAATCATACTTGACAACTTGAAATGGCATCTTCCACAACAGTCATAACTTAAAAATTGTGCCGTGTCAGCGATATCGTGGAAAGCCTAGTAATTTTAAAGTGTATAATAAATTTCACAGGCTGTTTTGTAGTGTTGCAAGGTATACCGTTGGGGTTTATTTCATAGATCTACATTGACAATATATGTATGGCATTTTAACTCGTATCTGATTTCAGTGGGCTGGGACATTCCCCCGGGATGTTTAACTTGCATCCATTGACAGAAAATAACACATGCCAAGCGTATCGTGGTCGGCCATTTTAGATTCTGACAGCCTCCAGCCTTGCTATCAGGTTTCTCCATTTTTTGATGTCGTGCAAGCGAAAGGCCGTCTGCCACACGACTATCGAATGTCTAACACCCATGGGGAAAGTTTTATTCATTAAATAATGAACTTTTTAGAAGATTTTCAAGAACGAGAAGATTCTTGAGATTTTTACTCAAATTAAAGTCTGACAGGCTGCTAAAACGATGTTGAAAAGGCTTCAGTTCCATGCAACATCTTCTAAAGTAATTATGTAAAGACACACTTCAAGGACACTTATAGCCTCGTCTGTTAACAAAATTATGGCAATGTTGTTACGCCAAGTCAAGTAAAAGCTGCAACATTTTCAATTTTAATTTTCCAATGTCGGCATTTTTGTAACAGCATGATAATGAAGTGAAACTATTTTGTTTCTTACCGATACAAAGTGTATGCGTACGTTAATATTCCGTTCTATCATTGAACACTGCATGGCGTTGTCACCAGCTCATATGGTGCAGAAAGGCCATACTTATAGTGCATTTTAGTTCACTTCTCTATTATTCACCTACGTGTGAAGTTTATGTTACCTTCTGCAAATTAGAGTACCGAATTATTCAAGGTCATCCAAAAACAATAAAACACGTTAAAATTAGATTATTTGATCGACTTTAGTAACAATATTGTAAAGACGAAGTAACCTAAATATTATCTCGATATAAATTATTAAAAAGCGCTTAGTGAATCCTAGAAAGTATGTTATACGATTTGTACACAAGTAAGTTACTGCGAAACACAGATTATTTTTATCGATCATTTAACATTAAATATTGCGTTGTCACTTTTCTTCTCGGTTCATTTTCTTCAGAGTCAGTTCTTCGGTTAGAACAGGGCTTTTTAACCTTTTTCTTTCTCTTTCGCCTTACATACTCGTACTATTCCGTGATTTTCTCTTTTCTCTTCCGTTTTCCATGCAATATTTTCAATGTAGGAGAATATAAGCGGAATAGACTGACGTATAATAAATGTCCAAAAATTGTATGCTAGTCTACAAAGCCCCCCCCCCCCCCCCCCCGAAAATTAAAAAACATACACCAGTTTGATTTTTCGAATATCAAAACTGTAAGTTGGTTAGTCGATGTCAAATTCGATCAATTACGTCATGTAAACTATTCTATACAATAAATTTCAAGTAAAGTTTTAATTCACATAAATTCTGTTGTTAATATTTTTATGTGCTACCATATAAAATGTATTTTCACACGAATATCGTCAATGAATATGAGAAGTTATATTGAATAGGTAAACTACCCAATATTGTCACACAAAAACTATTAGTAAACACATAAGATACGACTTGTCAAAACTGAACATAAACATAAATGTTTTTCTCAAAATAACTACATTCATAGTTATACGATGATGATTTTCAATAGTGTGTCAATGATTTTTATAGATGTCATCCTATATCAATCTTACAACTATATGTATCATGAAAAATCTAGAAATCTTGGTTAATAATATGATATCTAGATATACGAGATATTCAAATCATGTCACGGCTTGAACGTATGATTGAACGAAAATTAGTAGTCTCATCAGTTTTCAAGTTGTTTATTGGATACACCTAGTTTACATGGTCTGGAAACCTTGTCAAGTAAGATCTCCTTGCGTAATAAGATTAAAATACCAATAACATCCAAATTTCCGCTTCAGCACCTAAAACCTTCCCGTCCGAGTCCAGGAGGAAGATGTTCTTTTGTCAACATTTATATTCCTGATAGGGCTAGTGAAGATGAACTTCTTGTGTGCTCCTCGACCAAATTCCAATTGACTGTTCTAAACTTCCAAGTACGCTTAGTTCACTGTTTTAAAGCAAATGTGGAATAAAAATACTTGGTCTGGATCTAGATCTGACAATTCAGTAAAACTTTGTCTGGTATACATCCAGAATAAACATCTTTCCAGCTTTAGAACTTAGAAGACAAATGGTCACAGGAATAAATCGCCATAGTTTGCCGCGAATAATTATTTGCTACCAAAATAGAGAAACTTTAATTTGCATTAGCCATCTTTTCCTAGTATCACATAAATTTAATTCTTCCGATATAAACTTTTATTAGCGAGGAGTTTATAAGTTTACTTATTGAACTTATTTACACTGAAAATAGTTCAGCTCCCCATATAACCCTCTTCAAAGAGCGACACTTAACAATTCTGTTTTCCTTGTCAATAAGTTTTTTATCCACGTCTCACATGAAATCTTCACCGTGAAATGTAAACGAGATTAATCGAGCCGTGTAAATGGGGCTTACATATTATTTTCCCATCAGTTTGTTTTTGTGTCAAATAAGTCATTTTATATAATGAGATGGGCCCCAAGTCGAGTCTAATCGTAACAAGGAATGTGAACTTGTTCGTTCAAAACTGATTTAGACCTCCCATCAATAATGAATTTAGGTCGAACCGACTTTTTATATTTTCTGCTTGAAAAGACTCGGTGGGTTTAAAAACCTAAACTTAATAACGGTAATGGTATATATAATAATCTTTATTTGCATCATTTTACACCATTTCTGGTCAAAGGCAATACATAAAGTAACAAGTACAATCACATGATACAACATCATGAAGTACAAATTGACAATACAGATATACAATCACAAAGGACGACGATAAACTGACAATAACAAAATATAGAATAGTAATTCAATAATATAAATGTTTTGGAACAGTTATTGTTTAGAAAAAAAATACATTGCCACAGAAATAAGTTTGAAGTCGAAATTTATACTAGGAATCAATTATATCATTGACTAATAGACATATAACATGTATAGGCCCTATGGATATATGTGAACTTAATGTGGAAAAGTATAGTAACATTTATGGATGGGAATTTTTATATACCCTTCTTTTACACTTAATTGCCGTGTGATATTGCTCAATGTTTGAATATGTTATAACCTAAATGAACAAATATGGGGTTTTTTTTCTGACGATCGTTAGTTCATTGAAATTTTCTTTGAAAAGTACAGAAAGGTTCAGATTTTGCAATGCTATTTGGCTTGAATGATATTTGTGATAACCATCTGTAAACCTGGTCAAGTGTTTCTGGAACTGCAAAGAGTGCAATGGTGTAAATATAAGCTACAGTTGAACACGACACCCAATTCAGTTCGACTGAAAATTTCTTTCCTACGCCTTTTTGTCGTCCAGTTGGAAGGATGTAAACGCTAGTTTTAACTCTTGACCAGATGTGCTGATTTTAAATCAGAATCACGGCGCAAGATGAAGTATTGTAGAATCGGTTCCAGAAGGTAGCGGTTTGTCGAAAAGGTACTGTCCTGTTTTCCCTTAAAGATGCCTTTCTGTGAATCAGTGCGACTTTCAACGAAAATAGAAACAAAATAGACTCGATACTCCCCTTACGGCTGGTGTCAGATTATGCTTTCTTGAAAATCGATTTGGTATATGAATTTTTTAGATCACCGACTATCCTTAGATATATGGAATCACGTACATTGATATTCCTTTGTTTATCCCTCCTTACCGTTATCACAAAGTTCATATCCATATCTGAAATGCTGTTTTTTTCTTCATATTTTCAATTCAAACTTTTGGCAATATGTATTAATAATTTCAAAAATGAATTTGACAACGGATCCTCGCAGTCATAGACTGTTCAATTAGTTTTGCCATTGTATATAAGTTTTGACAAGGGTATAAAAAACGCCCCCGCTGACCCATAACCCATCTCAAATTCTAGAAATCTCCTTTTTATTAAGAAAAATTGTGAGAAAACCTGTACCAGGATCAAGGCCACACTATTTAAACATTTCTCATATTAAATTAAACATGTAAATACAAAATACGTCGACATCGTTCAACACATGTTTCGTCTTCACATATGTAAATTATTTATTTTAGTCACCGGATATTTGACTTAAAGAATTCAAATCGTCACATACCACAGATTGACTAGCATCTTTTTCAATTTAGATTATTTTAATTACAACCTCATATTCTATCTTGGTGGATAACCACAGTTCATTTCAGTACACATTAAATACTTACAAGGGGTTGAGGTGAGTGGGGGTTAGGTGAAATTTTTTGACAAAATGGGTATTCTAATTGATCTATAAATGTAACTACCCAATTTCTTTCGATTTCTCAAAAGACTGGACTCGAAAATGAAATGTAGTTACCTCCTACTTTTCTTCAGTTTGTGAAGATGGGCAACGCCATGCAATGTACAAGGAGGGAAAATTTACCAGGGCAGCGGCAACGACTAGAGGCTTTTGCTTCTGTCCATGTCAGTAACTGGCAGGGGTAAACCGTGTTGAAATATCTCGAGAATCTTGAGATTGAACCCTGAGCTCGAGGCCTGTGCTGCACGAAACCTTGTTTTATTGTACCATGCAAATGACTGGACGTTTTGCCCATGCCATGTCGTCCGATATATTACTTGCCCCTCCGAAGAATCACGTCATACTGCTACGGGCCTGACTGTAAGCATGTTTCTTTCTAATTTGCAATAAAATGTCTCTTAAATTGGATTTGCCGATGTAAAAAATTATAGGTTAAACCACCCACTGTAATAAACAGCAGACAATTCTGTTTCTCTTAACCATTGACCTTGTACACCAAACACATCTTTTAAACCCGAAACTCTTCAGTTTCCTTATCGTATATCGTCTGATAGAAATTTGACTATTTCCTGTGCCCGTCTGGTAATATATTGAAAGAATGGTCTGACAAAATCTCGGAATTTAATGCGTTGAAACCTGGGCAGTTCTGATAGTAACACTATTCCAAAGTTGGTCATGATCAGCAAAAACTCAATTTTACATATTATGTACTTCATATAAATGTTCGACATACCTCTAACAATAACGCTTTTTGGAGATACCCAATAAACTAAAGATAAATCAAACAACCCATTTAAAGTAATTCAAATCCTTTCCTTTTCCTCGTCTTCTATTTTTTTTAGCTAGCTCAGCAACACTCCAGATATATTTCCTCATTCACTTCTTTTTCAAAATTGGATCAAAAAGCTGAAAAGTTTCCTCGTTCCTCGATATCGTATACTCTTATTTTGTTAATATTCCCCTCCTTGTCACATGTTTCATAAGATGCAGGAAAAGATCCAAAATGAAGGAAAAGGATTATAAGCGTACCCAGGAAAATATTTTTGTTTTATAGTAGGGATCTTGAACGTATATGTACCGTTATCAGTCTCAGACACAAAAAGGGCTGGCGCACATTTTATCAATAAGGCTTCCATCGTATTCATATATTCACTAAGCCATTCTCCATTGAAAAATCTCTCATAAGCTTTGAGTTATTTCATTCATTTAGAAGAACATGTATCTGACCCCCCTCTTCAAGATCTCCCAATCGCCCCTCCTAGAAATCTCTGAACATCAAAAAGTCTCTGTATAGCTTTGTAACTAAACTATAACCCATAATTAGTATACAGCATTTCCATCACAACCTATATTTATGACATCAGTGTCCCTTTTTTCAACCAAATAAACGTGGCTAATCGAGATGTGTACCTCAAGTTACAAGTCTGCTCGCTTCCCAACATTCTTCTTGTTTACCCAACCAGCAGACGTCCATTCATCTTGAAGCAGACAGCGATTAGAAATGTTGGTAATACGAGAAAACCGTTATATCACATCTCACTTCTGTTTCAACTAGCTTTATTTCAGACATTACTACGCCTCATTTACACAATTCATTCATATACGTTTCTACCAGTTATTGTGCGAATACTCATTGAAATTGTTAATAAAGAAATCCTGACCCTTGTATGTTACGATAGAAGATTACTTAAATGTAAGAGTTTGGAGAACGCGTGCTGCCTGCAGAATGTCCTTACTGCACTCGTGCACTTCATTATGCAGCTGTGAAAGGGAGATAAATGCATTAGTGTGCACTTGAATTCCATGCACTCATTTAAAAAACCATTGTGCTATGAGAAGAACCAAAAGTGTTTAGTGTATTACTCATTTTAAAGAAGAACTATCGGTCAGCCGCCTCAAGTTTCTTAAACATATTTCAAGATTTTATGTTACCATACTGTAGACTTACTTCCTTTTTTTAATTTAGGACGTTCTTCAGATGGCATAATGTTTGGCCTGCAACTCCAATCTAAGTCCAAACCGGAAGTCCATTGAATTCATCTTGAATTTGTATCATATGCATTATCCGGGAACAAAATGTTTGCCCAGGATTCGGATTTTGTTTGTTTTCACGAATCTTGTGAATGTAGAACATATTCATCATGAAATAGACCTTAACATAATGTTAAAAGATTTCAGAGACATGTTTCTTGGATCACTTATCACAATGGTAAAGCTAAACGATATTCCCTTTTCTTTATTCCCTTATATAGAAAGTTCCCTCGTCCCCAGGTCCATATATGGTTAATGACACATTGACAATAAATGATGACGTATTAAACACTGGATACTCATTTTCTGATTCCTTTAATCAGATGTGTTGAGAAATCTCGGCGTGTGTCATTAGCTTGAAACTAGCCTCAGGACACTCAATTCCCGTCGAGTAATGCATGCCTCATTGCTTCCAGAGCTTAGGGAAGAAAATATCGGAACTTCATTGATGTCTTGGGCTAATGTCAGATTAAAGGAATCCTTTGTAATGATGCTTATAGTGCTATGTTACTAATCCTTTTCTGCCGCTAGGGGAATATTGTGCGCATGGGCGTTAGGTAGATTGAATTTAAGATCTGAAATTAACATGAAAATTCTTTTCTCAAATCATACCATGTCGATGTAGACCTTATAAACAATTTAATGCTATCAATGAAGATTGTACATAAGTGAAAACTTTTGAAAACGGTTGAAATTTCAGGTCACGGTGGATGAAAGAGTGCGGTATTAATGGAGTTCTGTTATAAAGTGTTGTTCCCACTAGTGTCAATTTTCGTTGTAATTTACATAAATCAAACTTGAACTTGTTAATGGAATTTCATTAAGATTGAATAGAATTTAACAAAATCGTTTTAGAAAAATTTTAATCAGAGACAGTCGCCGCATCTGCGAAATTTCATTACAAATTATAGATCGATGACGACGCCGAATATTTCACTGTTGAGTCACGCATGGTTACACATGATATCTTTGTATTCCGACATTTCTGATCCCTGGAACAAATTAAAAGCACAGTTTGTATTCGAGCCTCTGTGTCATTTATTACTGATCCCTTGAGAGTTGGAAATCAAGTTGGCAGTCCTGGAATATTTACTTCATTGCACACTGCAAACAAAGTTATTTCATTTAAGGGATAGTTATAGTTATGAAGTCATTATGGTAGACTCGTATGCCATTGCATAATCATTTATAACCCTAAACAAAATTTTAGTGCCAAGGTTGAATTTTCAAGAAATTGTCTATGTCAAAACTTCCTGTAACTCTTCTCATATTTACATGTATTACTTATGGGTCGATACTATAGGGCAGATATTAAATTTGAATGAAAACATCGTTTGTTGATCTGCGGGTTTATGAATCATGAAATATGATGACTCTGTGCAGACTAATTATCCCTTGTTAAAGAAATCTAATACGCAATATTGTCTTGTGACATCACGATCTAGTAACAGTTTACTATTTTCAACTTCAGAGCGAATCATTTTGTGCGTATCTAGATAATGACTTTGATCTCGAGGCAGGTTATGCTTCAACCATCCGGATCAATTTTAAGAAATCTTTAATCACCAAAGCTAGTGCATAGCCTTGATCTAATGAACTTATGGTCTATGAGAATCATCCCCAAAAATATATCCTCTTGGTTGTATTCACCACAGCTTTTTCAATATCTGTATTGTTTTGAGATGGCGTCATAGGTAAATACTAAATATGTAAACTACATAAATAATCATAACTACTATTTCTGGCGCTTAGTCTGAAAAATCGTTATTTTTATAACAAATGTTTATAGTAACATCTTTAATTATAGTGAGATCATACATTTTAAACAAGTTGCTACATGTAATTATAGTAGTAATAGAAAGTGATCTTTGTACTATATAGAACTACACACTGCTTTTTAACAATATTAATATGCTAATAACTCAACTACCACAGGAACTGGTGGAAACAAGTCCACGTAGAAGCAAATGCAGGAGACCATGTGTTGAAAAAATATTTTCTGGGGGAGAGGCTCCATGTAGAAGTTGCGCATATTTTCTCCATGGAATATGACTGGCAGTTATTATATTTAAAAGCTGTTGCATATCAATGCATAACATACGGAATGGCGCCAAAAATAAAGTCTGTATTCTAATAACAGTGGATCGGACCACACTAATGAGTCTCTTATATCTGGTCTGACAGCAGCAACTTAATTACCACGACACAAATACAGAGAGCAAGTGTCAACTTGAAAAAAGATGACATCATATCGTAGAAATCCTGGCCAGTCAATCTCAGCGTGTAATCGCATTCTCATCAATCTATCTTAACCCAGTCTCTCCATAATATTTACGATTTCATTTGATTATTTCGTCTATTCAGTACAATCTGTCATTTATAAAGTCTGTATACGATGACAAGTCGACAGCGACATATTTATCCCTTGCTTGATAATTGAAGCACCTTACAAGTGGCTATTTGCGTGGAACTGACAATCGTGTTATACATCTGGTTCGATTTTGTTCTTGCATCTGCATTTCCTTCGATAAGCTTTAAATACAACTCTTTTTCGTTCCATTTTTCTGCTGTCCGTCATTACACTGTTTGGTGCGGGAAAGTAGGTCGCAAAACTCAGTCTAATTTCATATTAATCTACTAATGTGAGTTCGAATGCTTTTCATACAACCTTATCTCGATATCGTTTTTGTGGAGTCTTTACTACTACAAAATGGTGACACCTACATCGTTTGATTGTTTGATTCAAGGAAATCATAGTTTTTGATGAACATTGATGTCTATCTAAATACATAAGTTTGAAGGAAATACCCCTAAACAACTACATATCGAGAGAATGCTTGGTACTTGACCTTAATAAAATGCTGTAAAGAAATTATTGTGTGAAGTATGAAAAGCCTTTGATTTAATTTAAACTAAACGGACAGATGTTAATATAAATCACATTGGTTAGTCAGTGGTCATCCGGTGGTCAGTATCTAAAGATTTTCATGTCAATAAGGTCAAACCCAAGTCATCGGAGTGAATGGGCAGGTGGTAAGGGGGATATGAAACGACCATTTAGTTAAAGGTCCACTAACAGAATACAATGGTCAATACTGATGGTCAAGGATCGGACATTATTATAAAAAGCCACAATGTTACGCTTCCCGATTAAAACGGACATTAAAAATTCCCGTTTTCTTAATCATGCATAAATCGATTAGCGTTCCAAACTTAGCGGCTATGAAACATCAAAGCCATTACCGCCAAATAATGAAATTAATTAAATGTATTCTATTTATTATCATTATATAATGTCAATAATTGCCTACCATACAGCAAGGTTTAATGGCTATCCCGTATGTTAGATTTGGCATATCATTAAATCGTATGTGATTTACATTGAAAGATGTTTGTTTTTCTGTGCAGTATTTATATTCAGGAGGCAAATGTGTTTCCAACCTTGGGTGTTTTCACTCCGTAGGGGTGTGGGACTAGGGTGTGGCCAATTAGTGTCAGAGAAGAATTTGTTTTGAGTTGAGTGAGCACCTCACATCAACACTTGCTGAAAATGTGGAAAAAACAATTTTTGGAAGTGTGAAAGGTAAAAAAGTTTGGGAACCACTGGTTAAGAGTATCTCTTTTTAAACTAAGTTAAAGTAAAATTAACGATTACAACAATATCTTATCTTAAGGCTAAAATTTTAACATGACAAACTACATTTATTGGATGCTGCTATTCTTTTTCACGGACATTTTTTCCTATTTTCCTTTTCTGACATTTTTCGTTTATTTTGGGTGATAAATTTTAGGGGTGTTATTTCAAAATGTTCAGATACAGAAAAAGTCAGAATTTTAGAATCAAATTACGAAGAAATATCGTGTTCCGTTTCTTGAGAAATCATAGTGGATCTTGGATTCCCTGAGAAATTTGACCCTACCCTTTATATTATACCATACTTTACACAAATTAAAGGCTTTAAGACTTAAAAGACGACGGATAAGGAGAAGAATCTTGCAATTATTTTTAAAGAGACTACTTAACGAGAAAAATTCACATGCGATTACTACGAGGTCGACCTCGGAGCACATTAAGCACCACTTAACTTTCTGCTCTCATTACTATCTTAATGTTTCTAATTGTGTTCAGATGAAGTCATACCATTATCTCCAGAATGCATTTGAAAAGAGGTCAGCTTTAAAGGACCTTTTTATTTATTAAAAAATGGTTCAGACCCTAGGGGCACGTTGTGATGATGTCATCTGTGTCGTGGGAACTACACTCTATGGTCAGTAGGAGTCCATGATCGCAAGTAATTAGATATTTTGGTTGACATACTTGTCTTCCTATTTTTTACACTTCCAATGCATTATGTGTCAACTCATCTCAAAGTGGCTCTTTTTGCTACTAATTTGCATTTTCATTCCGGAATGCCTCTCTAAAGTCTAAAGATGGAAGATACTCTACCAAAATAAATGTAAGTCGACATGTACCTTCGGATGTTCCAACCCCGTTCCTCCTGTCAGTAGTAACTTGCGTTCACACTGAAAACGATATCAAACCGATTTCCGGAAAGCGGTCACCGGAATTCGCTCTCGTCACAGCGCATGCAGTACAAAACGCGTCACACTGACATCGCAATAACACAGTATAAACCGATGCGCTCTCGACAACCCTTAAACTTCTTACAGAGAATGAAGGCCATTCATTTCAAGATAGATGTGAGCAGAAACACGAACAAATTACAGGTGAATCAATAGTAGGTTTTCCCCATGCCATAGAACGGAAGTGGGTGTGTACATAGCTACTGCTCATGCCTTGAATGTGCGTTGTTTTTATAGGGCGATAGTCCGCTTCCGTGAAAGCAGGTTGAAATCGGTTTTAAAAAGGGTTTAGTTAGAGCGGTGTGAGATTCATAGCGGTTTCAGTGTGGCGCGTCTAAGATTTAAAAACGCACTCAACCCGTTATTGTGAACACGACTTGTGTGATGCAGGTCTGCGAGGATGGAACAAGGTCCTGTATGCTAAAGGCTGCGCACTTTAAAGTGTCAACTGCATTACGTTGCTCGTCTTGCTCGTCTTGCTCAGAAATTTCAGACATTTTAATTTTGTAATGACTTCATGTGATTGAGGTAGTTTGGTTGACATCCAATGTGCTCTTTTTTCACTTTACGTCAAACCAACTATTAATGTCTTCTCCTGCTACCAATTTTTTCTTTAAAAGGAATGAACTCGACAGGTCAATAATTATTAGATTAGACTCCCTTTCAGATCAACTTGCAAGATCCGGTGCAAAAATCTTCAGCGGGATATTTCCTTAATAACTAGCATGTTGAGCGTCTTAGTACCAATTTATCAGTTGTCGTGCTGGTAGTAGGATGGTGAGATTCACAGTTTGGCCACTTGAATCTGACAGTATAACTAGTTACTATTGAAGGACTGTCATAGAGATAATTAGTTTGAGGTTAATTAGTACATGTACTAACCACTTCATACTATTCTTACAATGATAATTATCTTGGTGAAAACGCGCCAAATTTAAATAATTCAGTTATTTTTTATGGTGTCACTCTCAAATACTCCCCTCCCCCTCCAGATAAAGCTGAGACCCTGGCGAACTGACTAGTACTATTCTGTCAGTTGCAAGTGATAAGTAGTCGCAGACACCCAGTAACATACATTACTGTAGAACGATAGGTATATCATGTCTTGTTAACAACACCACTACGAATACGTGTAAAATGAATAAATTTACTATCTAATTCCGAACATGGTCCTGTGTAGAGCTCAAAAGCTCGTTATCAAGGCACAACTCGACATTAACAAGCGAATGTTTAACTGTTATTATATTTTAACATTTTTTCTCTTAATGAATTATTCATTAGAGACGTCATTATTTAACTTTGAAACATAATTAATTAGCTTTAACATCTTCTTAATAAGTTCAAGGATTCTCTTAATTTGGAGCCGAGCATTGATTTGATGTCCATATCTATCTGACAACTTAAGTTTTCAGAATATCGAAAACATTACACATTAAACGAACACGTCATAGACATACAACTGCATAAAATACTTTGGTCTTCTCAATTTAAGGCTTTGATCTCTTGGAGTATTAAGCGAGTTACCTGTTTTGCAAATGATGGTCAAGTAATATCAATCCACCCGCATATTTACTCCACTTCCATTTTGAACTGACCTTAAACTGGACAAACACTTTCTGTCTTTTTTGAAATCGTTCAAATGGTAAATACAGAATCCAATAGAAGAATTAAAATCTAAGATTTGAAGTCGTTGAAATGATTATTTGATAACAGTTAAGTGGCATGTCCCTTTAATGACTTCAAGAAAGAAGCTTTTCAAGTTATAAATCCTTTGATGTGTGCTAATGAAATTTCAATCATTATTAAAGTTCATCTAATGTTACTTTGGTATTTGGACATGCATGTTAAATGATAACGTAATGGGGGCCAGTATAATTAAAATGTATTTAAAGTCATTTAAATATCATTAACATAAATAAATAAACACATTCTGGACAGTTTGTTTACTAGTTTTAATATGATATTTATTGATTTTAATTTATTCGACTCGTGAAAGTGCATCTTCGTTAAAACGGGTTGTTGAAGGTAGGGTCTGGGTAATGGTTATGATAATAGATAATGACAGTTTTTGGAGATATCAGTACTTTATTGTATGTTTGTGGTGTAGGCTACTCTCATAAGCATGCTTTTCATAAATCGGTTCTGAAGTGTGCATCACATCGGATTTCTTTCGCAAATTATTCTTCTTTATATGATACTTCTGAAAATTAAGAGCGAGACTGAGGGGCCTGACCATCGGACGATGCCAAGATCTGTTGTAGTGTAAACCCCAAGAAACCCATTCGTCCGAGGGCCAAGGGATGCTCAGTCCTCGGCTGCATTCAGGCTTACTGTTGACATCCCCTACATGCTCAAGAGCCTCCCCCTACAAATTCCAAAATCGCATCCATAAAATAAATTTGTTTATGTCATAAAGGATTTGACCTGGTTATTGGTCAATTCAAATTATAAATTCCGACATGTTTATTAGACGTCGATTTCGTGTACTGACATGCGCCTGGAAGATTTGAAATATTGACGTATAAGATGTGACGTGAGATTAAAATGGTAACAGTCATTTGCATAATCTGACACATGTAGACAATATGACATGAGATATATATTAAGTTTATCTGGGATATATCATGACACTTGTCAACATATTAATAAACTTAATGATAATTGGCCTCAATGACAACACTGCCCGTGTTCTGTAATCTCTTTAATCTGATAAAATGAGATGAGGAATAGATGAAGATGACTGAAAAGAAAATATGTACATAGACACACACGTTACGCCAGTAAAGCCCCCGCCTTACATTAACCACACCCTGTTCGTAGAATGACATTATCCTCGTCTTTTTGAATTTCAAAACCTGGACATTTTGGATACATTCATTATGGAATAGAACTTTGCAAGTGTTTCGATCACGTGAGAGTGCGATTTCAACATTGTACTATTTTAACGATATGAGGTACCATCTAAACTTAGCCTATTTAACCCAACCGGCAGAAATATATCGTTAGATTTATGAGAAAAGAGATTTCATGTGGTGATGCATATTGATGATGATATTATGAAGCCCAAACGAAATCAGAAGCAGAATATATTGAAGTTCTGACCGTATGTCATACTACATACTATGAAACTTTCTATATTGCGTATGGAGAACGAATGTAACCATTTGCACCCAATTAGATAGATAATTGGGGCATTGACACTGTAGGGAATCAGATAAAGTTTAATCGTCTTGATACCCCATGGATACCCAATGTGCTTCAATTGGGTAGTATGATGTAAGATATGAATAATCTGGGTGTCATTTTGGGTAGTTGTGTATATCAGGTGTATCTTATTTACTCTACGGGGATGAAGTATTTAACTGACCAACACTGACCAATCCAAAATGTCAGTTGTCATGTCAATAAAAAGATTTGTCAGTTTTAGTTCTAAATGAAAATCGACATGATGCGTGAAAAACAACTATTGGATAATAAAAAAATAGTGGAATTTAGGGATGCTATTTCACACAGAGAAAAGCTTGTTCTCAAGGGAACCTTCTCAAATAACCTTTTTTGTCTAATTTCAGATCCAATCGAAAGGGCTGCCGAGAAACCTGCACAAATTCTACACCATTCGAATAGTAAAAACGACCAATTTTCTGTTGGAATCCTAGCCTTTTACAAATTATAAATGAAAATATGAGTGATGGTGTTCTATTATATTAAAACGATGATTTTTGTCGATATTATGTCAGAATATACAAATACACCCCAAGCTTATTCCTACCTATACTCAATTTTCTCAACGGATTTCATCTATTATATATGGCCAAAACATTTATTTCACATTCACATGATATATTGCAGATTGTACATTCAACATTTATTAACCTTTACAATGTGATTTGTGGGTTCATCAAGTATTGATACATATTAGAGGAACGACAGAAAAATAAAGCCACTATGCTTATCATTTTCTTTATGGATACATAGTTGCCCATGGATAGTTTAAAAGGATAACTTCTTGTGACCTCATTCCTTTGCGACCTGTGTTACAGATTCATTCATCCGATCCTGACTTGTCATTCATTCCATTCATCAATAATTTCGGTATTCAATATAAGAAAACTAATGTGTAAAGCTTAAAAGATTTAATAGATTATATCATGGTCTATCAGTACGTTTGATCTGTATCTGAGGCTATAAAGACAAATTATTTATGTAATTGAACTGATTATGATGAGACATAGAGATTGAAAATCAATAATATCTCGCCAATCAAACCGACTTAACAAGTGGGAGGATAGCATTTAGCATTATGTCGGTGAGCACTAAAGACCAATATAATTGCGCCTATTTCAAGCGATAATCGCCCATCGTACAAGATTACACGTTCTGTGCCTCGGGGACTATGTTACCAGATAAACAAAATGACATAAGTAGCAAGTTTTTACATTAGCAATGACTGGAAAGATAGTCCAGAAAAGCTTGAACTTCCCTGTTTCCTATTCGTATAAATTTGAACGCGCGAAAATGATAGCTCATTACATGTAATACGTGTGATAATTTACGTTAAAAAATCGTGGTTTTCCTCAGCATTAGGCCAACTTCAAACTGACAAAAGTAACCAATTTGAGTTTGATGTCTTACTATTCACCGAACCGTGGTCTAAGAATATCGGCAAAGTTGTTGTGTCCAATGAGGGTACAGAAAAATTATAGGCATAGTCTTTTTATATTTCCAACTGTCGATGGATTAACACATGGGGCTTGGGCAATTTCATCAAGACAAATGAGGCAAATGCCTCATCCAGAATTTAAAATACAATTTTATTTAAAAACTGAAAATATAAATATGATATCAGCTAAATATATTGATTATTTAATGTCTATGGTAAATCAGGTTACCGTTTAAAGTCTAGAGAAAGCGTTACGATGAACATCTGACAACAGGGTTTTGCCTCGTAGATAAAATACCCTAGTTACAGCCATGAATTCTAAAACGCTTTTCCGATTCACATTATAAAATCTACATTACCGACAAGTGCAATGTTTATAAAAAGAAATGAATGTGCCATAAGGACTTACTCGATGTGTATTTTGAAATTTTGCTGTGGTATATCACTTGATATTTTCCAGAAACTACATCATGTCTAAAAACGTTAGGTGTAAAATCTATTTATATATGCCTTGTGATATATTACTTTAGAACTGTCAAAGTATTTGAATGGTGATTTCTCGATAAACAGAATGTTGATGACCATATTTCAAATCAATTATAATTCAATTTGTCAAAAATTGAGGATATTGAACCCAGGCGCAATTTGAAAATGTTATAAATCAAATACTATGAATAAAATTTACCACTTCAAGTAGAAAATCTTTTAAAACTTTCATGGCGGCCCACTTTCAAACATTATCATACACTAATGACAAGAAAGCAAATGGCAATTGAAACGTAAGATTTGTGCAAAGCTGACAATTTTAAACGTGAAGTATATTATAACGCCCAATGTCATTTGTCAATAAAGAAAAATCAACGAAAAAGAAATTAAAACGCAAAAACCGTACTTCAAAAGATTAAAGTCGCAAGTCCAGATCAAAGACAGCGGTATTTTGCCCTAATTAAACCAATGAAGGCGTTACGTAACCTTTTGCAGTCGGTGGACAATTCGCAAACATCGTTAACAATCCATAGTATTCTTATGAAATAGATTGAATTTTTAACAAAACCCTCTTTGAAAAGTGGTCACAAAACAACAATTGTTGCCCTATTTCTTAACAAATCTATGCCGTCTTATTATGATTTGTGCCTCAAGTCAAACGACTATTTGTGAATTGTTACATGTAAACAGAGCCATTGATTTCAGAAATTAAGAGTGAATGAAAATGGTTAGGCCATCTATTATCATCTAGCCGACAGAGTGGTCCGATTTCTTATAGAAGTTTAGCTTATCGACCTAGAAACAGAAAATCGCTGATGCAAAACGGCCATCTTTATTACGAATTATAAATTCCAATATAGCACGTATACTTATCAGTCGTATGAAACAAATACAATCTAGATCATAGTGGTAATCTCGTCATAAAATTAAAGCGACGTAAGTGGCATAAGAGGTACTTTAAAGGTGTTAGCTAATTTTGGAGGCAAGGGGGCATGATTGGTTCGATTTCCATTCTATCCAGTTATACTTCAGGAGACCAGTTCTAGTTGAACACCAGTTCATCTCTGAAAAGCCCTACAAGCAATATCTTAGGATTGTTTTATGGACTATTCAAGAAAATGTTGTACCAGACTGCTCGTGTATTTGATAAAACCTAAGCCAAATAGTGACACATTTACGTCTATACTATTTCAAGATGCCCAGGGGTAGACACCTCTTCCTCATTTTGATAACCTTTTAGCATACGTTCTCACAGGAAATTAGGTTCAACAGGATCTATCTTTGAACGGATCCGTGGATATTTTTGCCTGATGTCTCTTGTGGGCAATCTATTTTGATTTTTATCCTGATTATCTCAAACTACGTCTTTTTATTCCTGGAAGTCTTTTAATATTCAGGAGGTTGTATGACATCGAGACGCTGAAAACTGGATTAACCTATTTAATAATTGGTCAAATGACAACGAGATTTTAGGTCAAGTAACTGTTTCATTATATATACACTCGGATATCGATCGATGTGGTTCGGATTAAGTTCAATGTATCTTGAAGATATTCCCGATATATCACATTACTCTAGTTCCAGGAACAATAATAGACTCCGCGTCCGTATTTAACTTGATACAGGTCGCCGAGTTCAATCGTATATGATAAACTAGTCTTGGACAAGGAATATGTAGAAATCTTATTTATTTGGAACAATAATTCAATTCTTCGGAGACAAGTCGTTAAAGAAATATAAGCTATAGAATGGGGAAATTTAATCCAAAAAAATAAAAAAAAAACGCTCCTCTGTGTATGATGAGTATAAATTGTTATGCACTGATTAAACTAAAAGGAAGATTTTCCCAGTTTCGGAAAACAATTGAACTTTAATTTGCTACTTAATCAATGATGGCCTTTTGGTAGTCGACCTGAGTGCATCAACGACCAGAAAATCGCAGTTGCTATCAGTTGCTTAGGGTCTTCTTTCTAGCAACAATAATCTACCCAGTCAGCCATGGCTGTTGGAATCTATTAACTTTCCTTTTTAGTAGCTTTTTTATGATAAAATGTTATGAATCGCCAGTCGATCTGACTTCTGATTTCTGAATTGACAAGTAGCTTATCTTAATTCTTCTTCCAGTAAAGGGAAGGACCGCTTATGTTGTATATTAAATAATCACCTGCAGATAAAACTGTCCCGTACAAATATCTGCCAACACGGGCCGATAACAGTTTGATTGTATGTCCTTGAATTTTTCAATTAAGAGTTCAATTAACGGTAGGTTATCAATAAAATATAGAATAAACTATAACCAAAGTAATGCTCCCAACTGCGAATTATATTGGTATATGTAGAGAACTATTTGACATCCTTTGCATTTGTGATTAGAAAATAATACAACAGTCCCTCAAAATATTCCACTACGATATCGATACACAGTAACAAAATTTTATAATGTAGATAAAAAGATTATCTCGCTGTTAATCAATTCCCCATGGATATAGGTTGTCAGTGACACAACCTCTTTAGTAAAGAGCCGTAAAATCTTTATTAAGGGGCCGTAAAGATATATTTCAAGGTCGCGTTTCATGTCATAGGACTAACCCCTTTTTTTTAGACCGTGAAATCTAGGTATAGGCAAAAATTCCCAATCTCGTTAAGAAATGATTAACCTTTGGTATTTGTGGACAAAATGATATCACACAAACCACAAGGCATTACGACGTTTCAGTTGGTTTTGCAAATCTTTACATTTGGAAGTTGATTTCCAAGGTAATCTCTCTCTACATTTGAATGTTCAAAGAAGGTTAGTGCATGTAGGAATGTTACGTCATTTTCGAAACCGATCCATGAGCAAAGAAATTGAATCACGTATATTGTAATATTAACTAATAATTGAGGCGTTAGACCTACCAGACAATTTCATCCAATGTGACAATATAACTTACCGATATTAATATTGACCTATATAACAATCAGCTGATAGATATTATGGTGACCTAGTTAAAAGATCGATAGATCTATATATCATTTTACTATATAGCATTTTACTTATATACCAGTACACACAAGCTTATTACATATAATAGATTTCATTTCTTTTACTATTTATCATGTTTAACATCAGAAAATGAAAGTTTCCTCTTCCACACAAAATCCTACCGTACTAAATAATAATTCATACACATGATACTAATGTAAAACTGAATTTCAAATTTCAGAACGCTGGACAAAACGTACTAACTAGTCTGAGAGATAAAATGAATTAATCAAAATACGCAACTTCGAGCCAAGTGGCAACATTACATGGAAAATTTCACGAAAATACGCAATCCATTCGTTACAAGGAGTTTGAACAATTGAACCAATCCAGTCAAGTATTAATTGATTCACAAGAACAAGAATTCGCCAACTTGAAGTAACCCACATAAATACTTATTGCATTTTAAAGGAATCTTAGTCGTTTAGGCGTACATATGTACGGAAGCGTGTTAGGGCCATTCATTTTTTTTTTTTTGAATTTTCAAGTTAGTATGTTGAACTTTCAAGCTAGTATCTTGAATTTTCAAGCTAGTATGTTGAAAATTCAAGATACTAGCTTGAAAATTCAAGATACTAGCTTGAAAATTCAAGATACTAACTTGAAAATTCAAGTTACTAACTTGAAAATTCAACAAACTAACTTGAAAATTCAAAAAAAAAAAAAAATGAATGGCCCTAATACGCTTCCGTACATATGAAATCAGGACGTAGTAAAAATTAATTATCTGAAAATATATGGTTGTATAACTTAGGTTGTGTGACATAAAATAAATCGTATAAACTAATTGACTATTATAATAACAGCAAGGCATTATAATAGAATCAGAGCATAAACTGAAGCATTTTATAAAATGTATATTTTATTGTAAGTATTCAGGTTTGTATGCTAAGGCTAGATATTTAACTGTATTTAAATTAAATTGTATAGGAATTAGGACAGAGTTCCGTGTGGGAATCCATTTAAAACGGATTTATCGACCAGTTGTTTTGGACTGAAGCACTCACCTCATTCTGCCTGTTGGTTAGATTTCCTTGTACTTATCTCTACATCTACATAAGAATACGGTCATCGGATCATCCCTTAGCGACATGGATCTCATTAAAGATGACCTAATTTAATCAATCGTTATTTGACTCTTCTATAATGAGATTTAGAAAGTAGGTCTGACAATCTTGTATGGAAATAATATAATTAAGCCTTGAAGGTGTAATACTTATACAAGATATTATCAAAGGGTAATACAAGTCATTACTCTTGCTGTGCGACCGGAATAACCCTACTTTAACAAATAATAATAGATATGTGGATTCACGGGGAAACTACCAGACCAACAGAACCAAACCATCCATTAATCCAGATCTGGATCCTACTACCAACTTCCACCTAGTCTGCCATATCAGCTTCAACTCGAAGCAGACGTTAACAAATTGCAAAATTTAAATAGGTATAAGAGGGTGAGAGTCGACATCGAGGTTATCTTGGGGATATTATTACTCAAATTAAACCCATGTATACCAAAAAATATTATTAGCTTATGTAGTTTCAGAAATGGACGCCAAGTTAACAAACCCAGTCTTAATTGTTGTATAAGGGTGATATTTATTGATGCTAGTGGGTGGCCCCAAAATATAACATTATCCGCGTCAAGGTCTCTCTGAGAATGATGCCAACATATTATGGTCGGAGTAAGCATGCTTTACTCAGGGGACTGGGATAAGATGGCTTTCCTAAATAATATGATAAGATTGTGTGGTCTTCGACCGATTTTGATCCAAAGAGTAAACAGTTGAAGCATCGATGTGTTATTTATCGCAAAGTTGGTCGAACTGGAATATTAGTATGTGTCTCAAAGGATGAAGAGACATCTTAAACATTTCGACCGGTCACTGCTTGAATGACCTTTGGTCTTATATTTCTGAAAGGTCTGCCATGAGAAAGTTTGAAAGGGAAACATAAGCCGACTGGCCAGTAACATTATTCCGACAAATTTATTCTATTTATTTAGTTAGGAAAGATAATACATTCAAACGAAGGCTGATCATCATTGGACAAATTAACACAAGATGGTCATTTTGATGTCCAGTTCAAATAAACATCCCAATTAGAGAACGACAACTACCAATTTGTCTAAAAATCGTTTGGAACAATATTTTGAATTTAAACCTTGTCTGATTTTCAATGTTTTGGTAAATATAATTAGTGTTGGTTCTAATTTCATGGATGGTATTTGAAGGGATTATAGAGGATTATTGTCAACAGAGTTTTGGTCTTTGATATTCCTGGCATATGTCTGTGAATATTAAAACGACATGTTTTGAAATGTTCGAAGCGTGAAAACGGAATAATATCATTGGATATTCTTGGCAGATTTGTATCACTTGTTTCGGTGCTGAGAAAAAAAAACAGTTGACTGGAGATCGAGCGTGATTTTTGTATCCTCTTAGTTTGATCTCAATTCGACATGTCTCAGTTCTTACTGACATATAATATAATTTTGTTAAAATTGGCGCGGCATGTATGAAATATCGGCTCTCGTTTCAGCTTTATCAAAATCGAATGACTTGCAAATTCATAGTATGGGATTAAGAAGAACTTTTGATAACTCATATACGCCTTGTTTTAACCAAGCAGGTATCCTTTCGATTCTTGAAAATGAGAAAGTAAAAATTTTGACAGTTGTCACCTTTCACTAAGTCACTCTTTTTAAACCGAAACCCTAAGATTGCTGTTACGCTCCATCCGATTTTGCTTGCTTACTTTGGTTGTCTATCTGTCAGCCTTCACACTGTCATGTATACCCACCTATCATTATTCAGGAACTTTAATGGGTTACCCTTGTCAGTCTTTCTAATACGAAATAGAATTTTTGCTAAGCTTCATTAGAACATTTTAGCTTAGCACTACTGTGGTGTTAATCCATTGTTAATCCTATAATTATCAGATCAGATATTAACTTGTGCATAATTGATAATCCATGTGAGATAAGTCAAATCCTATAGCGATAAGAGGGAAAATATTATCATTTCAGTCTAGATAAATGTCATTGCCTTCTGAGTTGATATTTTCATAAAAATGTTCACCCAACAATACTGAGTACATTGAGAGGGCAAAAGGATCAATATCTTGAACTAATGACACTGAATATAGCTTACTGCACAGTTCAAATAGTTTTTGTGGAAACACGACAAAATTGGATTAGCAACAAATAATCTTGACAATTTAAGCGCCAAAGTCTCTTAGTTCGCAAAAATTTACAGATTCATAAAATATTTGCAAAATTTTGAACAATAACATACATAATTTTCTCTGTATGCAGATGGTATGCTATATTTTATACTTTTTTGCTTAGCATGAGCTATACAATTTTAAGCTCTAATCATTATTGTCACAGACTCAGTGTGTCTAGTTTTTAAATCGGATCATAAATTATTTACAAAGCTATATAATATTTGCCTTGAATACAGATTTTAATTTATTAATCATGGATTGGTCAAGTCAGCTGGACACCTTGTTTTCAATTAATCATAAAGAAAAGGACTACGATTCTTAGGAAAACATCAAAATACACTATATCTTAATAAATTATAAAATAAAAATTAATATACTTTGACCTAAATAAGTGCGCGTGGTCACGCGCCACGCGCCTATTCAAATTCCCGTATGTAAATGACAGGTGGCACGTGCCGTCGAAATTAAGGACACACACTTATTATCCTTATATCTTTGTAACTTTACACTTGAAAAATCTTTTTTCTCCCCACAATTTATTCATCATGAATGGCCGCACTGTTTAGACTTCTGTTTCCTACCTTATATAATTGCCTACCAACCGAAATTTCTGCAAGCTGAACAAATTTTCAAAGGTAAAATATGACAATATAAATAGATGCCCCACCTTGATTTCTGTTTAAGTTCTTTACATGGTAAATGATTGGTAATCTCGAGTTTTTTGAACGAACATTTCATGATAATGTTACATCTGCTTGCTTCGTTTAGATTTCATGAATAATTTGGTGGCTGATCCTTTAAAAATGAGAACTGTCAACTGTGGTTGGATAGGGTAGTTTTCGTTACTACGGATAGTAATTGGTGGACAGATGGACTTCACAGAAGATTAGTAAACGTCTTTCCGCATTTGTGTGAAATTTAGGTCGCAGCTTCGCTTTCTCGATCGTTTTTTTTGTAAAAGTTACTCTAGGTAAATCATCTTTTGGAAGTTGGCTTTTCAATGAAGCCCTTATGCACAGCTTTTAACTTTCATTCTAATATTTAGAATTTTTCCAAAATGTTCAGCCTAAGAATTCAAATTGGAACAATTGTCCATATTATATTGATCAATTAGGACTGCACATGTTTTTGTCCGGCTCTCAAGATTTATGAATCGTCAAGGATGGAACGAATGGTATTTAATCTCTTTAATATTGATTTTGGATACTTCTGTAAATTGCTCGGAAAAGCAGAATATCAGCATGTCTGGCACCTCTACATTACCAAATACTATTATCTTATAGAAATACCTGTTATTTACTCGTTATTATGATAATTATGATAGCATAATTTATTACATCATTATCACCATTATTAATTATTTATTACACCTGTACAATTACTGGTTAATTACTCATCTATTCTAGGGTAGTATCAATATTGATAATGAGAAATGTGAAATTTGTATAGCTTTCGGCATTACAGGTGTAGCCTACTCTAAAATGCACAAAGTGCCCCAACAGAGGGGTTGAGCAGGTAGATTATAGTGGAATCGTGGACTTGAGCATAATAGATTCTCAGAATCACGCCATGGGAACTAAATTATGACTTAAGAAACAATTTTGTCTTTAAGATTTCCAGATGGACAACACGAAAGCTCTAAGCTCATAGACAAATGATGTAGGGTTGTTTTCTCCGACCAGCCAACTTAATATCATCTAAAACTGATCTGGAGTGTTCGGTTGTATTGAAATAATAACAAAAATTAAACTCCCTTAGAAATATAATGGGAAGCTTATATTGTCTTATATTGCAGGCTAAATTCTCATGGATCTATGTCATGACGTGATCCACATTCTCTTTGAAGGAGAATAAGATAAATAAGTATATGTCAACATGGAATCTGGGTACAACTAGAAGCTCAATTCTCTCAAAGATATAGGGCATTTTTATTGGACCTATGTAGCCAATAATAAAAAAAATACCCCATTTCAGATATTTTTATCATCAGCGTTTCTTCTTTAGTCTCAACTCGTCAGTTTCCTCTGCCTTCTATTATAGCTAATATATACACAAAAGATACATTCAACTCCAAATATTTCATTTCATCAAAAGTTACAAATAATTGCAATAATTTATGCATGGAAACATATACATAGAGGGTGTATTAAATGTTTTAACAAGTTCATGAAAATAAAATACAAATCTTCAAAGACTTTTTAACAACAATACGCGAAGAGACTTTATATCTGAAAACTTCAAAACGCACAATTAGTTGAAAACAAAGGTGTCTGATCAGCCGGAAGTACGCTTAATATATAGATAACGGCTACAAGCTATCATTTTCATATTTTCTATACTACAGATCTTTTTCATTACAATACTAAAATTAAAATAGAACCTTTAGCGCCTATCTAAATTGTCTTTTAAACGTTTAGACATCTCTTTCCGGAATCTTTAAACTCATTCATAGAAGTATTATCAATGACATCAAATTGATGTCGATGTCGACAAAAATTATTTTCTATTATCGATCAATGATTATAATTGCATTTTAACTGACTTCCGAGAGTCTGAACTATTAAAGAGAAATAATATTCCCTTGATATAAAAGCGTAAATGACGTAGAGTAATGTTTTGTCTTTTTCCAACTCCGTAAACGATTATTAGATCTTAATATACATACTTTATGATCTGAGAAGTACATCAAATCTTGCTGAATTTAAGCAAAGTTAAAAATATATACTTAGAGACATGATGCCCACGATAGTCGCATGAAGGAGTATGCAAATTCTGATACCATGTTCTTTGTGACTCTAAGACGTTTGCTTATGGAGGATATGCTATATTTTGACAGAAAACACCATTAAGGGATTATAAGCTGTCATTATTTATGCAACTGAGGAGTTAAATGAAAATAATAACCCTTTTACAATTCTGAAGAGATATTTTTGAGAATCTTGCATAGAATCCAACAGAGCATTACTTGGTCCAATCAGCCATTTAAGTTTACCTGAGCAACAAAGCCCCTTTCTTCCTTTTAAATAAATCTATTTTTATTTATCGGTCTTGCCTGGTCACCAGATATTCCACCAGAATACTTAAGGGGATTGAGTATGTAAAGTGAAGCTAATGGAAGTGTCAAATTAAAGGTGACAATAAGAATTATGATGATAATACGTTTCGAACTAGAGTTATAAATAATCTTATCATGAAATTCGAGTAGTTCCGGCCTTTAACTTAATTATAAATGTAAAAGGTTAGTAATGAGCCGCACTATTTCTGCATAGTCAGAAAATTAGGCATGGAACAATAAGTCCTCACAAATTTACACACATCAATACATTCTAATTTGAGTGAATTTAATCTAATGGCAGCTATTACCAGCAATATTTCCTATCTCACCGGATGTGCGTCACACGGATGTCTTTTGCTGCAGGCGGGACGCCTGACATCTCCAGTAGAGAAGATAAATAAGCATCCAGAGTTCATTAGATGCAAACCTACAATTAAATCTGGCACGCGCACCTGCGTGAAACCGTACATTTTTGCGAAATTTGACAAGGTTTTCGGTATCCAAATGGTATCCATTTCATTTATTAATCATATAGCTGTGTTATATACGACGTCCCGTCAGGAGAGGGTTAATGGTAATATAATTTAATGTTCTATGTCTTGACACACAATAACTATCTAAGTTTTTATGACACTGGTAGAACTAATAACCCCCCTCTTCGTATTTCCTATTTATATGGCCTCTCATACAGAAAAATATGACATCGAATATTGAGTATCAAATTAATGCCATGACACGTGGTCACTTGTCACCCTACGGGTCAATCACGTGATAAATGTTGATTCAAAATATTTTAATTTTGTTTGGTGGGGATGTGAGACAATACAACGCACTTCTGAAGGAAATTGTCATCTTGAGGAGAATGGTCTTGAATCTGAGTGGGGTCAGGCACCTTTCAGGCAAGGTTTATGATAAGAACGGTATAATCCGAGCAGGAATCTTAATCATAATCAGAAAGCAACTCACAATCTTGTCTCCCTTTCTCAAAATGAGACCACGGTGCCTCCGTACTTTTTCCCAGTTGATATTGACATACCTCAGATTCGCCCAAAGGTAACAACACTTACAACTCAAGATTAGAACTTGTATGTGAAAGAGAACCCATACTTTTCTTAAAACAAATAATCAATTGTATGACATGCAATTTGAGTTTCAGTTATCATTAATGACACCCAATAAACAATTCTACAAGGAAATTGGTTTCTTAGATGACTTGTGACGGATGGCAACCATCAAGAAATTATCATCAAACTTTGAATTAAGAGACGATATTGTTGTTCAATATTTGATCAATGTATTTTATGATAACAGTACCGTTACATAGTTGAGAAACCGGAAATGACACATCTGAGAATTATTGTGTGCAAGAATGATACACGAGCTGGTAGTAACATGTTCTTAGCGACTTTTCTGGTTTAATGATATTAGAATAGCCTAAATGTATAAGATTTGTCGACGCAGAAAATCCCCTTCTTTTGTATGGTAATTACCAACCCTCTTTGGATGGAAAGATGATTCACAATAAAACGTAATGTCATTTTATCAATGGAACAAAGAACCACAAGGACTGCATTTGATATTTTTTCGGGTCAAGTTTTTGGTAAAGCTTTCTTTCAATATACAACTTTGTGGTATTCCTTTCATTATTTAGGAATCCTGTGTCGTATTGAGAAAACCGACAAGCACCTGTGCGAATCGCCATCCAAAATCAGGGAGGTAGACATCAGAGACAAGATACGTTCTTTTCTAAATGGATTCAAGTTATGTATTATTGTTTGTCTCCAATACATATACATGTAATGATGTCAAAGATCTTGTGACAGTTAGTTCATCACCTCACTTGATGTTGTTCACACATTCTATTGCGTCTTGTGAGGATCATGACAGTTTTGATCACCTTCCTTTTACTATTGGGCTGTTGCACTTAGTTCCGGTGGCGTTTCTTTGAAGCATTATATTCGAGAGGGCTGATTAAAGGAAACAGAATTGTAATGGGAACTCAGGTCTTATTCTTTCCCCATGTATGATGGTAAAAATCGTTGGGGGCCAGCTTCTTTTTATGGACCCGTGTAGAAAAGGCACTGCTTAGCAGTCGTTACATTGCGAACAGATTCCTTTTAAATCAGAGATGGGGTTCAGAAAGCCATCAGAGGAGCACCTGTTGTTGTTTATAGGTATATCTCTTGATTTATTAATCTTTTTTATAAATGTCACAGACGAAATATTCTCTGGGGTGAATATTGAAAATGAAATGCATATATTTCACAGATGTATAGAAAATTAATTAATTCATTTCATTTACCACTTTGAAAATAAATGTAGAATCTACGCTTCATGATTCACAATGGTTCAAAAATTGTTACTTGAATATTTTTGCGCTTCAATAAATTTTAAAACATGAGTACATGTATGGTCTGTAATAAATTGACCTGTTTTAAATACGGTGTGCTTAGCTTCATTCATCCTATTTATGCACGGGTCAGCGAAAGATTTAGCGAGGTAAAAGCCATCTGTCCAAGAAATAGGGGTTTAAAATACGGTAAAAGCTTCATTGTATTCTGTTATTCGATGACAGATGGCACGCGAGTCCCATCAAAGCAGTCGTTTAGAAAAGATAAAAAATTTACATGATATTAACCATAGAGAAGGAAGCTTAACTAGATGGTTATCCTTTTCTTACCATTCATCCACTTGAAATGAATTTCATACATCAAAGAATAACATATAATTGTTGTGTACTGGATGGTATATGTAAAGTATTCAATATACAAGACCCTACCGTAAATATTTTATGCAAGTCAAATTTAAATTTTTAGAGATAAAAAGTCGAACAGTTTATTTGTTTATTTTTAATTCTCTCTATTTTACAAGCCCTCGGATGGTACTAAATCCTCCTTCAGATATTGGTATTGGTCTGAATAGTTTTCTTCTGACTCTTGTAAACGCTTTTTTAATAATAGTCATGGAACTTATTTAATGATAGTCATGGATCTTATTTAATAACAGACATGGAACGGTAATGTTGTCTCCGAAACAACAAGTTTCATTCAGTTCAAAGCTTAAGGGTGTTCATAGACATAATATGGGGTATAGTGTTCCAGCCTAGGTTCATATATATTGCAATATAAAGATGCGTGTTTATGAAATAAAAATTCTTGACATTTTAATTACTTGTCTTTGAAAACCAAGAAGTTTGATAAAACTCAGAATTTCAATCTAATAAGGCCAAAAGTTGAACTGATACTTTAAGATGTCTTTTAAAGACAAGACTGTCGAGTTAAAAAAAAGTTTAAACCTGATATCTGCAATGTGTTTTTTAGTTACATGTGCCAGATGCTGGTAGATAACATCTTTCGAGGAAATTATGTCAACTTTTCTTTAAGATTTTTAAAGGAATTACTAAGTCGTTTAAGACCCCGAATGATAATTTTCGTGTAGACAAAAAACACGTCATTCTGCATCCTGTAAAGGTCATCTTTACTTGCCAATCTATCTTCAAGCACGTGCCTGTTTTTTAAACTATTATTCCAATTCCACGTGGCATTCAGACTAATCGGCAGTAAATAAAGCGTGTCATTCTATTGGTTTATGTGATTTTTATATGTGAGACCTGCTCTCCACAAAAAATGATGTCATCATCTGATCGTTGACGATGTATTTTACACGTGTTTGCATATATGCGTATTTATACTGCAGATCAAAATTTGTAAATTGAATTTCATTTGATTGGCTGCTATAAATATCTAACCAATGATTTTCCCAATAATTGTACTACCCAAAACAACAAAGCGATCAATATTTTTGTAATTATCTTGGTCATGTTTACTTTTCAATTAATAAAAGAAAACTGTTGCCTGTCTTCTTTTGAATGTAAACATTAATTCGTTTGTTGATTTGACATTTATTTTGATGGCAGTTGATTTAAAATAAGAATTACGATTTTTATATTTTTTACCAAATAAAAAGAAAGTATATTTATTTTTTAAGTCATATTAATTATAGTCGTTATTGATATATTCCGAAATAATTGCACTGATTTACACCAGGTTTCAAAACTACTATTTAAACTGCAAGTTCATAAATCGACAAAAGTATGCTACATTTAGACATGTAGACGCAACGCTGTCAGGCGATGCATTTGTACCGGAAATAGTATGCGATTGCTATCTTAACTGACATAGTAATGGTTCAGACAAAATAGGAAAACTTCTATATCAGTTAATTCAGGACAAAATCAAGAACATGAACGCGCTGGGTACAGCGATAACGAAGTTGTGCCTACTTTAAATTCAAAACAGCTTATCATGAGGCGTTACATCATACAAAAGTGCCACATATACTAAATATAAGAAAAGGTCACCTAAACACTAGTCCCATACTTTATTACATAATTTTATGAATGTATGTCTCATGTATGAACTTTTTGTTTCTTATTTTTTCTTGAATAGAATGACAAAGGTTATCGAAAAGTTTTCCCAAAATTCACCAGAACATTGTTTTTAAAGGTCAGAGACTCTTATGTTCGACGTCGGAGAAGTTGGCACGACTTAATTTAAGACGTGTTAGATAATTTCCTTAATTAATGCAAAGATTGAATGAGTGAAGTGTACTTTTGAATTTTCTTTTCCTTTAAAGTGGCTTCATCATCTGACTCACCACATTCGTCAGCATTTGACTCATGAAAACAGTGACTATATTTAATCATCTTTTGTAGGGACAGTGAAGTCTAATTTGTAAAGAACAGACATCATTTCCGGTTCAGGATCTTTATCTGCTGTAGATCTCAAAATCGGATAGGTAATGGTACATGTTGTTAACAAATGTTCTCCTGCATCTTAAGACCCCCTCTGTAAGTCAATAAAATTTTCGTTATCGGACATTGGATTTCATGTTCTTGAATGAAGGACATAATATTGCCTTTAGTAGGTTGTGAATAATTTATGTCGTTTGTTAACCTTTAAGATACTTACATAAAGTAAAAAAAAAATCAGTATGGAGACGAAAACCCAAATTACTGAACAAGCCAAAGTCGTAAAGTGACTCTTTTGTCGAGTTTTGAAAGACTATTTACTACCTACTCGATGACGGACGATTTAAAATTCTCTGTCATTTTAGCTAATATTATAAGATGGTAAATCTAAAAGTTAAGTTTTGTGCTGACACAAACTACGTGATAAAACCCCAAGTACATTAAAACCATAAGGCATATCAAATTTCCTAATTTAATACTTTTACCATTTAACTATAATTTCTAATGGTGCCATCTTGCTTCAGATACTTGAATATTTTAAATATATTCAAGAATCTTTCTAGCTTTTTATCGCCGACAGTGAACGAGGTCCATGCACTGACTTCTAGACTTATATGCACTGAAGTCAGATTTGAAATTTGACTTTCACCTCTGCTATTTGTGTAAGCAGTTATAATTATTTTTGATATATTCGCTGCTCTCGTGATTTTAACAGTACAGTCTGATTGAGAACTTTATATTTTACAGAAACGTTATCAAGTCACAAAATATAATAGTCTTGGTTTTTTTCTGACACGGCTATAAAGGCCATTGCTGAATCGAACATTTACCTCGGGTTTCTTACCAAAGTAAGAAAGAGTGAACATAATATCTGCTTTTCCGCTTATTTCTGCTGAAATCTTAACATTAGTTTTGATAGTTTTTTTTTTCTTGATATTTAAATCTTGTTTCATTCCAATTAAAATATGTATATAATTAACATAATGTAAAAATGTTAGTTTTACCTTTCTTTGATCTACCTGTTGATAATTAATTTACCTTCTGTCCACTTGGTAGTCAAATAATTGCTCAAATTCGGCGACAGATCAATGATCAAAATAATCATAATGCATATTTGATGAAAATCAATAATAGCTCGCAGCGTAATTATCAAATTAATACGCTCATCATTCCAATTTTACCAATTAACTTTTCAACTGACATGTCCATCATTCCACACTTGGAGCCCAAAGGGTGCATGTCTTAATAGACAAACAGGGGTATATGTGATAAAACGGACTTATGATAAAAATTGGTAATAATATTTACAGTTATAAGTCATTTGTATCAATATTTAGAAGAATATTAATGAGGGTCGCTAGGTTATGGTAATGGAGCGGTAAACATCAAAGGTAAAATATAATGGACAAATTATTTATGTTGTAAGTTTCTACGGTCTTCGGTCGTTTCACCTGCCAGTGATGAGCAGGTGTTTTCTAAACTTTAAAGGGGTGATAAGAATACCGTTACAAAATTTCATACACGACCCTTTTGTCACCTCCAAATTAAAATCAACGGCAAATTGTCGCGTGCCGCTAGCACAAATTTCACAAAAGGTTATGATTGATACGCACGCGTTGGTAAGGTCCTCAACTTGGGTTCTACGTTATGATTTAACCTGATTAGATAGCGGCACGTGTAGAAACTCCGCCCCTGGCCCTTCCATTCGATTTTCTGTCCATCAAAGTTGACGTTTGTTAAAATGTTTCAGGGAAAACTGTCGTTGACTAGCAGGTGCAAACGTCTGTCGTGTAAGTAACCCGTGGTGGATTATGTTTACCTATAGCGGTTTAACATGATAAAACATCACAACGATTCTCAACAACCCCACTCGACAGGGGCAATCCTCTCGAACAATGAGAAACATTGAAGAAACCATCTGTCAGCCATAGATACCATATAAATAGTCGAGATTTATCAGGGCCCTCACCCCTATTATCATATAAATAATTTCTTATACAAATACTGGGGACAATTTACCAAAAATAGACAACACCAGCTGCCTTCAAGAAACTGACAGTTAAATGAAAGGACGAAAATTATTTAAAATTGCTGAGGCCTATATACTTCAATTTCCATTTTCTATTTCCGATTTAATATGAATATGAAAAGTTGTCCGTTAGCAGAGATTACGTTGTCCCAGTCGAATCGAACACAGCAATATCATATTTTCAAAAACTGTAGGCTCTATAATATGATATAAAAATGATAAAACATGCATTATATTTATTGCATGAATCGAATTATCAGCGGTTCAGGGGTTGTTCATGACTGAGTAGTAGTTCAGGATTCAGTGCTGGTTCATGATTCAGTGCTAGTTAATGATCATCAGATCACATACCTGACAATACATTTGTCATTCAACATTGATGATATATTGATAAAAATGAAGTTTCTACTGTTCCGCACCTCAAATGAAGACTGACATCACAGTGCAATATTTAACATTTACCATTAAGCATTGTTACATTGATCATTCTGAACTGAAACATTAAACTTTCATTAATGTTAAATTGTTCAGTATAAATATTAACGTTAATGTAACATTAATTATTCTGTTCAGATAACAAATCAATGTAACAATGATAATCTAATCATGAATACAGCTCGATGTAAAACGTATATATGAAATTTGGAAGGTTCTGATGCGTAAGAGTTTGGTACGAATTCCGTTTTCAAATAGTTTTTCAGTAAACATTCTATTGTGCTGCAAAATATACTATATTTAATATTGATGATTAGAGAAAGTTTAAACATTTTAAATTGTTTTTTTTACATGTGTAATTTCATTGCTTGAAAAGACCTTGAAATGTTTGACTCTACTAGAAAGTGAAATAAAAATGTCCGCTCAATGTCGATTGTCATGTAGTGATTGATGGCTTTAAAGGAATCAGATATCTAATGAAACGTCTAAGACATCTAAGTGCATACCATTCTATGGGTCATTTGAAAACCCCTTTTGATAAATCTGTCATTTCACACAAAACATCAGCCATCATCAATCAATTCGTCTTTTTTTTAAACTGGTCATCAAATCTGAGATAAAATCAAAATATGTATTAATCATAGTCAGTATCCAATTGAGAAAAGCAATTTCGCTTACTACTCAATCAGACATTTCTTATTTGCAAATATAAAATCATTTCGACATTCGGTGCTTTCTTATCCTAATATTTTTCTTCAAATGACAATCGAACAAAATCATATACAGTTTTATACCTCACCAAAGCATTCCCTTTAGATATGAAATAAAGAATTAACCGATGTGGATGTTTGCATCTTGCAGTGTGGAAAGTTTTTATTTTCGCTTCATGCTTGGTGTAAAATGACTAAATTACAATGATAATGGTATGATCTGCTAAGACCAGATCGCTTTCATGTGTCGTCAACTTATTGTCCAACATAAGCTGCAAAAACGTATGGAACCCAATTAATTCCTTTCTTGGAAGATATCGCCAAACATGTTTATCCCCATAATAGAAGTTTCAAAACATTTTTTTTGACAGGTTCATATTAAATTTTAAATTCAAACACTCATTACATTCACACAAGTGAATAAGGACTGGGCATCCATCTTAACATTCTGGAAAGACCAAAATTAAAGGATTACTGAATAGTCCAAATGGCTGATCATGTGTCAGAGAGTGTCAACTTACAATCCTTAATTCGACAATTTGGCGGGAAATGTCAGTCTGCAAACCAACATCATAAACCCTAGAGACAACCCAAACTGCTTTAACCGATCATTTCCAGATTACCGAAAGAGCCCGTGGCTAAGAGTCTTTCAGATGAAATGTTTTGATAATCGTAACCCTGACAAGGAACGGTCAGGGATTCAAAATCTTTAGATTTAGATATGGCCGGATGGTTGCATTTACAGATACTTTTGCCGTTAGAGCGGCGGTCAACCCGTGACCGTGGGAATATCGTGTCGATAAAAGAAAATACCAAATCAATTGATTTTAAATTGAATTGAAACAATTTCTCGATGTGTCTAATCTACTTCAGGAATAAGAAAAAATTGGAAGATAGAAGTTGATATAAGAAATAAAAAAATTATATTAAAATGACCAGGCAAATAGGGTTGGTCCTGCTTTAAGGATTTGACATAATATTGCATGAAAAAAACAAAAATAAAACTTAGGTGTTACAGATCGGTTTTAGTCTCTTTGTGTAACCTTAACGAGTAATTACCAGACTCTCGAAGCCACTGCTGCATCTTCTATGAAATCTGAACGTATGTCGGTATCTGTTCACTTACTTGAATGTGTTGGGGTGGAGGGTTCGGAACAGGGAAATGTGTTCCAGACAGTATTATTATTACTATTAACATTAGTATATAAGTATGTTAACGAGTGAATAAACTCTGTCATTTTACTGTCTGTTGTTTGCTATGAAATCATTAAAAATTAATTCTTTTTTGTAATCAAATGAATCTCTGTTTCACTGTATAAGAAAGTAATGGATGGAAATGAATGAGAGAGTTTTACGCTTTCATTTTCTGCTCATGAATGGGCTAATGAGAACGTGAATCGTATTGAAGTGTGCAATAAGGAACATATTTCGCCATAACAGCAGCAGCATTAGCATTGTAATTAACTGAATACTTCCTGTACAACTTGAACCACTTGTACTACCTATTGCAGTATGTAGCCTACACCGGAAGTGACAATGCCTTATTCTTGATATGGGATAAAACTGTCCATTCTAGACTGCTTAATCTCTTGAGTGTAACTGTATGTGCATTTGGTCATGATCAATTTCAAGAAAACCTGCCTGTATACGACGATTTTTTTTCCGAAATAATTAATTTTTCTGATAAGATCATGACTTTCTGAAGAATAACTTTACTGTTTCGCAATCTACTGTAAATTCATGACACCCCCACTGAAAAAGGCATATAACTTTTCGGATTAAACGTCATTTTTCAGAACATAGTCAATACAGAGGAAATGCAAAAGGCTTAAGCTTGCCTGCTCCATTTCCGGTTAACGCAATGGATGTGCTTATCTGTATTATCCACCACCATATTTATTCAGTTGAAAGCATTTTAAACGATGCGAGTACTGTACATACTTCATAACAGAAAAAAGTCAAAACAAATTACATATCAAGTGAAGTTTTTGGTTTAAACATTTTGTTAACATATTTTAACGTCAAAGCTGGTGTAATTAGAATTTTGAAATGTGCCAAAAATAAAAACATAAAATTTGAGACAAATAGAAACCATTCCATTTAAGAATATTGGACTTTGATCCCCATTTAAGCTTCAGATAATAAATAAAGATACGCTCTTTGTGTTAAATTAGGTCACCAACAGTTAGAATTGACAGAAATGCATTTCATGTCGCGTGGTAGCGCGTGCAGCACGTGCTTGTAGACAATTTGGATTTGTTATTGTGAATAATATACCTCTATACTTTTTAGGGCGCGCGCGAACCTTCCAATCAATAAATCCTTTTCAGCTTCTCAAACGGGACGTAAGAGTCCTTGTGAGATACAATGATGGAGTACCGAATGCTCTTTCATTTTTAATGATAATTTAGTGAAATTAATAAAAATGGGGGCCTAGTTCGACCTAGCACGATATTCGTCCAATAATATGATTGCTTTTCATGGTGAAAAGGTGAATGGCTCAATGATAGTCGACCTCAATAGATAAAAGGAATTATAAAATTTGCCGAAACGTCAAAATCTGGCTCGAAATAGCGAATGAATGATAGGAAAATAACTAATTGAAGGGCTTGAGATATTAAAAGGATATTCAATATACCAACCATCCTGTGCTTTCTGATTTTTCATTGGTTCTTTAGCTCGGCAGCTGGCTGGGGTCGCGTGGCGCTCTTGATTGACATAGACCCAAAAACACCTGTCCCTGACGTCACAATAGGCAAAGAGGACATGGGCAAATGAAAGGCCTCAAAGTCCTCAAGTTTCTCTTTTTTGTATATAGTGTGTTGCTGTTCGTGAATTATTGGGCGGTTGGAGAACTGGTTTATCATCAGGTTTTCATGGGTTAAGGGTCGCATTTCTCATTTCAAGAAATGTTATGAAAAAGGTGTTCCATGACGATCGTTGCCTTGCTAAAATATTCATCCATAATTTATATTTTGCTTTTAATGTAAATAATATTGAAAATCAAAGGGGTGAGCACATATATCACAATTGTCTGGATAGTAACATACAAAAAAGTAAGGTTTCATGCGCCAACAGCACTTCCGGTTCATGAGACCAAATCAAAATAGTTTAACTGGGTACTTGTCGAACCCGTACGGGAGCCACTGGATTTCCAACGACAACTTGTGGTATCCGGGAGAATTTAATCAGTCTCTGAAATCAGTCAACCATGGTCGCCGTCACAGTTGTGCCAATTGCTATCAGTTGCTCGTGTTTTGCGTTTTAGCATCTACGAACATCCGTTTGATATCAACTGCTACATTTATCGGGTAATACTTGGAAAGGCATATCGACCTAAGCTCAAATTCAATCGATGGTCAAAGACAGATGCAAACATGTCATGGTGGCCCTTTGCTAACTAACTAAAGAACTGTCTTACCAATCTTTTTCGGGTTTCAGAGGCCTTGACAAACATATCTGCACAATCGTGCCATGTAGTATTTGAACGGTTTAGCCAAAAGATAAACCGAAAAGGGAGTAGGAGAGACGTTTGCGAATCTTTCAAACGAGGTGTGAAGGGGTTTTTCAGCTGCATAAATGAGGAAAACAAACTTTGAGTGCCATCTATAAATAAAAGATTATGAATTCCAAAAATGGATTCGATATTTAACAATAGCTAGTAATTTATTCATAAATCTTAGATCTCTTGAGAAAGAAATTCCATTCTCACGACATTCAACAAAATCTTTGAAGAAGGTCAAATCGACATGGGGTAGCTTAAATGTATTTTACGCGATTTTAATTGTATTTGATTTTTAGGTTAAACCACCAATTCAAACGAGAAAACTGTTTGAAAAATCGATAAATTTTAACGCGATAAATTTATTTGCCCAAGGATAGGAAGACTACCACCGAACTAACTCATTTTGACGGCACGTGCCAGAAACAATGCATCCGAATACTTTTGTTATGCAAATGAGATTGTCGCGTGCTGTTCTTATTTAAATACGCGTTCTTATTTCAAGGGATGTGTATATTCATAGTAATGTATTTGGGACTCAAATTTTCCATTAGATTTTATGGTTCCGAACTCAATTTGAATTTTTTTTTTATTTCGTTTCGTTTTCGTTGTAGGGTAATTTAATCAGCCGGGTTAGTGACGTCATAATCTTTCATTACATGTATTTCGTTCCAGATTAGCTGATTAAAAGTGATTGAGTTTTACGTTTGAAGTTTTGTAAACGAGGTGTCCGCTACATGTGTCAAATCCCAATCACATCACACTTGCTTTGTAAATTGTTTCGTAGATATGATAATAAAAGTGGTACTTTCATGTTCTGTGACGTAATCCATCGTCATTTCATAAATCAAACCACATGTAATTACACCAAATTAAATAAACCTGTCACGTGACAATCAAATTATGCTTACGTCACTTTGACTTTACATCTGCCAAACGCAGCAAAGGCGTGGATTTTGAAGTCCAATGGCTATCTTTAATTTTAGTTCAACACATTTTGATAATCGTGTTATCAAACCAAAACGAATTTGACCACTGAGAGAAATCTTACATAAAATACTTTTATTTTGATGATTTTTTGATCAAATCTGAAACTTAGTATATACAACCGTTTAACACCATACAAAATCCAATTCGTTTAAGGATTTGGATCTGTTTGCAAAAACAATTTTCGTGGAATACTTTTTCATTAGGCCTATCTGATAGTGTTGAGAACTCAGTTACAGATGTCATTTCACACGAGGAATGAATTCAGATTTCAGTGATTCGCCTACTTCCAGCAATGTTAAATAGATCTACTTGCCCTTAAAGTGTCACGATTCCTTTGAAACAACGTTTGCAAAATATGAACACTCAATTTAGTTTTGTACGTTAGGATTCACAAAGGCATAAAAATCGAATATGTATAGATTTACATACATTAAATACGTAGGCCTAGTAAACTATTATTTAAAAAGTTGTCAAATCTTGTCAAGTAAGTGTTAATTTGTTGACAAGGTCTAAATATGATGTGATATTAATTAACACCTATTAATTACAAACATATTAAAAGATAGTCCAAAATTATTTGAATTTGTTACAAATTCTGACATTGTTCATATCCTATTGATTAATGATATACGAAATTAATAAGTTTAATTCTGTATGAGTCATACAACTTTATCCTCGTTTTCAGGGAGAGAGTTCGTGAGAAGGATCTCCAAGGGAGCTGCAGCCAATCAAATCTCTACATTTTATCGCATGTCACAGGACATCTCCAGCTCTTCCTGGCACTGAGTTGTTTATGACATCTGGTTTGTTGAAGCTTGTGACATCATTTTGAGGTCAATGTCATGCTTGATTGAGCAGCCCAAAGAGCTAAAAATGCCAATATATTTTTATTGACCCCCTCTGTGTCATTTTGCTATGTAATAATGTGATTGCATGCCAAGTTGATATTTCTCATCCTGAGTCATGGTTTAAAAATTAAGGGACATGACATCATACAGTGAGTATTAGTTGACTTTTGCTTGATCGATTTTCTTCATATCAGCCGACTGACAGACCCACTCAAGCGTCGTTCTAAAAATAAATATGACACAAACACTAAACTTTCCCGATAATTTTCAAAAATATATTTCAGTTGATGACGTGTACAACAAAAACTTCCTTTTTGCTGCCTGTAGAGAATGGTCTCGAATTTCAAGTGTAGCTAAAATGCTCAGTCGATTTGCCTTTTCCGAGCACAATATCCTTCCTTATTGCAGAGTTTCCGTGGGACACTGCCTCTATACTTTTGTATGTAGTTTGTCACGCGCAAGATTGCAGAAAGTTTTACGGTTTGTGATGCAAAAGGTTCTGAATCTGGACAGTATTTAGATGAGTGTAGGAAATGTTAATGTCTTGTCTTATGATAATTGAAATTCGTTGAGAAAAACCACGAACAGGCAATCAAATTATTCGTCTGCAAGAGATCGTCTCAATGAGAGACGCCTGCTCTGGATTTAAATCTGTCCTGGTTACAAATTTCTAACTGACGATAGTTTCAACTGCGTATTCCTGACTTGAAAATACTAGCAACCACGTGGTCATTCATAGTAAAAATGATGAGAAGAGGCGTGGCAAAACAAACCAAGTTTATCATAAATTTAGTAAGAACTCATGAACGAAGAAACATAATAGATCTATGTTTACATTAATTGACCAATGAAAGAGCAAAGAGGTGTGTCTTCCAACTGTCACGCATATTAAGTAATCACGTGACATTAGCGTGGCTTTAAATACTACTCTTCTCCCATTGACTTGAAATTTTGTAGAGAGATGTGTTAAGAACTCTTTGGATATAACTATTTTAAAGTTTAATACTTGCGCCCAGTGCGCTGAAGTTGAGTTAAAATATATATATTTTCTTGTGTTGTGTAGATAAAGTAAATTGTCATAATGGTACCTCAACAAATTATCATAACCAGTGATGATGGGAATAATAATATGGAGTCGACGAGTCCAGGACTACCACGCAGTGTCTCACCGTCACAGTTCGGATCTCAACAAATCAGTCCAGATTCATCGACGCCTTACTCGGACGCTACAAACTGTAAGAAAGCAACAAACCATGTCAAGAGACCAATGAATGCTTTCATGGTTTGGTCTCAGATGGAAAGGAGAAAGATCTCCGAAGTGTCACCTGAAATGCACAATGCTGAGATTTCAAAACGTCTTGGCAGACAGTGGAAGTTACTCAACGACGAAGATCGACAACCCTTTATAGAGGAAGCTGAACGGTTGAGATTATTGCACCTTCAGGAATACCCCGACTACAAATACCGACCAAGGAAGAAGGGAAAAACTACGGAAAAGGTTGTTGGCGGAAAAGTTGCGAAGCCTGCCAAAGCCCGATCCGATAAAACTAAGAAAATTGTTAAAACTGCTCAACAACAATTCTGTGAAACGAACACTATGACTTCATCATTAAGTGCTGTGAATACGAATCGACTTAAACTCAAGTTAACCATTGACAAGAAATTCAAGGAAAGTATTCGTGTGAGTAAACAAGTTCCAGTATCAACGCAACTAACTCCGCCAGCAAAAGTTCCTTCCAGTCCCTCAGTTTATACTCCTCCAACTCCAGAATCTGCAAGTTTTTACGGGGAGGATATGTATGAATCAGCTTCAGCAATACATGTGGAACCCCTCAAAGCCCAGCCTACAGTGCAAAGAGTGACAGACGTCCAAATGGATAACTCCGCCTCACTGGCCGATTTGGATAATCTCACGGATGTGCTTCAATTGCCTTCCAACTGGCAATTAGAATTGGGAAACATGGACTTGGCAAAGTTAGCCGATACCGACTTCAATATTGACTTTCAAGGTAATAATTCCACTGGCAATTCACATTTCGAATTTCCAGACAATTCATATCAGGAAGTGTCAGAAATCCTAGGACTTGAAAACGGTTGGCTCGAGTCAAGTTTAAACTCACTTATCACGACGTAAATGTTTATAAGACATCGTTTGTGTCGTCAAAAACTCTTATAAGTGAATATTCAGGACGTAAAGGACAAATATTTGCTCACAGCTAATTTTAGTCGTAGAGTGAATGCCTGAATGAGAACTAGTGCCTGAGTGATGGGAAAGCAATAAGCCATGTTCAAATTCCGAGCCCAAATCGCCTTGCAAGAAACAGACCGAAAAAAGTGAAAAAGGCTCTTGTCACATCTCTGCATTAAAAGTGTACTGACAAGGGTACTAAACAAACGGTTATAATAAAACACGTTTTTTGTATTAGCGAATCGAACTTGTGCTTTATTTGATGTAGACGTGGATATCCTGCACTGAGATAAAACGTTAACTAAACTAACGTATAGTTTGAAAGTATGTAATGTATTTCAAGTCTATTGACCTAGAAACTTTTTTTATAAACATTTCAGTCTCAACTTTATATAAACTGTTTCTCTTAAAGCAGCTAGCTAACAAAACTGTGCCTCAAATTCTGTTCCTTGTGCAAACTTGGAACATTCGATTTACCCAATCAAGTGCGGAATTAATTTATGTGTATAATGTATTTTCTGTCTATTCGTGGGTACAATTTCTTTTGCATAATTCCCACCTCATTCAAACATTGTAAAAATTTGAACTTAATTCCAGAAAATATACATTTGTCGTAAGTTTTTTTGTAAATTTTGTAGAAATTTTTAATCAAAGTATTACTTTTAGAGAGAAAAAGCTCAAATTATTATTATTATACATTTTGTACAAACTTTTCCTCACGATACGAATGTTAGATAATATATTATAGACGTAGGGTGATATTTATTTAGTATACATATATATATATTTATACACCCAATACCTAATTATGCTGAACAAAGGCGTGTTAAATTAAAATTAATATTATAACGTTATCAACGAAATCTCCGAAATTTGTTTTTCGGTTTCGGACATTTTTTATAGTTTGTATTCGTTGAAAAGCGATTATTTTCTATATATTATATTATGACATGTAGTAAAACATGGAAATCTAAATTTTGTTGTTTTCTTTTTTTATCTCATTTATCATTTTAAAAGAACGATACAAGAAATAGGGAGGTCTGTAGTTATATTTGAGAAATAGGTCACGTCTGCATCCTATGATAAAACAAGTTGAATCATCGTTGAATTATTTTGTAACAAATTTCACAGATCATCCCTTTAAAATGATAAGATTATATTTAAAGACGGGGAAATAGTTTTTGATGTTGGACAGATGGCAAAATCAGGCCAATATAAACTTGAGATTTCATATCACGATGTTAATGAATCGTCTGCTAGTAACATGGAATGACTCAAGTTACTACGCACAGATGCTCAACCGAACAGTCTTTACATTCGTATGGTTAATTTTCGATGCCGTTTTCTTTTAATTTTTGAATTAGGGCAAAGGGTCACTCTGCAGATTTATACCTTATTTTCTAACGCTGTGAGCCCAAAGGCCGAGATCGTGTTTAAATTCTACGTGAAATGCTGTTGTAACTTGAAGTTGACCCCGCTAGCTAAATGAGTATATTGAGGAAACTCTTTTTAACTCGTGTGAAAAGGTTGGCCGGGTCAACATAAGTGCACCTGGCAAATTTGTAAGCTTACATCCGTTAACTGACCTTGAAGTCAGATTTTGAATTAATAAGTATTTTTAACCATTTTTCACGTCAAGTGTAATGTCTTTAAAGTGGAGTTTTCATAAAGGCTGATTTCTTTTCACGTACTGAATGAAATCATGAATAATATTCAGCCTTGACCAATGCATAGCCCTTTAATAACGTATTGAAAAATTTGGCGGGAACGAGCAGACAATATCGTGAATAGCTGACAAGACACAAAATCATTCATTATTGAAGCAAGACGATGGCCCCAGATGTTAAATCTTCTGTAATTTCGGATATTTTGCACCTATCGTTGTAATGACGTGAAAGTATGCGTGTAGCTATCAGCATTTGAACTTTAACGGTGATAAATTACCTTAGGACCTACATATTCAATTTTCATTACTTATTTACATGACCTTGATATATTTTTATCCAGGAGACATAGACTACGTTTTATTTCGAAGGAGAGCTATTATAACAAACGGAAACCATCCCAGACCCACTACCTTCCCCAACACATCTACATGATGCAACTCGTCGCATAATTTGCTGTTAAGAAGATCAGCACCACTTTCATTTCACAAATTGCGATAGAGGTGGAGAAATGCGTTGTAAGCCCCCACCCCCTCCACCTGATTATATATTGCGATATCTGCTGTCGCAAACCCTTCGGTCCAGTGGCTTATGAATTTGAGTTGGGACCCGTGGACTAAAGTAAGTTGGCCCCTCCCCCGAGAATTTCTGTTGCTCTCCTTATTGTTTTCTGGGAGTCGGGCCCTTAGAGGTGGGGGCCCGTGGACTTGGTTCCGCTAGTCCCAATGATAGTTAAGCAACTGCTTCGATCTAAGATCTAATTTCATTTTAAGTATTCCTTACAAGACGAACCAAGACCCAAATCGTGACTGCAGAAAATCTAAACCACCGATGCCTTTTCTCCTGTGAATCAAAGCTGTGATGTTGGGAGAGATAAACAGACTAAACATAGCTAGTGATAAACACTATGTATATAATAAATCTTTATAATGCCCAGTTTTATAGTGTCGCCATCTTTAAACAAAACTGGCGCCCATTAATTTCGGGTGTTAGTATTTTCCCATGATTAACACAAAATCTACCAAATTTTTCAAAGGTGTTGAAATCAGATTTCACAGATTTTCCACTAATCGCCTTTAAATAGATAAGGTGTGAAAGTAGATGTTTCTCTTTTCAAAAGACTCTTCGTCGATTAAAACCTATCTCTTCAGGCGACCCTTGATTAGAAACAACAACCTTTCAATTGGGTTTGTTTAAGGGCTGGACTGATTGCCCTAAATTCTATTACTTTTAATGGTGTTTTGTCGCCTTTTGATATTATTACGCCAAGACGTTTGGCAGTTACTAATATGGTTTTAACAGTTTATAGGATTTACTTCGAAAATGCAGTGAAAATATTAGCAACGCATCGCGAAAGATTTCCCTTTTCGAGTCCCTGATTTACAGCTTTAAGTCACAAATGAATGTAAGATTTGCTCTTTGAACCACACAATCGAAAAAATTATGGCACTGATAAAGCTAAGTTGGTATATAGTAAAATGTACCCCTGTTCGGCGATTCAGTGTCATAGGTTCGAATCCCGCTAAACTTGTAAAAATGTTAGCGAGAGTTAGACCAGTGTCGATTTTTAAAACAGTCAGCCCTTTCTTATAGTATTTAATGATATAATAATTACAAAATATGATACATACATCACATTTACGATCATAAGTTAAAATTTCCCACCCATTATAGCATTGATGTTTAAAAAATTTGTATGGTAATAATTGATGCTACTACAGTAAAGGAATACATCTGAATTATACAGTTGATGAGTGGAATTTAACTGAAAATAAAACAACAAAGAACCGAAACCATAGTGAAATACGACAAAACTAGTTGTCAAAAGAAAAGATATGGAGTCCATGGATTGGAACGTCTGCTTCAATATAGCGTAAAACAACCCAGATTTAAAATGATAAAATATTAATGAAACATTTCGGTACTGAGTTGTTTATTCTATATTTTAGGATAGGACAAGTCGGTATCACATTCTTAAAACTAACTAAACATTACGAAGTTAACCAGCACTTTGTCCTTATAGGCCCACGCTTTCTATAAGTTCAATTCTTATTTTACCTTAAAACTATCAGGAAGGTTATGCACCCATTATGAGAGGCAACTTAATTTTTCCATAACCAGAAAGCCGAATCAAGTATCAGTTACAAATATATAATGAATAGTATTTCATTTTTGATATTTATACCATTGATTTGATGAATATTCCATCAGCTATTGTTATCTCATCCACTGGTGCATTTAAAAGGTAAAAAAAATCATTTCATATCACCAGACTATTGCTAACTATAAACAGAGCAAACAATAATAAAAAATAATAAAAAACATGTAGGCCTACCACTCTTCAAACATTCACCTTTTACCACAAGTCCCTAAAATAGAGATATTCCAAGCTTTACCAGTACCTGAAAATACCAGGGCTGTGCCCCATTAGATATGATGGTGCAGCTAGCGCTGTAAGAACATCTCTCTATTCCGGAAAACAAAACTCAGCACCTGAGTTCATTTACTTGGTGCATCATATAAATATGTATGTATGCGATAGCCAAATAGACACAATTGGTTGAAAATGCAATATAATCATTATGTTACAAACCTAGCAATAACATAAAACTGAAATTTTTGCAATAAAGAATCCTAGACGTTTCTATTTTAAAAGTTTTTTTACCATAAAAGTGGCAATCGATGGCATTTGTTTGTTTTGCTGAATCCACCTTGTATATATTATGTACTTCTATCTACAGCTGTATGCTCTTGAATATTTCAAACACTTACAAAGGCCGAAATTCATAATTGGAAGGAAAAAAGGCATCAATTTGTCCATAGTCTTTTCACTTTGCAACAAATATATACCCTAACCTGCATCGCTGTAGAAATTTAGTTGGTATACTTGAATGTAAAGCCATAGCGACTGGCCCTTCACACACATCGGAGCCCAAGGTATTTAGTGAGGCGGATTCGCTAAAAGACTAATTATCTAATTAGCAGGTTGCTTTAATTAACATGATAAATTGTGCGCGATGCTTGCTCTGCTGTAAACACCTAAATATTATCTTGGTCGAAAATCTGAGATTTGTCACGATAGATTGTAATTAGTTGAGTAATTGTGTCTAATTTGTTTGGAATCTCACACCTTTATAGTTTCCAATGATATGGCCCATTTACAAATTCTCCCATGAACGATTCACCAGACGTTAGTTCTGTGGAAGGTGTAGAGGCCAAGTCTGGTTACTTATTGATGGTTAGACCAGACAGTGGTCATTTAAATGGGCAGTGGTCACTACAAACAATTTACATGAATTACCAATTCTTATCTTGCTGAAAAGTATGTCCATATATGCTTCAGGACGGTAGAGCTACTTTGGGAACGGTGCTTTCGCGTCTGCGATTCAAATTCGACACCATTTGCAAATACAGATGTCTTGAGGACTTAAATACTGTTATTATTTCTGTATTACTCTATTATTCTAGTTCCTGATAAAATCACGAAAGTAATGCAGAAATCTCACATCTCAACCACTTGACAAAAAAGCACCTTCTACATCAGTGGGAACATGCACCGACCTGAACAGCGAAACACCGTGAGCTCAAGAGAGTCGATTGAAAGAAATGAAACTAGTTTTAAAGTCAGATACACAAGTGTTGAAAAGTCTTTGATAGGGTGAGGTTTTTAACAAGCTAGTCAGGAAAAGGTCATGTGCCGTTCACATACTGTCATAAAAATACCTAGATGTATACAAACTACAATCATGAGAAAATTTTCTTCAATCTTTTTATGTTGGTGTATAGTATTTGACGTACGTGAAAATTGGCTCCCGAAAAGTCCAAGTCAATTGTGCTCCCTGCCGAAATAAATAATTTGAGAAGATATGATTAACAACTGTTTTAGGCGTCAAAATATCAACTGAGCTAAACATATCTCATCCATAGCAACATAGCTCAATCGTTGTTTTCACAAATTGTTAATAAAAATCATACATTAAGATATGAAATATTTTTCTGATATTTATAAACAATGTGATGAACTAATTGGTGATATACTTATTAAGCTCAGTATCCAGTATATCCTAATTCCAAGTCGCATAGTTGAAATATCAAAGGTGTACGAACTGTCTGACTATTATACGGATTATGTCCGTGAGCATCTGTCCAGAATGCTTATTAGAGGCAAGATTCGATTGAAGCTGAATGCGTCAATGTTTCAATTTTATTTGCAGGTATTTGTAAATGCAAATAATTATATTAAGTAAAATGTATAACCTTTGGGCAATGTTAACCATAGCAACATGGCAAGTGCCATAAACATGCAATATTTGACTATATCTTACTGTTATTATAATTCAATTTAGAGGGGTTTACCTTACATATTATATAATTCTCGTGAATGGTAAAACTATTATTTAGCTCTTAATCTAAGTCAAGAGTGAAACTTAAGAACATCCTCAAGTGGTGATAGTGAACTCCCCGAGGCATCGTACTTTAATTATTTTAACATTTCCAGTATTTTGTCACTGATTTAAACATGAACACCACAGTTTTGTGATATGAATATACTTTTAACAGTTTTGACACAAAAGTAAAGAATCTACTTTAAAATGACATTTAGCACTGTCCAAACTAATCGGTTAAAAAGGAGCAAACTGCAATATATATATATATTAGCATGTTAAGGAAATAACGACTGGCGAGAGTTCATTCTATTTTAATCAAACCTATAAATGAAGCTAGATACATCCCTGGTTTCTGAATTATCTGTCACTAAAACAGCTAAAAAAACGTGTACCATGTTGCCATGTCAGACATTGCTTAATTTCAATCTTGCCAACCTGCCACAAAATTTAACTCAACTGCTTGTCTAACAAGTGAAATTTTGATGCCTCAGCCATTGCCAGTGTCAAAAATAGTCGAGCCAGTGTCGGCCTTCAACCCAACTGCCCTAAGTACAAAGTTATCAATTTTCTCTCAAGCTCTCATCAAGAGGCAAGAGAAAACTTTGGCTAAGTTAAAATGCACGATACTAATTCGGGTATTCATCGTCTCTTTGATAAAAAGGCAGATACGATTAGCTTTGTTGAAAAGACTCCTTATTAATGTCAGATGTACATCCTTATTTATGGGCACCTTAATCTAGCGTAGAGCCTTTTTACATCTGTGTGAACATATTTGTAATTCAAGGTAAAGAAAAAAGATCAAAGACCTCTTTTCACGAGGCCAGATTTTGATCAGAATGATCACCATATTTTGGAGGAATATTATATTAAAATGTAAATTTATATTTTAAGTCATAAATTTACTATCATTTGAAAAGAGACCGGTTCATCAAAGGGTTTGTGATTTTGAATTTTCCTATGTGAAATATACATGTATGAAGTATTAAAATAACGATATTCTAAAACGCACTTCATGATATATGCACTTGCCATTTAAGTTTTGAACTCTTGGCACTGGTTTGTGTAGCGTTTCCTTATAGCAAACAAACAAAGTTATACAGTGTTAAAGTAAAATATAAATCGATCAAATGTATAGCTTATAAACATTTATCTATTTACAAATGGTTGAATTAAATGCAATGTCAGCAAAAAATAACACCCTTGCGAGCCAACATGTCTTGGCATTTGTATTGGGACTTGACTTTTGAACGTTTAACACCAGTCGATGCATTTGTGTACAAACCCTTTTCAACACAATACAAAACCTATCACAATAAAGTCTAAACACAGAATTATATGTGAATATTAGAATGTGGAAAACCTTACAAAAGTAATGAAAACAAGAAAGTGTCAAGAATAACCCACGGTGGTCATCCCCATAACAGACAGATCCCGAAAATTGTCCGAATTCTTTTGAGTATCCTCCTTACCTTTCTCACTGGTATACCTTGTTTCAACAGACCACCTGGATGGCCCAAAGGCGATTTAAGTCGAGTCATTTGGAGGGGGTTTTCAATGAATTAGTTGTGTTTTTATAGCAGAAGACGGGGAGGGGGTAATGACCTGCTAAATAAATCTGTAATTTTTAACAGAACAGCTTGTCCCTATCCCCCCTTTTAAAATGCCCGAGGGTACAATTAAAACAGATCTGCCACAACCTGGAAGAATTTTGTTTAGATTATTGAAGAATAATCTCAAGTTTAAAAAGAACAATCCCAATTTCCAATCACTGACCTTCACAGAGATCACAAGGTACCTAAAGAAAGTATGCATTCTCCATCCCGGTTTCCCCCTGTCAGTGATGTAGGTAAGAGGGACTGGCATGAAAAAAGCGTCTAGTCGTTCGGGGACAATAAACCGAAGCTCCGTGTGCTACAGGCAGTACAAATTAGAGATACCTCGACAGTTGGAAATCAAAAAAGAGCAGGCTTATGCCGCTGTTCTGGTAAAATTTCCCCCATTGCACAATGTATGACGTTGCCGGATTGAATGGCCCACTTGTTGCAGGAAAATAGAAAATTCATCCATTCATTTTATTTCATTTTCCTTGTCTGCTGCCCTTATATTGGGCAGTGTAAAAGTCAAAATGGTTATCCCTTGAAGGGATTTCCAGGCATACAGTATTACTAGAATACTACAATTACATTGTTTTTTTCTCTTGTGGATTTGCAAGTTTCAAGGACATCTGAATGACATTTGTCATTTGAAATATTAAGAGCTATTACATCAGACATTTGTATCACGCAGCTATGCATATAACTAACTCCAATTGATAAAACTGGACCATTTTCATTTTTTGTTGTTGAAATTTGCTCTTCATCAAATATGACAGCGCTACAGTTGTATCAAACAAACCGAAACGAAACGAATAAAACAAACATGGGACAAATCAAAACAGTAAACACGACTAATTTTAGATTCATTTTTGAAAAGAAAATCTTAATGACATTGCAAGAAGGAGTTTAAGTTGTGAGGTTTATAAAAATGACAACAAACATTGCTAATCATATCCACACACTGAAAAGGTTAAGCGTACTTAACATTTAGGACAAAATGGAACACTTTCACTGAAAGGTGTTAGCAAATTTTCACCCTTGAAAGTTAATTTGAGATTGGTTAGGTGTTAGAGTTTTCCTCGTGTAGGAGTTGGAAATTGTAATCACTAATGTCATTTCGTGTTGGTTTCACCCTTTCCGTGCCAGGATTGACTCGATCTGATAAATGTAGGACTTTCAATTCTCTATCACCTACCGCTTCATCGTGTTGCTTTTCGTCAAAGTTGTTGGCCTTTTTAACATTGATCAGATGCATAAATGATATGAAAAAGTAGATCAGAAATTAGAAATATATTAACGTTTGGTTTTTGCATCTCCTCGAGGTCCAAGAACCAAAATGTCTTGAGATAGTTTTCTCGTGCCGACTGGACCATGACACTTAATGTATTTAACCCTTGCTACAACAGGTACATTACATAGTTACCGGATGTTAATGATTGGTAGTTTGAATAAAACGAAATTTAATGGGTCATCGGTTACTGGCAGGTTATAAACCCTTCAATTCATTACACATAGTGAGGATATCATTTCTTTTGTTCAGAAGATGTGGACATCCATATCCTTCTTACCCCGAAAAAACTTTGGGGTCGGACAGATGTTTTCATTTTAAAAATAGGTCAACTAATTCACCTGTCTCGGAGGAATTCGAAACGTGGGAAACCTGCCCTGGTCATTACTTCGGTACCCCTGCAAATGCCTAACCCAAATTTAACACATGTAAAACCTACTTGTCGTGCTGAATGCTTATGAAATCTAAAGCTCATTAACAGCGTCTGCTGTTGATACACGATGAGATGGACAAATGAGTTGCCCTGGACTTTATTTCGTGGTTTTTCGACCATTGCTATCATCAAAGTGCGATTATGCTTACGAGATTTCAAGTTGTTTCGTCTGTATCGTTTAAAATACCAAATTTTAGTATTATGTACTCCTTGGCAATTTACAAACCCAAACACAGAATGGCATTAAGAGATACAAGATAATTATTCCGTAGAGAACAAAGTTGCACTCCTTTCGAGGGAGTGCTATTCTACCACATCTAAAGGTGTAGAAATGGACATAGATTTAAAAAATGAAGTAGGCCACCGCCTTTAGAAAGAAGGAGGTCATCACCCTTGATACAGATTTGTTGTGGAAATATCCAATAATTTAACATTAAAGACTATTTTCTACTCAGTTAATGTGATATTAATTTAAGAAAAATACCAAATCAAATTTAATTTCACGACGTATTGTTTCAGTTTTTTCTAATCTCTGAAGATTTCATAATTCAAAACAAACACAAATGTCCCGAAATTAATTTGAGTAAACACGTTTCTTTTATTTTCTTTTCCATGTGGATCTTTTTTCATCTAAACACTTTCATGACGTCGGCTTCACGTAGGTGATATGTTCAACAGTTTTTTACTACATATTTCTAATTGCGGTCGACAACGTATCTTTGCTTGTTTTCGGTCATTCGAACAGCGAATACATCACTTACCTTGTGTTCACAGGAAACGTGCCAATCTTACCAAAATGGCGACCATGTTAAGGTGTGTAGAAACACAAGGATTCTTGTTTCGCAGGTTTCTGTTGCATATTGTCATCAGCGACGTGTCAGATGGCCCAGTTAACACTGCCATGTTGAAATTCCTACATTAATTTGCTGACTTAGCAATCGGACACAAATAGAGAACTTTCAAGAACCACACTAGTTGAATGGGAATAGTGCAAGAGAAGTATGTGAATCATTTACGATGTTATGAAAAACATAATGTTACAGTACTTTAGAATATAAATTTTTCTATATTAAACATGGCAGAGTCTCAAGAACTGACTACTGGACATACATGCATTTGAAGGCTAAAATTTCGACGGTGAGTTGAGAACACTGTCACTAATTGGCTTAAATTAAAAAAAATCCTGTTTCTGAGATTAAAGTAAAATTGGTCAAACAAATGGGGCATCTGTCCCTTTAATATAGTAATTAACATAAGGGCATTGTTTACGTTCTTAATCAGATTGCTTGAGAATCACAGCCTTTCCTCGCTCCAAGAGCAATGCCAAGTTACAATTAGGATACTGAGAGATATTATCAGACCTGTGATAGTTTGGCACCTTGTCTTACTGAATGATTTAACCAATTATTCTGTAACCCGTTAGTTCAAACTTTTATTTTGCCAAGCTGAGGTCAATTTGGTAAGCATATTACCATATATACTTATACCCACACTTCTAAAGGTTACTTCGGTACTAGAACTTTAAGTCTTTGGTCGCTATAGTTTATCGATAGGAAATGTTGATCTGCAAATATTAGATGTTAGATACTTTGGCCTAGGCACCAGATCGTGAACCTTTGAGTACTCCCTATCACTTATCTAACAGCCTCTGACTGAAGAATTGTCTAAAAAGGGGTAGGCAATAGCTGTCAATAATAGATATGGTTCTTTTTCCATTTTTAATAGATCCTTCTAAGAAATAAGTACTAAGTGCACTTAAAGTTTACCTTAAAGTTTACCTGAACTCAAATAAAAAGTAAAAACTAAACGTTGACATGTCGTTGTCCTTGATCAACCTACAAATCATTTGATCAAATCAATGATAGTTAATTATGTTTTGTCGTCTGTTCCGCAGAAAAACTTAAGTATACAATTAGAACAATTACTACGATATTTACAAATATAACATGACGCATGTCATGTAACACATTTACAGTCCAGGGATATGTAACAGCTTCATAAAAAACGATAATTTAATCGTTTTCCCAAGTGTTCAACAATACACAGGTTTTGTATATGTAATGTCAATGACAAGTCAATTTTGGTGTTTTTATTAATGTCAGAAGAGGCAGTAATTTTTGTTTCATTGAACTTCATTTGGTTCTAAATTATCCAATTCCATTTTCTCTTCATTACGACTATGTTATAAATATTCAAAAACACACATTAAATTGACGCATACTTTCATTTATTATAAAAATGATATTATACAATATTACATAAGCATACGGGACAAAATAATGATATTTCTATTACGTTTGAAATCTAATTAGGGACGATTATCATGTCAAATGATTTTCATGACTTGAATTTAGTCCATACATGTTAACTTAATTATGAGTGAACAACTATGACTCAACATCTACATATAGCCCTGTTTTAAATCTAACAGTGATCCTGACCCCACCCCCACAATATCCAAGATTGTAACCCTCTGCAATGGGTAATTATCTCAAAACCTCGACTAATGCTTTCTTTGAGATTCGGCTCGATACACCCTACTTCCAACGGCATGTCATTTAGAATATTCTTTCAACAATTCGTATCGATAACATCATCGTTGCCTTACAACGTTCTGGGAATGCCACATACAAGTTACACAGAACACCAGTTGTTATAAGTTGTGATATCTTAATATCTTAAGCAAGATACATGTACTTTTCAACTACATAGTCTATATATTCAGAAAATGAATAATTGACTAGAAATTATTTATATTTCAAGTTTACAACAATAAAAGAGAAAAAGTAAAGGTTCAAATTTTGTACATAATGTAAATAGTTGCCTTTCGAAGAAAATAAGCGTTATTATAATAATATAGAAATACATGTATGGTTCAGTATTATATTGAATAAACATTTTACATGAAAAAGTCACACTCTAGTTTATGTTTGGAAATAAAATACTCTTAAAATTTGATCCCCGATTTTACAAAAGTTTGTTTGTATTCTAATTTTGAATATATATTTCAATTCGAAGATTTTCTAGTAGAAATTAAACAAAATGCTGTTTGTTAAGTTAAACTTTAAAACTCCAGTAAACATTTGGTTGATGTTTTAAAGTCTTAAAATAATGACGGGTAATCATTTGCTGACATGACGAACTTTTAAAGGCTTATCGAAAATCAGCTGCAAGTTTGACAGGGGGTATTTAGCCAACGTGTCAGCGACAGGATTTTATGTAAAGTCTTGTTAAGAAAAGTAGGTCGAAATCGCTAATCATAATCTCACATTCATTTGCGTGAAAAGACGAAAAACAGGGGGTAAAATGTTCTCCTTGCTAAACCCCAAACAATATAACTGTGAAAATTATGTAATTTTAAATCTAGCCAACCCCTATAGAATTTCTTTAAGATAGAAAAATCACCTGCCCAGGGCGGGAGGTAACCCTCAGCCCCCTTTTACATTTATTATAACCCTAATAAAGCCCCTTTCATGGACGTTTGGACAGTTCGTTAAAAGATGACCCCCTTTTGACCGTAAGTCTTTGAATTAAGGTAAAATAGAAAGATGTCAAATGACCACTCCTCGCTTTAAAATATACATGGGCTTATTTCCGTTTGATTTTTTTAAACTTCCATTGAATTAGTAAGCTAAACAACACATTTCGACCTATTTGTGGGCATACTTAGCTATAAGAACGTATTTATTTTTAAACTCTAATAAGGATTGATCATTGAATACATTAGAGGTCTGAGAAAATAAGTTCTATCTGTGCATCACGATATTTTACTTTAAAGGAGTGATGGCGATTTTAATTTCGATAAGACTTCATCCAATTTTCGAAAATACGTTCTCACATACATATAATTCCTTATGATGTTTATTGACATCGTGTAAAGTATATTTTCAAAGGTTCATTTCGTGGCCATATCGTACAAACTACTCTCAGATTTTATTCCTGGTTTAAACAAGATTTATCTCTCTATCCACACAGACGAGGGTTGCTTATTCTATCCAAAAACCTGTATGTTAGTAAGTAAACGAATTTATCCAACATACATGTGCCATCCTTTAATCACGAATCTGATTAACGATCATCGGACATAGAGGCCAGTGTCAGCAAAATAACACAGAGCAGAATTTGGATTTATGGTAGTGGAAAAGGCTTGAAATGAGGGTGGGGGAGAGAACGACTTCTTGAACGAAAAATTTCAACGTTTGTCGGTCAGTGTTGCTACGGAGAACTCCAATTAAGTTACAACTAGTTCCTGAACAACGTAACAATCTCATACTTCGGTATATATATAATATGCAAATGGTCATTTTCTCTTCATTCTCTAGATACTGACTTCAACCTTATCCCGTGGGTGCCATGTCACAATCAAGCTAATCATGATATTATCCTTAGAGAGCGCTCCTTTAAAATAATATTCTAAATATCAACCCACTGATTTGAGTTTTTCCACTTTAATAAACACAACTACGTTACTTTGATAATTTTGTACGGATCAACCTCTGTCGAATTTTTTTCCCTTTTCGTGTGATAATTAACTTAACCTATAGTATAGTATAGTATAGATAAAGGCTACGTAATAGTTGATAGTCAGTGGAGGGCGTTTATTTCCCTTTCCGTATATCTATTGAAGGGTTTTAAAAGTTCAATATTTATCATCGGGTGCTTAAAGTCAAAAACACAGGTCGGGGATTTAAGAAAATCTTTTTGGTATTTTTGTTTGGCTGTACAAAGCTTCATCCATAGAATCCTATAAACGAAAATAGTAATGGAACAACAGTATAATTCTATTGGGTGCAGTTAAGTTTGATATCTTCGAAATGTTTTAACCGGGTCAGTCGGAAATAAGTTGGAGGAGAAGAAGTCATTCGGATGAGACAGTAAACCGAGGCTAAAGACTGTGAACGTTCAAGATCCTTTGACAGTTGGAACACATGTTTCATAACATATGGTATTTCATCATCAGGAACTAATGTTCATGGCAAACGGTGTAAGTGAATGACGCAGATATGGGACCGGTCAGACCTAGTGCCGACTGCCGATACGGAAATTAAATCAAGCATATTAACCCTTCCCACATCGCCTTCATACAGAACCTTGACCTTGATATATCAACCTTTTCATTTAGTGAAATTTGGGTCGTGTCTTCAGGGATATCAAGTTTCACTTCGTATTGGCAAAGGATATCATTACCAATAATACCTCAATCCGACGGAAGTTACGTCATGTCTCAAATCACGTGCGTGTAGTAATATATAATAAGTATACATTTGTACTTGCTTTTGAAGTGCCAATTTCGACCCCCAATAAGTTATTACTACACATAAAAAGGTGTTACAGTATTTAAGGGTGCTACCTATCAACGTATTTCGAAATTTACGACACAGTTGATCACAGTTGCTAGCACTCGATTAATTTATCGATAACGTACATGCCATATCGATTGCGATGAATCCGACCTTTGGCGACCCTAGTCTCGTTCGAGTGTTCGGGAGGCGATTTTACTCCAATAGAAGGATTCGTTAAGAGAGGTTATCTACCAAAAACTCTCGTCAAGTTGTTCTGAAAATATTTTAAGATATAATTGTTATATATTCACTGCGTCCAGCATGATTATAATCATCTCATGCATTTCAGAATCATAAAACAGAATATTAACTTTTCTTTGAAAAATATGGTATTTTTAAGCACTATACATCCAATTATATTTGAAAAGTCGCTGATAGAAGTTGTCTCTCATAAATCAAAACCATATAAAACCTGCAGAATGTAAGAAGTTCGGTTAAGATAAAAGTAATAGTAAGTTTTCGTTTGGTCATTAAATTAAGACCACATGGGTGTTTTTAAAGACCGTGGGTAAGTAACGAGAAGCTATGTTAGATATTTGACGAGGGTAAAAACTTTTAAAATGAATCACTAAACTATCAAATAAACTTTACTCATTGAACCTTGTACAAATTAATAAACGTGGCCACTGTCTTTCCCAAGCATTTCTCGGATTTTTCAAAAACCAACAAAGTTTATACCAAACATGTGAAAAAAGTCTAGAAAGAGTGTGTGATCACATTTAAATCAAAAAGCATCTTCATTCGCACATTTTGGTTTAGAAAATTCAGAGGTAAAACTCCTTTTCATTTCAGGCCTACGTTGTTGGTAAGTCGAAGCAGTGTTGACTATTTGTATGTATACTATGCATGCTGAGAAATTAAAGTTGGTCGTCACCTTCATTCAATTTGTCATCTACACAGGGAATACAGCGTTAAACTAAACGATTCCATACTTACTCACTTGTCAAAGTTACCTTGATAAGCTGCCTCAAAAGTTTATTATTATACATCAAATGGGAAACCCATGTTGACCTATATAACCGAAAATGATTCCGTAAAGATAAGTCTAATATTTACATAGTAAATTGTAGAGATGAAATAAACAGATACTATCATTTTCTAAACATGTTCTTCATCAATAATAGTCAATGGTCTGGTGACTGTGAGCACCAGGGTACTACGACTATAGTGACATACCGTATGTTACCCCTCCTCCTCAATCTGACAGTTTTATGTGACCCTTTTTATTGATGGTTAATTACATGGTTATAAATGTGCTGTATCAGCAAATTATCTTAAATTGGTGTTTAGCTGAATGTTTGCAGATGACTTGAATATCAGAATGCAGGTTAAAGTGTATAAAACATGACCCATTATTTGTTCAACAATACACCACTAATATGGGTATATGTATTTCAAATTATGTAGCAATCGACAGTATACAAGTATGGATATTTTGATAGGATTTATGCTCATTGATAAAACTTTAAATCAAATTGAAACCTCGATAAAATCCAATGAAATGACCTCTTGCAAACATTCTCTTCTGTTTTCCAACGAACCTCGGTTACCAAAGCATCTTTATCAGATCAGTTCAAAACAAGAAGCATTCAAGTTATGTACCCATCTTCACCTTCTTACTGATTGTGGTTATATATATATTATATATAAAGTCACTAATTATCAGTTAGACTTAAGGATGTTGCTCATCCCAACAACCTTGACACCGCAACAAAACAAGCTATGTTTATATTTTTCAAGTGACGTAACACGCACATAGCAAACTGAGAAGCAATTAGAGCTAGGGTTGGGATTTCTCACCTAAACCCCTCACATACTAACCTGTTGCACCATAATCAGACGTCAGAAAGAAGGAGGTCATACTACCCATAGACTCGGTTTGGTATATGACGTAACATCGTACTTGCCTCCCGCCAATTTACAGGTCTCTCGAGAAAACAAACTTGTTTGGTTTATCTGTACCATCCATCTGTTGAAATATTTTAGGTATAATTTAATTTTACCACTGAAAGATACAAAGCAGATTGTATTTAATCTCTGCTATAATTAATACATGATGTTAGAAGGAAGGTATTTATAAATCGTAATATTAAGCCCATGCCGACAATACCAAGCTAAAAATGTATGCTTAATGCAGCAATACCTGGTGTGGCATAGGTCTACATCTTGACATCACCTTTCGTCTCGTTATTCGTCAATGATTTACTATGAGTTATTCAGTGATATTCTGTTCCAGTTCCTATAGGCAATATCGGTCATGTTTAATTAACGTCATAACATTTACAAAATATTTGGAATGGATGATGCCTTTTCAATTTTAAATTTCATCACGTCAGCGTTTTGATGGACTTAGTAAATGTCAACGAAGAGACTATAAAACGGACCATATTAGATATTAAATGATGATAGATCTTTGTTGTCCATTTTTATACGCCCACATGAAATGGGGGGCGTATATTGCCGTCACCCTATTGAAAATCAGAAGAATCGACAAATATTTAGTATAAGTTATTGCCCTTGTTCTTGAAACGCGTTCCATTTTTAGCTCGTAAACACTCTAGAAGGGACAATTCTTGATGGATTTTAACGAAACTTGGCATGAGTGTTCGTGGATGAACCTTAATGAAAATCAGAAGAATCGAAAAATATTTAGTATGAGTTATAGCCCTTGTTCTTGAAAATTCAAAGTTAGCTCTTAAACACTAAAGGGCATAATTCTTGTTGGATTTTGACAAAACTTGGTTTTATTATTAAGTCCCGCGCTGAAGATTGAATATTTGCCTTCTAGAGTTTTCATGAGCTAAAAATTGAACACGTTTTCAAGAACAAGCGAAATAACTCATAATCCATATTATTCAGTATTGCGCTAAAGAGTTTAAAAGAAGTGTATGACTGAAGGTTGAATATTTCATACTGGTGATTGTTACTGTGCTGCTAAATATTTTTATTCAAATCAAAGCTGCCAGTGGGCGTATATTACCTTGCCTGGCAAGCTATCTTATACAGACTTAATGAACACTTGGCATAAGCTTCTCAGTATGTAGAGAAAAACAGTTTCTTTACATTTCGCGATTAAAGGGAGATAACACAAATTTATTATGACAGATATTTCAGCTAATAAACTAAAAAGATTTGAAATGCGGTTTTGAGTCTCCAGTCAGCCTCCGGACCTAGCGAAAAGTTTTTTGAATATATTTAACAAAGATAGCTTGTCAGCCAAGTTAACATACGCTCACTGACTGCTGTCAAAAATGAAAGAATGTCAAGGGCAATAACTCTGAAACCAGTAGACTATAGACAGGACTCACTCCACTAATTCATTTGCCATCTCTTCCCATGTTAAAACACGAAATTCAACTTCTACAACTTTTTCCAGAAATCTCGTTGAAAGTTTTCCAATATGTCGAATGAAAGCCTGACCAATCCTTAATCAAATTGAAAGTAGATTACTACCGGTTATACTCATCCGCTAAAGTTTGATAGAAGCTATTTGACGACTATTTTTAGGATTATCCATCCGACTTTAAGTCTCTCATCATCTCACCAAATCTAGACCAAAAATTACTCAAAAAGGGCATGCAAAAATCCCAAAAGGGAGAGAGAAAGAAGATTTCTAAAAATAGCCTGGACTCAAATGTTTTAGAGAAGTGAGTCCCTGCCATGTTTCTACAATCAAGGACAATGATCTCTGAAACCTTCCATCCATAGAATATAAACGTTGACCAAGATTTTCACAATATTGTACGAGCATAATAAATTTTATCAAGATCGTCTAAATACTTCATCTTATATCTTGCCTACAAGTCAAATTTGACGCGTTTATACAAGTCAAGGACAATTACCCCCAAACCGTTCATCCATTAAAAACCTCGAACTGAGATCATTATGTACTAGCATACCAAATTTAGTTAAGGTTGATAGCCTGCATTATATCTACAAGCCAAATTCGAAGCGGTTATGTAAAAGTATCATTAAACAGCTTAATTAATTCCAAATTTAATAATGTAAAATATGATTAGTTTTGTGTTAGTTGGATGGAGAAGGGGGCTTTATTAAAGACGTCAAGGTGGCGATTTAATATAGTGACATAACATTGTTACCTCTTCAGGGTTTGTGTCATGAGCCGACACATGAATAAGGTCTATAATATGCTCATTTAATCCATTGGCTCTGACTACCGTGAGAAAATTCTGAAAATTCAGTCAATGGAAATGATGCATTCTGCAATAGCACGTACCTTATAGAAGATGTCTATGTACCTTAGTCCTTATAAATTACCTTCAATATTGTCTATCTACCTTTTAGAAGATTGTCTCCGCACCTTATAGGCCTACACACCTTATTGAAGATTGTCTATATACCTTACAAAATAGTTGATGACATTGTTATTTATGGCCAACGCCTACTTGCATTCCTCATTCGCTGTCAAGACCATGGTGTAAACCTTAACTTGTCCAAATGTCAATTTGGTGTACACTCAGTACCATTTTGCGGTTACATCTTGAGATCCAATGGATATGAAATCAGTTCAGAATTGACTAGAGCTGTGAAAGACTTTCCAAGGCCTGGCAATATTACTGATGTTCGTTCATTTTTTGGATTGGTAAATCAACTAACAGATTTTTCCTCTGATATAGCAGATGCTATGCAGTCCCTTGCTGAAACCCAAGAACGAATTCTTTTGGAATCAGGAACAAGAGGACGCATTTACAGCTACCAAAGAACTGCTAACGTCGACTCCGGTCTTAGCATATTTCGACCCATCAAAACCAACCCAATTGAGAGTAGACGTTTCTCGTCTCAATGTTTTAGGCCTAGCTCTCACACAGACTCAAAATGATGGAACGTGTCGCCTAATTCAAGCTGATTCTAGGTTGGTTTCTTACACCAACAGAATCCCTGTATGCCATGATCCAGATTTAAGCCCTCGGTGCTGCTTGGGCAGTGAAGAAATGCCACATATTTTTACATGGATTACCACATTTTGATCTCATCATTGATCATAAACCCTTGGTACCCATCTTTAATCAGTACAGGATCGATGAAATCGACAATCCAAGGCTGCAACGTCTTAGAATGAAGTTTACTCCATATAATTTCACCGCAATATGGACAAGTGGGAAATCTCATCAAGCTGCCGATGCATTATCTCGTTCTCCAATAGACCAACCAAATGATGATGACATAATTGATAAAGAAGATTCCGAATCCTCGTCAACCTCATCATGTCGGTCAGAGACCAAGAAGATAACCATTCTATCCCACTCTCCAAAGTTAAAGAGGCTTCATTAAAGGACCAACAAATGGTGAAATTGAAAGCTATCATCTTAAAAGGATGGCCTTGGTCGACGTTTCAACGATTCTCTTCCACGCCATCCAATCTCATTTCAACAAAAATGGATGATGCCAGACAAAGAAGTTAACCGTCGCAAGAATCGTGCCAATGAAAAGTCCATCAATGGTTACAACAGAAGAACATATCCTTTACGCAAATGTTGGTAGTAACGTACGAATCAAAAAGATGGACAGTTAAAGGGAAGATCGTCAAAATTCTTCCTCACAGATCATATCATAATTTCAACGCAACCAACGACAACTTAATCCGTACACTTGTATGCCTTTCCCTTCAGGAACAGGGGGAGGTGGAGGTCATCATAATCCTCAACGTAATCTTCAGCAAGATCACGAAGCCAGTGCTCCTGAAATTGAACGTCATCAGCCAGACCTAGTTCCAGTTCAAAAGAAGAGAGAACACAGAACTAGTAGTTATGGAAGACGAATTAGAAAACCAACTATATTCAAAGACTTTGTGACAGATTATTAGTTTTCATTTCAAAAGTGCATAATAATCTGGGGGAGGTGTGAGACAATCGAACTTAGTTGCTTCACTTGATTGACTCACTAGTCGAAAGAGATAGACTTGCCTGATTACGTCAGTCTTACGTTTGCTTTTCTAATGTTTACATCATATAATATTGTCTCTCTGTAATCTTGACGATATGTGCTAATAAATCTTAAAACCTACTCTTCATCGAGCATAACAAAGATTGTATATGTACCTTATAGAAGATTGTCTATGTAGTCTACCTTTGTCCTTAAAGATTATCTTCTCACTTTATAGAAGATTACCTTCACACCTTATAGAAAGTTGTCTATCTACCTTATAGAAGATTGTTTGCCTGCCTTATAGATGAATATCTATCTACCTCATAGAAGATTGTCTGTCTACCTCATAGAAGATTGTCTATATAAGCTAGATTGTCTACGTACATTATGAAAGATTGTCTATTAACCATATAGAACATTGTCTACACACCTTATTGAAGAATGTCTATATACCTTATAGGAGATGGTCTACGTACGTTAGGAAATATTACCTTCACATCTTATAGAAGATTGTCTGCCTGCCTTATAGAAGATTGTCTATATATGGTAGATTGTCTACGTACCTTATAGAATTTACCTATTTACCTTCGGCAACGCCGGACCAGCCTCTTTTCTGGATTTTATTGATAGTCTTTCGGAAATATAGATAACTGACAGTGGCTGGAAATAAGGGGCAAACCGCCACGGATAACTGGCTATTTGCTTAAACTTAGGAGGCAATGATAGAAGTATCACAATTAAGAGGAGGCAATGACATATTATTTAAACTACAGACTACATCTAATACAAAGTGGCCGTGGATGGTCGAATTCTAGATTGTCATTAACAGACCTGTGTTCCATCATGAAATCAATATCTGAGTTTCTTTCGTATCAATGCATCAGGTAATACGAATAGAGTTGAGAATATGAGACCTACATCACTGACATCCCCATGTAAAACTTCTTCTCTGTTTAAAAATGCAACAGACGGACAGGTTTCCGCTTTTCTCATCCGAGACAGGATATGGCATTAGGCGTAATTTTAATATCAAGATTACAGAGGTTATCCTAGTGCTAGTCTAACAGGAAGACGTATTTAGCTAAGTAGAACAAAAATCTTAAAAATGTTTTACTTGCCTTCTTGATCAACCTGGACCTGAGTAAGCAGTTAAAATCAGTTTTGGTGTAAGCTATAAGGGCCTTAAAACGGACTGTTATTTGTAGATGAAAACTTCAGAAAAAGTAGAAAATAAATGGTAGGCCTATTCATTAATTTGAGCACCTAATTTTCCAATTTACTTTATTCAAAAAGCAAGACTATCCCTTCAAAGGTTTATAATTATCATCTCAAGTTTCTGAAAAGAATGTTAATAAATTTGAGTTATCACTGCTTAGTTTATTTCTTGTCCACATATCTAGCTAAGGCTGTTTACAGATTACAGTAAATGCTAATGCTTATTTATTCGGATTGTTAGTACTTTGTATATTTATTGCATATTTTATTTAAAACACACTTATCATCAAACATTCGTGGAATGAGAAAACTGGTGACATCAGTACAGATTGACCTCCTAGCTAGTATTGGTATATGTATTCCAAACCCATGACATAATATGTGAAATAAGATTAGATCACCAACAAGGTTGTCTTATAAACATTCTTCTAATATATTTCATTGTTCAGAGAACAACCTCTACCTGGCAAAGAACAGATTGTAGTACCGGGGGAACTATAGGAAGTGGATTAAACAGAGGATTGCTTGTTCATTAGCCGTAAAGAATATTGGTAAAAGAGATCCAGATCTATACGAATACAATTTGGCCTAATTTACCCTTTACAATACTAGCTTAATGTGGTTAATAATAGTTGGGGTTGAGTTCGATTTATACAGTTGTTAGAGAAAACTCTCCAGGGATTAGGGTAATTGATCAATCTATTTATACTAACATGTATTTTCATCTTATTGACATTGTTGATATTTAGTTAAGGATTGGAATGAACAGATAAACAAATTCTTGGTGGCTTTACCTATGATTTCCACGAAAATTCAAACGTACGATATAAATTGTGAAATGATGAGCACATCAAGCGGTTTATTACATTGCTACATAAACTCACAACTTCATATTGTATCAACAACACAGATTATACAAAAGAAAATATGTAGGGTTCAATATAGCCTACATTTAAAAAAAGCAACCTTTTTAGGTAACGATACCGGAGAACAGATAGAGAAAACGATACCACCATTCACAAATATCGCCTCAAGTTCACAGTTTTTTTTCAGTTTTAACACAAGTAAACTTTAACATTTACATTTTTTTTACCACATCCTCAAAACGTGACTTCCTGAAGTTTTTTTTATATTATTTAGTGATGTATATTTATATTATTTAGTGATGTATCATATCTTAAATAAAAATATAATAAGAGGATGGGAATTTTATTATGTATCATAATATCCTCAATACAGCACTCATACATGTATAAATGAAATGAATGGAGTTTTACGTCCTACTTTTCTGCACCATGTGGGCTAATGAAGACGGGCAACGCCATGCAGGGTGCAATGAGGGAAACTTTGCCAGGACAGCGGCATTAGCCTACTCTTTTTCGATATCCAACTGTCGAGGGATTAACATGCACAGCCTGTAGCACACGGGGCACACGACTAGACGCTTTTTCCATGTCAGCCCCTCTCACCTGCATCACTGACAGGGGGAAACCGGGTTGAAAAAATCCGAAGGTATTATCTCGACCTATGCCGGGATTGAACCCTGGACCTTCAGGCTAGCGAGCAAGCGTCTAACTCACTGAGCCACCCCGGCTCCCCTCATACATGTATAAGATATAAATATTAGTTAACATTGTCATGTATCACATCCTCAATACAACGTTTGTAGCGAAAATGAATCATATCTTCAATACAATAATAAGAGAAAATGTAAATGTTATTGTATCATATCTTCAAACAGGAATAATAGAGGATATAAATCTTATTGTATTATATCTTCAAACAAGACTAATAGAGGAAATAAAACTTATTGTATCATATCTTCAAAACAAGACTAATAGAGGATATAAATCGTATTGTATCATATCTTAAAAACAAGACTAATAGAGGATATAAATCGTATTGTATCATATCTTCAAAACAAGACTAATAGCATATATAAATCTTATTGTATCATATCTTCAAACAAGATTAATAGAGGATATAAATCTTACTATATCATATCTTCAAAACAAGACTAATAGAGGATATAAATCTTATTGTATCATATCTTCAAACAAGACTAATAGAGGATATAAATCTTGTTATATCATATCTTCAAAACAAGACTAATAGCATATATAAATCTTATTGTATCATATCTTCAAACAAGATTAATAGAGGAAATAAAACTTATTGTATCATATCTTTAAAACAAGACTAATAGAGGATATAAATCGTATTGTATCATATCTTAAAAACAAGACTAATAGAGGATATAAATCTTGTTATATCATATCTTCAAAACAAGACTAATAGCATATATAAATCTTATTGTATCATATCTTCAAACAAGATTAATAGAGGATATAAATCTTATTGTATCATATCTTCAAAACAAGACTAATAGAGGATATAAATCTTATTGTATCATATCTTCAAAACATGACTAATAGAGGATATAAATCGTATTGTATCATATCTTAAAAACAAGACTAATAGAGGATATAAATCGTATTGTATCATATCTTAAAAACAAGACTAATAGAGGATATAAATCTTGTTATATCATATCTTCAAAACAAGACTAATAGCGGATATAAATCGTATTGTATCATATCTTAAAAACAAGACTAATAGAGGATATAAATCTTGTTATATCATATCTTCAAAACAAGACTAATAGCATATATAAATCTTATTGTATCATATCTTCAAAACAAGACTAATAGAGGATATAAATCTTATTGTATCATATCTTCAAAACATGACTAATAGAGGATAAAAAACGTATTGTATCATATCTTCAAAACAAGACTAATAGAGGATATAAATCGTATTGTATCATATCTTCAAAACAAGACTAATATAGGATATAAATCTTATTGTATTATATCTTCAAACAAGACTAATAGCATATATAAAACTTGTTGTATCATATCTTCAAAACAAGACTAATAGAGGATATAAAACGTATTGTATCATATCTTCAAAACATGACTAATAGAGGATATAAATCTTATTGTATCATATCTTCAAAACAAGACTAATAGAGGATATAAATCGTATTGTATCATATCTTCAAAACATGACTAATAGAGGATATAAATCTTATTGTATCATATCTTCAAAACAAGACTAATAGAGGATATAAATCTTATTGTATCATATCTTCAAAACATGACTAATAGAGAATAAAAAACGTATTGTATCATATCTTCAAAACAAGACTAATAGAGGATATAAATCGTATTGTATCATATCTTAAAAACAAGACTAATATAGGATATAAATCTTATTGTATCATATCTTAAAAACAAGACTAATAGAGGATATAAATCTTATTGTATCATATCTTCAAACAAGACTAATAGCATATATAAAACTTGTTGTATCATATCTTCAAAACAAGACTAATAGAGGATATAAATCGTATTGTATCATATCTTCAAAACATGACTAATAGAGGATATAAATCTTATTGTATCATATCTTCAAAACATGACTAATAGCATATATAAAACTTGTTGTATCATATCTTCAAAACAAGACTAATAGAGGATATAAATCGTATTGTATCATATCTTCAAAACAAGACTAATAGCATATATAAATCTTATTGTATTATATCTTCAAAACAAGACTAATAGAGGATATAAATCTTATTGTTATAAATCTTATTGTATCATATCTTCAAAACATGACTAATAGAGGATATAAATCTTATTGTATCATATCTTCAAAACAAGACCTAATAGAGGGTATAAATCTTATTGTATCATATCTTAAATACAAGACTAATAGAAGATATAAATCGTATTGTAGCATATCTTCAAAACAAGACTAATAGAGGATATAAATCGTATTGTATCATATCTTCAAAACAAGACTAATAGAAGATATAAATCTTATTGTATCATATCTACAAAACATGACTAATAGCATATATAAATCGTATTGTATCATATCTTCAAACAAGATTAATAGAGGATATAAATCGTATTGTATCATATCTTCCAAACAAGACTAATAGCATATATAAATCGTATTGTATCATATCTTCAAAACAAGACTAATAGAGGATATAAATCGTATTGTATCATATCTTCAAAACAAGACTAATAGCATATATAAATGTTATTGTATCATATCTTCAAAACAAGACTTATAGAGGATATAAATCTTATTGTATCATATCTTCAAAACAAGACTAATAGAGGGTATAAATCTTATTGTATATCTTCAAAACAAGTCTAATAGAAGATATAAATCTCTCTGTGCCTACAACCAGTGGCGTTTCTATGGGGAGACTGGCCCTACTTTCAATTTTATTTATCATTTTACATAGTGAAAGAATGTCCTGTTTACCAACACAAAATTTGAAGGCTTTATTAGATATACATTTTGTTGATTACACACTGAACACATACAAACAATCTACTCAAATCTGTTCACCCTTCTTTATACTTTATCCACTGGTGAACTTCTGTTCAACTCACCAATGTGATCCCATCTCCCTGTGAATTCTTACTTTTGTATCTTTTTGTCATTAGGCCTTTATTTTTCATATAGAAAAGACTTTAAGTTCTTTCCGGTAACAGGTTTAGGTGGAAAATTTGTTGGCTACTTTTCATGTAATACATTATATTGTGCTGTTTATTGGATAGTTAGGAGTTAGGTCAGTCAGTTTCAAAGGTATATTTTTTTTATATATTCTGTATTTGCCTTGTAAGGCTTTGCAAGTTTGATAATAGGCATATATAAGCAAAATGTGTGGCAGTCATCTATAATTTTCAATACACTGCATAATAGTTCAAATTTAAGTTCAGTTGAGGTAATTGTAGTGAATTTTTTTTATTTTAGTTATTGCACACACAAACGTTATGGCATATTTAATATTTTATTATATATGTTAAGTGGCATGCACGCAGATCAGAAGTGACATAACAGCTGTATATTGTATTTTATGAATTAGCTATATCATGTTATTTTAATTTATCCATATCTCTGGTTGTTAGTATAATCATATTTAGGGGATTTTTAGTTTTTGTGTAAATAAAAGTTTGCAACTCCACCTATTGTGTGGTCTTTTATTTGCTTTGACCCCTGACCACCCCCCCCCCCCCCCCCCCCCCCCTCCTTTCCCCCACCCAATATCACTGATAGAGGATGAAAATATTATATCCTCACTACATAGAGGATAGAGCATATAAATCTTCTTGTATCATATCCTCACTACCAGACGATTATACATTAAATTTTCAATATTACATTATATCTTCACATAAGACATATGAGTCACATTATTTCACATTATTGTATCCATATTCTCAGGCAATTCGCCATGACCATTGCGTTCAGACGAATTGCGTCGATCTGTTTTTGCCTTATATGTCAGCAATAAATTTTATAGTCAAACTTATCACCATAGCTTTAGCGAGTAAATAGTAGATGTGAATTAGTATGCGACATCCTCAATAAAAACTCATCAGAGGATATAAATTTATTTATTTAGAGTCAAACAAGTATAGCAATAATGCTATTTAGTACTTTACTAGGTAAACAAATAGAAACGAGATTATGATGATAACGGGCAATTGATTAGTATATGAACTTATCATTCTTTAATATCTTTTATTTGTCATATTCACTCAATGTTATAATTGTCCCTTGATAATACACTTTATTACAAAATGACAAAAATATGAAGCTACTACTGACTTCTGACATTTAGCTGTGGCCATTTATTGAAATTAAAATATTGCCGGGCATGTCCGTTCAGGAAGGGTGTACAAACAATTTCTTGAAAATGCGGATATGTGGGTGCTGAATTGGCGATTATCATTTTACTCGATTCTATATCTATTGGCTCTACATTATTTGAGATGAATGATTTGAGGGATGGGTTCCGTCCGAAATGCAATAAGATTGAACTCGTATCCGTACAAGTTAGTTTGAGTTTTTTATAAGGAAGGGCCTACCGACGGGCGCCACTGAATAAAATATTTTATTGCATTTTTCACTTGTGAAGAATTAAGACTGAGACGCACTGACTATCGTATAATTATATACAACTGAGCCTTTGTTTTTAATCATTGTGATAATGGCTCAAGGATATTTTCCAAATATCTATCATACAAGATACGTTATAAGTTTTTGGAAACAAATACATACTTATATCATAAAACATACTTTCGCTCCGCTCTGAATGCATTAGCCAATCTGCTTTTATTTCAGTCTTTACATGCAGGGACGGACTGGGCAGGTCCAGAATCCTAACTGGTAATTGGCATTATTATGTTGTAAACTGCTTGAGTTTCAACTCTATTGCATAATCGGTATTAAAAACTTCAGAACCAAAGACGATTGACCTTTCACTTATTTCACAATCCAACCGGTTTTATAAGTTTATGTATATGAAACGAGACTATAAAACTGTTGTCATGGTAATCGTATAATGCAATTGTTTAAAACTAAATTGCAATTTAGATTGTATTCCGATTGATAAGACCAATATAAATATAATAAAATTGTAATAGGTATATATATTTATCTAACTGATTGATTTTTGATAATGGACATGTTTGATTATTGATCGTAAAACAATGTCTCGTCAAATAGATTTACTGGTCTCAATTTCTCTGACAGGACGATGACGCTGGCTGTCCATATAGGCTGAAGTTTGCATTGTAAAGCGAGATTGTTGCTCTCACTCTTATTGCTGATACCCGTATTACCCAGTGTGTCCCATTTGTCAGATTGTTGAGAAATCATCGCAAATAGATATGATTACAGGACAATCAATGAAAATGCATTATGAGGCGAAAATTGTTGCTCTTGGTAATATTTATTTACACCTGAGTATCCCATTTTGTCAGATTGTTAATATGATAGTTACGTTCACTGGAAAATCAACTGTAGCTGTCGGTATTGAAGTTGCGAAATTTAAGGCTAAATATTTACATGTATCCAATGTGGCCCATCAAGATATCCATTGGATTGAAAAGGTTAAAGAAACGTCACTTCTGAAAATAGTGATTAAACATTGGCAATTACATATTCTGTGGTCTATGAACTCATGTAACTTTCTTCTACTTTCTTTTTATTGCCTTAAAGACCATTTAACACTGACTTTTTCCGATATCTTTACTTATTTAAATACATCAGCATTTTAAAATAAATATATATACTAGTATGATACATGCACATGGCATTCCTTTTGCCTTTACGTATTAATAGCATACTCACCATATTGCTGCCATAAATTTTCAGTCAGATAAAAATGACATATTAAAGAATGCATTTTGAGGACTAAATTCTAGCTAGATAGGATTTATTCCAGCATACCTCGAAATTATTATTTATTCTTCATCATAGTCACAGAGGTCGTACTTCTGGTTCACTGAGAAAGACCCTTGATCACTAACCAGAAGGTCTAGGGTTCAATTCCGACTTGATCTATCAGATTTCCAAGCCCAGTTCACCTTATCTGTGATGGTTGGATGGTCTGGAAAAGGTGTTCACATGTGAAAATAAATCGAAGCCCGAGGTCGTAGGTCAAAGATCACTCTAAGGGTCGGAAGACTCGTTTCATTTTACATGTAACTTTGTCTTTATGTCAATTTGTAGTCAAAATTATCTTCAGATTGAAACTGGGAATCATTACAATATCTGAACCATTATTTTGTTGTAAATAGAGCTAAAAACTTTTGAAGCTAAATTTGATGTGGGCGTATGTAATGCAGTCCTCTTGTCATTAGCTTGATTTTATAAATAATTCTTATTATTATCATTTCGACATTTGTGTGTGTTCTGTTGGAAAAACCGTATCACAGATGACGGCCAAACGAAGAGTGTGTATTCGATAATACGGTTTAGTTATTAAAATGAATTAGGTATAATTGTATTTATGTGGTGTATGGTTTCCATCAATTTGACCTAATTTATTGGTTATATTGTCCAAGAGAAAATCTTAAAACACTCTGGTTCATTTGAATGGAGACATCGGTATGATTGCGTGTGAATGGCACCACATACCATCAGGCATCGTATATCATTCCAATGCATTTTATTCTTTGAGTAATGGGCCTTTACAGCAATCCAGACGAAATGCAAATTGTAGTGATCTCGCTAAAGTCGCAAAAAGAATGTTCTGATGGAATCCACACTATAATTCGATCAATACTGCTTATTGATCGTTCTTGTTCTGGTTTCCATGACAGTTTTATGTCACGTGATCATGAGCCTAGTCGCGCGAAATTAATATTTTATCATGGCTGAATTGCATCCTATTATCATCTAATTTGCATACAATTATAACTGATATATTTGATGAAATTAGGCGAAAATGGACACGTGGTAGATAGTCATTAATTTGTTTACAAATAATTTTATTGTCATGAAGATTGGAATGAGTTCCGTCATG
>NW_008706746.1:4755961-4930965 GCF_000327385.1 Lottia gigantea
TGGTTATTTGGATTCTTGGAATTATAAGCATTATTATAATGCTAGAACTCATAATGGAATTAAACAGCATTATACAGCTACTTGTGTTTTAAACCATGGGCCAGTTCCATGGTATCTCTTTATTATATTCGTTTGAACTGTTTTCCAAAATCGTAACTGGGCCGCCATCATGCTAGTTTTTAAAGCAGATCTTGTCAGCTTGGGATAGAATTTTAGCATGGAACTGTACGAAATTCATCAGGCCAGCTGAGTCTGCGTCTATTATGGCGGTCTTCCGAACTCACACTCGCTGGAGATGCAATAGTTAGCGGTGTTAAAAATGGGTAAAAAAATCCAATGTATTGGAAAATACACCCTAGCAGGCACTGTTTTGGGCAAAGGGAATTTTGCCCGAGTGGAATTGGCGACTCATTCAGTCACTGGATGTAAGGTAGGTACCGTTATTTCTCTGTCTAGTTTATTTATTTAAACATACAAATGACGTATATTTTCATTTCAAAACCTTATAGCCCGAAGCAATACAATTGTTCTGTGTATCTATCGGTATTTCAACCGTGTTGTTTTTTCATGTTTGACCAAATATCGACTCTTTACTAATGATACAGAAAAATCCCAATAGATTGATGTATTTTGTTATCTAGAACAATGTGTTTGGTTCAGCATACTTCATTTATTTATACCTGGCATAAACAGGCTTTATATAAAGAGTGGTTCTTCGCAGACCATGGACTTCTTATGAATGGTCTTAGATAATGGCTATTAAAGAGTTCCTGAAAAAAGAGCTGCAGAAGAAAGAGAGCGTTCTAACCAAAAGAATTTTGGATGGGTTGGTTTAATCTGCTTATGGACTTTAAGGGCTAAGTTAGGGCACCTTAAGATCTTGTTGTTTAGTATTTTATGTCAATGATGTAGGTCTTGGCAGATGAAGGGAGTTGTTGGTATAACTATGTAAAATGAGGTGAGGATGATATGAGTCTGATAATTTGTTATCAAATGAATAAGGAATATACTTGAAGGTTGAGTCAAGCAGTGATACAAAGGGTAATTAGTGAGTAGAAGGAGAGGAAAAGGGTGAGGTTTGGGGAAGGGGTGTGTAAAAGTACCCCACTCTTTTCCATTATGGCCACACATGTTCCAGTGCCAAATATGATTATCATTGTTATTATATGTAAATAGAATGTATTTGTGAAAATAATTCAGTGAAATTCTACGGTATAAAGATTTCAAACAAATCCTGAACCATTTTGTGTACAGTATCAAAGTATGAATAGAATGAACAAAATCAGATGTCACTGGCCAAAAAATGCCAGTTTATTTGAAATGCATCCTAATTTTAGTTTATGGTTCAGTGACACCAGCTATAATGTTATGGTGTAGGTTTATTTATATATGAGATTTAGATATAATATGATATATGTAATTATAAACCAATGTAATGATTATATATATAATAATAGCATTAATATTATTTCCACATCAATATAATATATAGATAAATGCGATCATCATCAGGTTGAATTACTTCTTCAAGGTAGACCTACTACATATTCATATTATTTGATTCATTTCAATGATTTGAATATGTTACAGAATATCAATGTAGCCTGAAATTGCTTCTGCTATAAATATAGCAACTTCTTTAAAGAATCATCCAGTTTTGCTCTCCAGTTTGTAACATACTGATCTTCTTTTATCACCTGTTCAAAATAATGAGGAATATATTAGAAAACAGCTGGAGGAATAACTTCTCTTGGTACCAGATGTGCGATGATTTGGCTCCCTGGTCAATGAGCTGCTACCCATTTCACACAAGTGCTACCCACTTCAAAATTGTCTTTTCCCAGTTAACACCATGGTGCCCAACCACAACTGGTAGCTACTAATCAACAACATGTTGCTACCTAGTTTATTACAGGTTATTATCCTGTTAAAAACTTTTTATTCCCCAGTTTACACCATGTTGCTTACCTGACCACAACTTGCTACCCAGTCTACTAAATATTGCTACCCAGTCTACTAAATATGGCTACCCAGTCTACTAAATATGGCTACCCAGTCTACTAAATATGGCTACCCAGTCAACTACATATGGCTACCCAGTCTACTAAATATGGCTACCCAGTCTACTAAATATGGCTACCCAGTCAACTACATATGGCTACCAAGTTGCTACCTAGTTTATAAAATGTTACTACCCTGTATAAAACTGCTTATTTCCCAGTTCCAGAACAGGTTGTCATCCAGTTTACATTATGTTGCTACAAAGACTCCCATGCTCTCCACACCACATCAATATGTACACTTTGTACTCAGATCTGTAATACTAGGCTCCAAGTCCTTAATGATTCCATATTCTATTTCGTTGTCCCTAACTGTTATGTTTATGTGAGTTAACAATTTGTAGTAGCTTCTTGAGTGTAAGCATGATGTACATGGACATGGCAAACAGTATATCTATTTTAATTATCACATAAATTTGGCCCGTAACAAGTACTGAAACTTTGAACATAAGCACCAATCTGGGTTCAAATATGTCACCAGTTAGCTCATTAAAACTATGCTCTTAAATTGACTTTACATTTACTTTTATTTGATCAGTTTAAGCTTGCTGTTTGATCATGAACAATTTTCTAGATCTTACTCTGTGCTGCCCTAAACAGAAGCCATTACATATTGAAGATGATCCTTTAAATCTTAACCTCAAACACATTCAGTTTTCTTTTTATTGGTTATTTTTCTTACAAGATTATAACTGGTGAGAAATTAGCAATTTAAAATAGGGAGGTCTGTGGCCATTGAAGTCTTATCAGCAAATGTTAGGCCAGTACTTTAATTTTGTTGGAAACAGTCATGATCAACTACACTGTCTTAAGTTGCATGAACTGCCTTCTTATGTTTTTTTTAATTGTGGAACTGATTTGGATTCTGAAAACTTAATATAAAAATCTGAATGCTATTTCATATGTTGTCTGTAAAAATGCTTATTGAAAGTAATGGGAAGACAGAATGACTTGATTTTGTTGAAAAGATTTGGAATTCATAAAAATTGTTTATGATCATAATTACCCATCTAAAGCAGGGGTTTTTGAAGTTGCAGTTGAAGTTTCATTCTTGAATTTGAATTTTGTGTATTGATGATAATTTGCTGAAAATAATTAATACTATTGTAAAGATTATAAATATATGAGTTACATAATATGACATCCATACCATTCATTAAGAATTTCTGGTAAAGCTTGTAAACCACTTCTTAACAAGATGTGGCCTAAAGTGTATAGTAAACATTATATACAAGATGGCTGAAGTCTTAAGGGATTTTCATGTCTTGTACATATCTATTGAATTTTTCTATGTCTTAAGACTTTATATACGGCTACTATATACTAGTTTTTTTTCATGGTATTAAATTCATGTGATCATTGATTTCTTTAATAGTACAGATTTTCTATTAGCTTCATTTGTTTAATATTTGATGGAATATTGCCCATGCCTCTCAATTATTGGACAGCTTAACAATTAGTTGAGAGCTTGGAAGTTCTCTGTGGAATCATAGAATATGGTATTATGAATATATATATTCTCAACCTGAACAAAAGAATACCCGGATACAGGAGGCTTCATGATGTTTGCTTGTCACTTCTTTGATACCCTTTGAGTTAAACTCTTCCATGCATGCACTTATATATAACTTTATAAGTATGTATCTGGATAAATACAGTAAGAAGGCTAAATTTTACACAATAACAAGAATAAGGATAAGGAAGTTCCATAATATTTTTTCATTCTATGATGTTCCAATTTGGATTAAAAGATAATTTGGAAATATGTCTTAAAAATACAGCTTTAAAAATGAATTAACATCAATTTCCCAGGATCACCCTAGAAGCACTTAATTGATCTATATGATATTTTAGATATCTTGTATTAATCAAATGTCCTGTAACTGTTACTATAAGTAGTCTTCACACTCTGCAGTTTCATTTCTCATAACATTCTTTTTGTTCGATTACTATTGACCCTGGTGTCAGAAACAAAAACTGTTTTAGGATTGGAGTGAATACCAAAAAGTAAAGACCATTCGAATGAGTAGTTTTCCATATGGTAGAAACTCCAAGTACGAATTACTCTTCATGAAACAAAGATCTTCAGAAAATGTTTGAGAATAATTGACTAAATATCTCATCTGCTCATGATATGGAGCAGAAACATAAGACATAGATAAGAGAGACTCTAAACTTCCAGCACAAAATTTGTGTGTGATGAACATACTATTTATTAAGCTTTTTAAATGTTGATTTAGTACCAATCTGATCTTGAGACAAATCAGCATTGCAGTTACTATTGCATCCTTGGTTGAGTCAAGGAGGTTCTCCCGATTTATAATCCATCCGTATGACCCAACTTCACTTTGGAAAACAGAGCAAGGTGAACAATGGCCTAACTTGATGTCTGAGTTTAATTATGACACCTAAGGAAGGAATGTAGGACAATTAGTTTGTGTTTTATTGCTCTGGTATGTGGAAAAAATTGCCCAATGAGCAACTTCATTAGATAGTTTAAATCATCAAAGGGGTGATTTAGCTTTGCTTCCCCATTACACTGCATGGAACTACAGATATTCATTGGAAAAGAATTATCCTGCAGAAAATTAGAATGTCAAACTCAAGTTCATTTTGTTACCATTCTTAAATCTTCCTCTAAAGTTTATTTGAGAAATATATTAGGTCAATCTAGTTTATATCTTGCATAAAAACTGTATTGATTTATCTAGAGATATTCTATTCTATCAGAGTTCGGAATGGGATTTTTATGTTTTAGTTCAAATGAAAAGAGACAGCAGTGTGTAGGCTGGATGCAACCAAAACAAATACGAAAAAAGTGCAGTTTTTTTTAATATTATAATAACTTGAAATATTCAGAAATAACCTTTGATTCATACAAGTAAAATAGCCATTAATATTAAGACTTAAGTATGAAAGTACATACTAGGTAGTTATAATTGAACATTTTGTGTGTATAATGGAATTTATAACTAAAGTATTAAGATCAACAAATTATTAAATAAAGTCTTTGAATGGCATTTAGCAATTGTGAGTACGATATATAGACACAGCTTTATGGAACAACAATCACTGGTTAAAGTTTTATGCAACGTTTCGACGTGTTTCCCCCGTCGTCCTCAGGTATATAATGAGAAGAAGTGATGGGCAAACTATATATACCTTAATGCTTATTATTAAGATCAGTATGTGAACTACCATTCCAACACCCCTCAACATGTCAAAAGGGCAGCCATCACAGCACTGGTCAGAAGAGCAAAAAGGATTTGTGATCCAGAATACTTTCAACAAGAATTACAACACATCAAGAAAGTATTCTGCTTGCACAACAACTACCCTCCAGCCTTTGTACATCAAGCTTTTCGATCCGTATTAATGGCAAAACCAACCAACCAACAGCCTAATCCCAACAGACCATCAACCCGCTTAGCTATCCCATTCATCGGAAAGGCATCAAACCAAATCAAGAAGATCCTGAAAAAGTCAGTCGGCATTGAAACAGTGTTCTCTGGCAACTCAACGCTTAAAGATTTGCTCAGAGCCAGTGGTAAATTGAATCCCTCCGACAACCAAAAACCTAAGGGATGTGTCTACCAAGTTGAGTGCTCCTGTGGAAGCTCGTATATAGGGGAAACAAAAAGACCCCTTGATGTTCGACTCAAAGACCACCAAGACAAGCCCGGCAATGAAGGAACATCTGCTGTGGCTGAACATCTTGCTATGGGAAGGAAAACAGGACATAAAGTCAACTTTGACAACACCAACATACTGACAATCAATAAGCACATAGATAAAACCAGGAGACTTCATGAAGCTATCCACATCAGAAGATATCAGCCTGACCTTAACAGAGATGAAGGTGTTCGTTTATCACATGCATATGATAAACTTATCAACTTGTAATTATTCATATTCAAAAACAATTTCCAACTTTAAGCATAGTTAGTTATATGAACAATGTAATTTCTATTAATAAAAGACTCCAATACCAGCAATAGTTGTTTTTTTAATCTTCAATTAATCTTTTTTAATTCATTTACTTTACTTCAATTATTTTACTTAATCAGCCTGTATGTTATTTTAAGAATTATATACCTCTTATTGTACCTGTTAAAATTTAATGTAATGTATCAATAAACCATTTATCTCTTGTGTGTTCTTAATAATAAGCATTAAGGTATATATAGTTTGCCCATCACTTCTTCTCATTATATGCCTGAGGACGACGGGGGAAACACGTCGAAGCGTTGCATAAAACTTTAACCAGTGATTGTTGTTCCATAAAGCTGTGTCTATAAATTATTAAATGTTAAACTTCAAAAAAAGTTCATATAAGTTTATTTTCAGAAAATTGAGTTATACATATTGTTAGCAAAAATGCTAGATTGTATTTATCTCTCATATAATATTTTTCTAAATACTATAATATAAGAGGCAATAATTAACTTTTGTCATTTATGTAAGTTAATTACCTCCAGGCCAGATGGTGACTTATATTAGCCATTATAATTCATACATACAGCTGAGATGGACTATTATTTGGTTCATTTCAAACCAACCAACTGTTCAACATAGAATTTGTACCATGCAGAAACTAGCTTTAATGTAGTTAACTATGTTCGCGATACTACAAAATCAAGATATATGCTTGAAAACTGTGCACAAACCTTTGTCAAAATTAGATTTAGGTTAAACAAATTGGTGCTTCTGTCTAAGTAAAAAATATTGCCACTTCATTAGCTGTGACAAAGTCTACAGTGGTTTAGTTTTGGTTGTTAATAATTTATTAAAGAACAAGTTTGGTGTGATCTGTTTACACCTATATGATTTATGTAAATAATTCACATAACAAGTAATCTGCTCATAAGTAATCTTGTAATTATTAAGTAATCTTGTAATTATTTAGTAATCTTGTAATTATGTATATAATTAGTTAGATGATGGGATTATCACCTTTACTCTTTACAAAATGAAATAATGGTTGGTTCTGATACCATTATGTTCCAAGTAAAACATTTGAGACAGACTAGCTTAAAGATCTTAATTCTATTTTTTGATATCACTTTTCATTTTGAAAATCTAATGCCGAGTTTCTTTACAACCAAGAACTGCTTCACCCGAAGTAATTTCATTAAGTATAATCCACAGAAATTAATTCAACTATTGGTACTTAAATTCCACAATTTTCTTTCATTATAGTTAAAATGACATATTTTCATTCTAAAAACTTAAACAAAGAGTGAATAAATTTCAGCTAAGCAAAAGAATAATTAATAATTAAACATTTATATCTGTTTTATGTTTGAAAGTGGTAAAATTTTAAAAAATCCTTTGGTTTTGAAGTTCAGATGTGTCTGATCCAAAAACTTAATGTATGTTATTAACAAATTTAAAACTCAAAATACAGATTCATTCTTTGATATATATAGCCTTTGAGATATCTGAATGATAGGTTATCAGCCTAGAATCAGGCATCCACCCACACTTATGAAATAAATCATTTAAGATATTTATCTGACTTTCATTGCAGTTTTTTGGGTATATTTAGACTGATCTAATATCTAATTCCAGTTAGAATAAAGTAAAACCAGAACAAGATCAATTTTTTCAAAATTTTCCAAAACTCAGCCTTAATTTAAAAAAAACAAATTCTTTATCATAAATATTCTGAACTTCTACGAATTCAAATCAATTGGTGATTTTGCAGATCATCAGCACTTGATCATTGTCAGACAACACTAAAAAATATTGTTAAGATTTTTTTTTGAAGAGGTAAAAACCTGTAGATTTCAATGTTACCTATCATGGAAGATTTTTGTATCCCTGTGTTGCGCTTATTCATTATGATTTAAATCATTGGCAAATAACAAATTACTGACACTGCTGATGGATATTGAACAAGTTAAATACTCACTGAGCCTTATAACCAAAGATGTTGCGTTATATGGCAATTAGTATTGCTAAATATGACAGATTTATATAAAGTTTGCGTTAATCTAGGTTGTATATTCTTACGAAGGTTACTAATCATATAGAACTCTCTAGTATTGGAGACTAGTTTTACATCGACTTTTCTATTTAATGATTGAATGGCTTGAATTATTCATTTGATAAGAGAATGATTGGTAAATAAGAAAAGTAACAAAGAATAGTTAGAAAGTGAGACTATACATTCACTCAATTTCAAGCTGAAGGTTCAACCTGTTTACTGACTTCTTTGGATAGTCTTCATTAACATCCCTTCATCTAATATTGTAGTATCATTATTAAGACAAGGCATTCTCATTTTTGTGAGAGTACCTTGCAGGACATGGGCAGCATTTCATTTAATTTTATCAGTAGTTTTATTTTGTCGGCCAACTGACCCGATTTGTAGTAAAAATTACCAATCCATTGGTTTTTGACTCTTTCTTTTCATATGTATTTGCAAAAACAAAGGAGCAGAAGTGTTTTAAGTGTGTTGTTATATCCAGTAACAAACATCTAATGTTGATGTCATTTCTCACTTGTTTCAAGTTCAATGTAAATTGGAAACTGTATCAATTAATTAATGGTGACCAAGCTAACAACTCATTAGTCAATTTAGACTGTGCTGAGTATTTGTAAATAGATCTACACATCAAATTTGTGCAAAAAGTTATTACTTTCTTTCCTATATCCTTTATGTCTTTGTTATTGTTATGGTAGTTTGAATAAAAGCATTCTTGTCCTATTTTTATTTAGCAATGTTATTTTTTTTCTGAAAAATTAAACTGTCATCTAAATGGTCAATAGCTAAATGAGATTCTTGAGAGTCATGTTCTACCTACTGTATCATCTAAAATCTGGATGTGGTCTTAGTTTAATTTTTGAGAATTTGGTCCAAGATGAATGTGTAGGGATTCCAATGTATTTTATGGAAGTCTGAAGATTGGGGTTCAAGAATGACCACAACATAGGTTAACTTGAAGATGGTTTTATATATTTATTCCAACATACCACAAACACTGAAAGTTCAACAAAAAATTAAATTAAAATCAAGAAGATATATAATATTAAAATAGAATTGTTATTTAATACAGAATACTAAAATAACAATCAGCCTTTATAATGCATACAACAAATAAATTAATTATTTATAGTATAATAAAAAAATAACCACACTATGCATCGATCTATGTAGGGTGAAATGATAATAATAATTCACTTAATAAAAGTATTATAATACATAAATATTAGACCAAACTATAACAAAACACAAGACAATATTATGGAATATAACACACTTCTTTAATAACATAACGTTATGTGCCCAACCTTATTAAAGAAGTGTGTTATATTCCATAATATATTCTTGTGTTTTGTTATACGTGCTCCTCGCTTCTATATGTCCTTAAACCAAACTAAGCTAGATAATCTGAGGTGAAGTACCTTACCAAGAGGCTGAGGATCTGAAAATAAAAAAATTCAAGGAATTGAAATGTGATATTTTTTCAAATTAAAGGAGATGCTGAAGTAAATGCATATGAAAGAAGTCATGATATACAAAATTGTGAACTTTGAGGTACCAAAATTACAAGATGGCTGACAACCATATATACGGTAAACAAAAAGTTTACTATGGCATACCTTAGATTAGAATATCCAAATATCCAGAATATATTGAAATAATATAAGCATACTCTTCTCACAGATACATTGGAATAAATTGCCTCAGAATATCACATATCAAGAAGCTTAAATAGAAAAACACACTGTCCTTAATATAATCATTCTAAATGACAGACACTTATCACCTTTACAGTTACAAAACTAAAGACACTATCACCTTTACAGTTTCAAAACTTAAGACACTATCACCTTTACAGTTTCTAAACTAAAGACACTATCACCTTTACAGTTTCTAAACTAAAGACACTATCACCTTTACAGTTACAAAACTTAAGACACTATCACCTTTACAGTATCAAAACTTAAGACACTATCACCTTAACAGTTACAAAACTATAAAGACACTATCACCTTTACAGTTACAAAACTTAAGACACTATCACCTTTACAGTTTCAAAACTAAAGACACTATCACCTTTACAGTTTCTAAACTAAAGACACTATCACCTTTGCAGTTACAAAACTAAAGACACTTATCACCTTTACAGTTACAAAACTAAAGACACTATCACCTTTGCGGTTACAAAACTTAAGAGACTATCACCTTTACAGTATCAAAACTTAAGACACTATCACCTTAACAGTTACAAAACTATAAAGACACTATCACCTTTACAGTTACAAAACTTAAGACACTATCACCTTTACAGTATCAAAACTTAAGACACTATCACCTTAACAGTTACAAAACTATAAAGACACTATCACCTTTACAGTTACAAAACTTAAGACACTATCACCTTTACAGTTTCAAAACTAAAGACACTATCACCTTTACAGTTTCTAAACTAAAGACACTATCACCTTTGCAGTTACAAAACTAAAGACACTATCACCTTTACAGTTACAAAACTTAAGACACTATCACCTTTGCAGTTACAAAACTAAAGACACTATCACCTTTACAGTTTCAAAACTAAAGACACTAACACCTTTACAGTTACAAAACTTAAGACACTATCACCTTTACAGTTACAAAACTAAAGACACTATCACCTTTACAGTTTCAAAACTTAAGACACTATCACCTTTACAGTTTCTAAACTAAAGACACTATCACCTTTACAGTTTCTAAACTAAAGACACTATCACCTTTACAGTTACAAAACTAAAGACACTATCACCTTTACAGTTACAAAACTAAAATCTTAATTACAAATTTGTTTGGCCAAAGAGACTAATTAACAGAAGTGAGAAGTTTAGATAGTCTGGGTGATGATAGCTCAGAGAGTAAGATATAGAAAAGAAACAGAGGCATTGAGGTGTAACCTACTAGTCCTACCTGTTACTTAATTATAACTAATTAGAATTAAATACAGTTTAAATGCTCTCTAAACAGAAGTCAGTATTTTAAAGGAAGTCAAATGAATTTGCAGACCATGGTCTCCAAAATCATTCTTATATCTGCCAGTCTCTTTGAAGATTAAGTTCAAAACCCTTTCATATGATTTAGAATCTTCCTGAACATCTCATGCTATCCTGCTATAGGATTTGTAATCTTGTCCCATTTAAAGAGTTCATATACCTAATAACATTTACTTAGTAATGGTAGTAATATTTATTTCCAAGCAACTGATTTCAAAGTCTGGCATCCACTTTCATGGTAATGGATTAATTTATATGTTTTAGATTTGTATTTATAAAATAATGTCTAAATCTAGTATTTGAACAACCATTAGCAGACGTCACAATGCTGGAAAGTAATTTTCAAAATTCAGACTGATCTGACTAAAAACAAGTGAAGCAGAAAATTGATTGGATTTCTTGTGAATTATATATTATGTATTTATATTTGACTCGACTTGTCTGCTTGACCCATCACCACCATAGTGAATCATCTCCAATGGTCATTTTTAGGGAAATGGATTTGTTTTCGTTAAATGCAGAATGATAGGAAGATCAGTAAAATTTGTACAATGTGTTGTGTGTGTAGGAGATCAATAAGATCATAAAATACAGTAATGCATGTATCATAATGTATCACAACCACATGTCCATCCAGAACACATTGTGATCCTTAATAACTGGATAGGTCATATTAACATATTATATTTCTCAGAGACATGATATTTTTTGTATTTTTAAGTGTATAATGTGAAGGTGAGGGTCACAATGACCTATAGATCAGATAAATAAATCTAAAATTGTGGACTGTTAGTGAAATTTTGATCAGATAAATGTATTTTGTCTGGTGTCCTGCTGACAACAATTTAATAATTGTTTTTCATGCACCAGAAACCACAGAACTCTTTGTATATAAATTAACCTTGTTGATAAAAACAAGCACATGGGATTAGTCTAACATTGGTGGTTCACCAATGCCATAGGCATATGGGCCAAAGGCCTGTTAGAGGTCAGACTGGTTTGCCAAAAATTTTCCTACTAATTTAACCTGTATTTTTCTTTGTTTCTTGGTTGTTGCCCGATATTTTTGGCGGATTTTCTTTCAGAACCATATTATTAAGCATCACCCAAAAGCACTACATGCTGACTGAAAAGATAATATTTGAAGGTCAGCTGCCTATAATCAACCCTTAAAACAATTTATAACCTCTTTTTTCAGGTAAAAGCTTTGAATTAGGTCCAAACATGACTTTTGACATTTTAATTTCTTCATACCAATTCATCTTTGATTGGAATTTTGACTTTTTTTGTCAAGTATGGATTTAAAAAGGCATCAGAATAAATTTGCAAAATAGCCTTTTAGAAAGGAAATCAGTTGCCTCTGTGATTCAGTTAGCCAGCTTTACATGTGTTAAGTAATGCCAGAATCTTGAAAGCAGGATGAGCATTGACCATTAATTTCTCACCAAGAGGATTCCTGGACTGTCATGTATGAGACTTGTATTTAGCGGACTAAAGATTTAGGAAGTTAAAGACATTCTGTAATTAATGATTCTTATTTGTGAGGATTGTCCGTGGATTGTCCTAATGTTCCATGATGGAATGTTTTTGAATACTTAAGGTCTCAAAAAGTTGTTTCGACAATACATTGTAGATGAACTAAGAACTGTGGACTATTATTATGATTATAAATGGTACTGTATGAATATAATTTTCTAGTCAAAGAAAATGATTTATCACCTAAACCTAATATACAACCTTACATTCATTCCAATGGCAAATCTAATGAGATCTTCTTGCTGTCCATGCTTGACTTAAAGCTTTCATTTTGCTATGGAATCGTCCTTGTTTTTGGAGTGGTGATGAGATAATTGTGGGAAAGGTAAATTATTGTCTGTTTGTTTGAGTTGATGTTGGATATACACGATATAAAAGTGATATACATAATATTGATTTCATTATAGCCTATCAACATGCAGGGCTATATACCTTCAATATATTGTAATAAACTCAATTGTTGGTCTATTCCACTTTTAAATTGATTTTTCCGTTATAGCCTTCTGTCCTCTTCAATTTCTAACGGCAAATAGTAGAATAGAAACAATTTATGCATGGCTTGGTATTAATTTAGTCAACCAACACGACGGTACTGAGTCGTTGTAATAATGGCGTCTGATGTATCCTCTAATGTAATTATAATAGGCGCCAAACAAGTAGGTGTAGGATCAATGATGTATGTTCAAATGTTAAATGTCTTTCCATGAGATCTTCCTGAAGTTTGCTGTCTGTTAGGATTTCTGGTTAATGTAACACTATATTGTCTTACAAAACAAGCTTTCAATTTAATTTGTTACACAAGTCTAAGGAATAGAATACTCTGTTTGCATTTTAGAGGAAAGCTGAGTTCTAATTAAGTGCTAAAGAAGAAATATGACATGACTAATTAATCTCTAAAAGGAGACAAGCATTAACTAGGTTTGGTCAAGTTGTATAGACATTTCGATTGCTTTAGAGAATTTCTGAAGAAGCTTTATAGACTTTTTATCTTCATCGGAAACACTCATCAATTTTAATTATACTATTCCAATTTCTTGCACATGTTTGAAAGTTTGATTGTCACAACCACATTGTTGAAATAAAGGAGACCATATCTAAAGAGTGTCAAAATGGAAGCGGTAAATTCAGTTCAATACTTCGTGAGAATGTTGCAGGAAAATTATTTAATGATCAGACTGGAGATATTTTAGATGTCATGAATTACACCTTTGGAAAAAGTAACATTGCCAGAACATATTATTTACTAAATATTGCTTTCAGAACATACTGATTTTTTAATATGGTATTACATGTATGATGAAGGCCTATCGCCACCGGTACCATTTAATTTAGAGGGCTGGGATCATGCTTGCTTTCTTGTTTTCAAACATCATTTCAACTTGACATTAATTGTGGTTCAATCAATAATGAAGAATGACAATATTAGATTTTTTTGGGCCCCTAAATTTGACATATCAGGCACTCTTTCTAGAGTTATTTTGCCTGGGTAGCCTATACCTAATTATAGATTTGTTAAGTTTTTCTGTGTCATGTAGGCCTATGATCAATTTAATTAATTTACAAGGCATATAGGCCTAAGGCTTATTTAAAAAAAATCAATTTGGAGTTTCAAATCACGAATTTACGCGCTTTGGAAAAATCTCCCGACTTTTCACCCAATCTCCAGATTTTTCAAGACCTGTACACATGTACAAGATACCTGTACAACGTACATAAACATAAACTGAAATGTGTATTGTTCACAAAATATGATACATATAGTTGACCAAATATGTGTGTTAGACATAATTTTCCATTTCAATTTGACAATCGGAAATATTCAGGATTGCTTATGGATAGTCAATATATTTGACATGTGATAGAAGGGGGGCCTCTCTTTTTCCATGTTTCGTGACTTAATGTATATTTTGATATCTATATTATAAAACCATAAATATGATAGAATTATTGTAACATAAACCTATTCTAAAGAACTTTCTTTTAGCTATCATTTAACATCTTTAGTTCCTTCTGTATCTTTAGTTCATATATTAAATTGATGTATTGAGAGAGATACCTTAAACACAGATGATCTTCTAGGATAGGGTAACCTAAGCTCATATGTGATCCTCAGTCAATAGGATGACCTTGTTCTACAGGATAACCTTTAAAGAGTTTTCAGGGTGATAATAACATAGCAACATCACAGTCTCTGACTCTCGCTGAGTTTAATGTTAATGGCAGTTCTAACTATTTTATATAAAGTAGTCATTTATATTAATATTGGACAGTAGATTTATAGATTCCTACATCTTATTATCTGTCTCACTTACTTCCTAATGGTCATAGATTTATCATTAACTATCCACAATCTTCACCAAGGTCTTCTCATAGGAAGTCAACTGTAGGACAGATTTATTTTTATATTGAGAACATTAAGCTTTATATTATAGTATATGTATTTCAAAATACACATAATCCAGTTCACAAAATATCTGGACGTCTTGACTCTGAATTGAATTTAAATCTCTTTTTGTCTTTGACATTTTTCATGGACCTGAATTTGACCTAAATTTAACGAAGTGAAGGTCGTATTATCATGTTGTCTCATAATAAAGGTACCACTTTACCAGCAGTTCCAGCACCCATTATATTTATAGTTGTGAAGCTTTGAATGAATTTATGGAGACACTTTGAGATGGCATAAACAAGTAAAAAGATCTTACTTATAAACCCTTCTACATTACCAAATTGGCCTGGTACAGGAACGGAACGCTTTATAGGGGCCTGGTGTGATATGGGCTTATGAAACCGTCATCCTAATAGTATTCTTACCGTTTTCGAGAGATAACTGATAGTTTGAATTTTTTTAACCTTAATTTATATTGTCTGAAGATTATTTCTCAATAGTAAGATATATAGCACTCAGACAGGTCAATTTAGGAGAAAAAATGATGTCTAAAACATAGACACATTGTTCACAATTTCCGACAGAATTTTTTATCTGATGTTGTCATTCGTCTTAGATGCCAGTCAAAATACAGATATAGTTTGAAATAAGGATGTATGCCATAGTTCTGATAGAGCCAGATTGATGTTTGGAATTGAGGTTAACAGATTAAGTCTGAATCTGCCATTTCTTAAGTAGTATTCCGGAAACTTTTTCAACTGACTCTTCAGTCATGAAGTTAAGAAAGTGTGCCATTTATTTATAGATAGATTGTTCATTTTAAAGGATGCTGTAGGTACATTTGCTGTGGTTCACGTTCATTATGATCATTGGCATTGATCATTGGCAGTGTTCATTTTTCCAACAAGAAGCAGAGATCTGTATGATTTCTGAATTAATGTGATGGTGGTTTAACCTTGCCTGGGCAACGCTAACAGTTGATTTTCCCTTTTAAGGCTTCTAACACAAAGGTGTTCTAGGTAGAGGTTATCTTAAAACTGTTCATTTTTCAAGTGTGCCAGATCTTGAATTTGAGAAACTTTTTTTATACTTTATTTCTGATTAAAACTGAACTTGAGAGAGACAGGGGTCAAAAGGATCTGATTCCAAAAGAAATCTTCATGGTCAAGGTCTCAAAATTTTAGAAGGGGTGAACTATTTGATTTGAGAGATCAATCAAGATGCAGTCTGATGATATGAGATGTATATTTTATAAAGATAAAAATTGTGGGACCCAGTCTAGTTGATTGGAAGTGTAAGACTGTATTAAAAAAACAGCCTATAACAATAGTTAAGACTAATAACACACAAATTACACAAATATATTTAATGAATTGATTTTTGTTAGTCTATAGAGACTTGTTTCATTATGAAATGGAGTATAATAATGCACATTAATGTGGCAATAAAGACTAAAATGTCATTCAACTGTTGACATACATGAACAATTTTCAGGATGAAACTTACTAACACTTATCAGCAAAACACTTGAGAAAATTATCAGATGCATAATGCAAAAGATTCAAACTATACCCTTGAATATTATACATAATAGATAAATGATTTACATAGAACAGAAATATTAAAACAAATCTTTCCTAAGCTTCCCCTCTACAGGACAGTGTAGATGATGAGATAATCTTAAAATATAAAATCCATGTACTAATGATCTACATTGCAAGACGAAACTAAAAATTTTAAATAACAGTTTGGTAGCAACTAATGAACTCATATGAGGTAGTATATCAATCATGGACCATTGAGACATGGCCCCCCCCTCGGGATTGTGAAAGGTCTTTTTAGTGAAGTGACAAAACTAAACCCTCTAAATGCTCAAAATTCATCTCTTGCCAACTGAAATCTGTTGGTTTCTTCTAGCCCCCAGCCTCAAGGGGCTTCAGTCCGTTGGCCTCTCAATTTTTGTCCCTAGTCTAGAAGAGTAAGCATAGCCTTCCATACAACCGCAATTACTGCTCAACCATGAAATATACTAAATAGTATTGGCAATAGGTCTACAATGAAACTGTCATTTTATTGTTAGACAATATTTGATTTATATGGTTAACCTAAGCATACCAAAATAATATTTTATTTTTTGAGTCCTAATGTTTCCTTTAGAACTGGAAATGAAAGACTTGATAATATCATATTTAGTAAAAACTTAACAGATGTAAACATACATAAATGAAATATCTAGACAGATTGGTTTGGTAAGGTATTACGCAATTTTGATTAGAAAGTTTGATGAATTGTTGTTGTAAGTTGAATATAGATACATGTAGAGATATAACTCACTTCATCTCATTTCCATTTTTCTTCTATTTGAAAATACGGCAATTATTTGTTACTTTCTTCAGAGAATTTATTTACACATTCATTCATCTTCTGATAAAGGTTATCTTGACTTCAATTCAATCCAAATTTTTTTTAAATTCTGTGTGGAAAATATCAATAACAATATCAGGCAATTGACAGTTACAAAAACATGTCTGCTGCCACAAGCAATATGAGGAATTAAAAAATAAATTCATTTGTAGAAACAATTAGAATTGACAGGCCTTTTTTATGGATTACTTTTTCATTTCAAATAATTTCATCGACTTCACTTTTGATTCATAAGAATTTCATTTGATTGTAATATTTTATTTCTAGTTTGGATTTAATTTCCTGAAGGAATTCTCAAAATTGTAAGAATTTTAAAGAAACCATGCCAGATTGTATATTTGACCAAACCAACTGCCATAATTAATAGTATGTGTATACTAAGAAAAAAATTTAGAAAATGAGAAAAAGTGATATTTTTGTCTGTTTGTCAACTTTTCTTCCTATTATTTTTCATTAAAATACCAAACCCTTTTTTATTACAGATAGCTACCTAATTTGTTAAATTCAGTATTGATTTCTGACTTCTATACTGCCAAGATATGATAATCAAACAAGCATTGTATGCCAAAGATAGATTTTCAATATAATGAAAAAGCCCAGACAACTCATTCCTTACCCTCCCCCACGTTTCTAGATCTCATATACGTTTTCACATACTTACACTGTATCTCAGAATCAGAGGTATAGTAATAAAACATTAACATTTAAATCTTTAAAAGTAGATTGAAACCATAATCTTTTATTTCTATCTTATATTGAATCAAACTTTTTAGCACTTTGTAGAACAGTTCTCTGAAAAGTAGAAAACAATTCCTTTTAACTTTATCATTTTATTTATATAGATCAGTCAATCGGAATGGATGCGTTTTGTTTTTTAAAATTTATCTTTACAAAGGTCTAAGTTGAAAGCCAGTTTGGCGCTAAATATATGTTGTTACAGTCTGCTGCCTTGCAATTTTCACAGCCTGACATTTTAACATTTGACAGATTTCTTTTGTGTACATGGTGATCATCCTTTAAATAGTGGTTGTCTTTTCTGAGCTCAAATTAGACTAACCCTCATGATATATTTTTTCAGATCACAGGACGAAATAGATTTTTTTGTGTTTTGTTCATGACATTGTGATGTTTTTTGTACTATATTGACATATTTTTGGCGCCAGATTGTATGGTTGTCTTATAAAAATTAGATTTTTTTTTACAGACTCTACTAGAACTAACAGAATATATTTTGTATTATGGTTTTCAACTTGTAACTATGTTATACCATGCTGGCCTTATTTCCTACAAGGTTGTTTTTAAGAGAATGATTTCAATGTAGTTTGATTTGTAGGATGATTATGATGGAGTTGCTATTATCATTGTCTTTTCAGAATTCAGTATCAGCAAGTTTTTTAGATGACGTCAATTAATAATCAGGTTTTTCAAAAATCACAGTTGTGAGGGGAGAGCCATGACTCAAAATATATACGCTACTGTATATGTTTATGTGTGTAAGGTTTGGTTAGAATTGTGGTATGGATGTTAGTATAAATGTCTGGTATAGAATAATAACTAGTTAGATATTTTGGGAGGGAGGGAGGGGGGGGGGGTTAATATCTGTTTGAATGAGTTAATATCTGTGGTTAACAGTAACAGGATATCACTATTTACTCAAATATGGTGTCTTGTGTTATATTATTGTTTGGCATACAACAATTATCCCAATTATCATTAGCTTGTCCAACCTATTCCCTTGACTCACGCATTATTCTATCATATTATATGTCTATAGAGAATTCCTATACAATTCTGCTTATCAATACCTAGAATATGTAAATATATATTTGATGGTTTTATTTCATAACGTATTGTAAACTTATTTTATAGCCAGATCTAAATTTATTGAGATATTTCAACTGATTTTGCTGTTTCTCTGTTTCACAATAAGGGAAAACTCATCTTATAATCATGAAACATGTTTCACATTTTTCCAATATAAAAACAAGATAGTTTGGTTGCACTATTTGCTTGAAAAGATAAATAGGCTTATAATAAGTAAGACGTCAAAGGGTTTAACAGAACCGAGACTTCCAAACCAAATTTAAATGACAGCATAATAAAAGTAAATAAACACATCATTGAGGAAATCTAACTCCCTTCCCTTTCTCACAAAATACTATGATAGATTTTTCACATGATTGTATTTCTTCATGTAATATTCACTACAACAATTTCTGCACTGTAAACAGAGTTTAACAACCATACTATATATAATTATCTTAATGTCTTAATTATTCCATGATTCCAAAAGAAAAGCATTCTCTGGACTAGTACCTTTTTCCAATACAGAAAGTCCCTTCTGACAAAAAAAATATATAGGTTTATAACTTTTTATCTCAAATTTAATCTTAATTACTAAGTAGATCAACTGTTTTTCTTCTGCACATTTTAACAGTTTCTTTAATACCAGCATGGCCTGGTAACATCATGAGAAATTTAGCATTTAGCAAAGACATAAAATTAAAGTCTGATTTCAGGCATGGTAGCTTTAATTCAGAGAGATGTTCTTGAAACTCATTTATAACTATATAATGTTCCATTACAACATGGAATGGTATTTTAACTTGATAAGAGTTGCATGGAATGATGGAATATCTAGAAGTATATTAGCATCAAGTAAAATATGAAACCATTATATGACATTTCTTTAATAGTATTTAACTCCTAGCTTTATCTCTTCTATATTAAAAATCTATTCATTGAAATTGTATTTATGTTACATGTGTCACCTTTTACATTACAAATTTAATCTTTTCAGAAGAGAAGGGATGAATATTGGATAATGTAAATGGTCAAGCGTCCCAAGAATCATTCCATGTCTGGCCTACCTTGGGAAATGAAATGAATGGAGTTTTACGTCCTACTTTTCTGCTAATGAGGACGGGAAACGCCATGCAGGGTGCAATGAGGGAAATTTTGCCAGGACAGTGGCATTAGCATTTTTTCGATTTCCAACTGTCGAGCGATCTTTAATGTGCACAGCCTGGGTTTATTGTCCGATCCGAATAACTGGACGCTTTTTCCATGTCAGCCCCTCTTACCTGCATCACTGACAGGGGAAACCAGGTTAAAAAATCCGAAGGTATTATCTCGACCTGGACTGTCAGGTTAGCGAGCAAGCGTCTAACTCACTGAGACACCACAGCTCCCGGCCAACCATGAGGAGGTGGTCTCAAAACGGTTCTCAGATAAATAAATTGGTGTAATGTAAACAGTAACCATTCCGAGAAGCGCTTGTTCCTTACAAGTGACCTTCACCTTTGCCTGCAGAATTTTGTCATTATTCTGTGAAATTACATCAGCTTCAAAGCTGTCAGCTGAGCTAGAAACGGGTTGACAGATCACATGGTATCATTATGGTAACTGTTAATGATGCCATTTTAGAAAATCAACTTTCTGAACATAGTATGAATATTCAGGGTCTATCTATACGCTGTTTAACAGCGGCTGTTTAGTCTGCAGAATTCCAAAACAGGGAAATGAGGCCATTTTGATCAGTTACGTGACATTGTTAGGTTGTTTTCATTGATGTATGGAATTGGTCAAAGATTTTCTATTAAGACAATAGATCAGATGAGAGCTCTCATCTGCATGGAAAAAAGTAATGAGAATGCCTCTCGAGGCATGCAGCTCAACTAGTTCCTCTGTGGCAGGCTTAAGATATTGACTGAGATTTATTTTAGTCAAAACTTATAGGGTGGATATTTAAGATATTAATAAGGTTGTTGTTCTAAATTTGTCTCTCTGTACAATATTTCATTGTTACTTGTTAGATGTGAATCAATTCAGATGTAGCAACTAGATATACATTAACAGGGCAACTAAAAATATTACTACTCAATCAGGATTTCCATAAAAGGTCTCCAGAAGACTGCACAACAATAAAATATAGATTTCGTATCATCAAAAAAAGACCTTGGAATTAATTTTAGTCACTGACCAATCAGATAAACAAAGACTTATGTTTTGTTTTGTAAAATTGGTTCATTGCAGTACATCTGATAGTATAGTATAATGTTTTTGAAGTAAATGATCTAGAAATTTAAGATTTTGTTGCCAATTGACAATTATGTTCATCTTAAAATCTGGATGTTAAACACACCGGTAATGTTTTCAATTAGCAGACAACAATTACGTTTTATTGGTAGAAAAATTTAGTTAGGCCAAAAACACAAACAATTGGCATGCATTTCTAGTCATGATGATTAAAATCTTCTGAATGAATCCACACGTAAATATTCCGCTTATTTCTTATCTAGAATTGTAGTCTTGAGTTTTCAAGTCTCATTTCAAAGGAGAAAATAATAATTATCTATTGAAGATGTAGGTTGTCGGAGGAAATATCTCGGATATTAATACGATGACCACAGATCTTTCCTATAGAGTGAAGTTTTTGTAAACCAGGCATAAAAGAAATGATGTCATAATCAATTAGAGTGATCTGCCCATCAATCAAGGATATCATTAAAGTCATATAACGAGATGTATCTGGATTTCAGCTGGTTATTCAGATTCAAACCTTATCGATTAACATCGTCATCAATTGGGCTAATTTTTGTTGTGTTTTACATTTTGGTTCGTTATTATCTAGATATCTCTAATGAGGTTAGGCTGGCCTTCAATAAGAGGAAGTCATGAAATCTGCTAAGATATGTAACAGAAAGAAGATATGATAGAAATGTTTAAAGGGATGTTAATATGGACATCTGAAAGGAATGTAATAGGATCTTAAAAAGATAGCATGAAAGTGAAATCACATACCTGTAAATTGAAATATAGGGCGTGACCACAGGAAATTTTCAAGGTTATGATGGATAAAATGATGCAAAAGAAGGCAGTAATGGACAAAAATTTAAGAGAACAAACAAAATCTTGAACCATAAAACATTTGATATAATTTCGATTACTATATAGAAAAGCACAGATAATCTAAGTCTTTTCGGATAAGATTTACAACCTAAGGGGTAGAACTAAATGATGTAAATCATACATGAGTAATTAACAAAATGTTTGAATAATGATGAAAGTAAATTCTTTGATATTTATTATAAAATTGTGGTTCCCGTTTGAATGTTTACATGAAGTAAATTTGAGTACTAAGTAATTAGTATTAGTAGATTAATCAATGTTTTATAACAAGGTTAAAATCAGTGTGAAACAATAATGACATATAGTAAAGTGACAGAGAGTCAATGTTAATTAGAACGATCAGACGCAGCCAATGAATGATGGTTTTACATCATGTCTATATATGGTAAGAGGATAATACCATAAGGTATCCTCATTAGTGAGTGGAATTATATCGTTAATTATTATCCTATCTGATCAAATACTTTTATATCAATAAGTTCATTACAGTGCCAAGCTACATATTATTTTATACAGGAATCAAACTTGTAATAGACATTGTAGCTCAAATAAATTTGGAAATCTTTGTAAATTGTATCCCTTGATAAAGTAAAAAAAAAGATAAAACATTAAAACTTTTGTTTGAAATGAAATTAGACCTGCTTTGATCTGTGATCTTATTTTTGATTTTTACCGATTGCCAAATAATAAGTCAAGCAAATAGCATAATAGTAACAAAACAAAAAAAACATAAAAGATAACCTGAATTCATCATCCATATTATCAGTCATTTATCAGTTGGAGCACAAAAAAAAATCGTTTGTAGCAATCAATAACTGAATAATTGACATATAAATACTGAGCTATTATTCTCTATGTTTATCATTGTTTTTTCTGTCCTTGAAATTGTATATTGATACAGTTATTGATGCATGGTAATATATTTAATATACAATAGTTACATTTATTATACATTTAATGTTTGAATTTACATTTATTATTACATTTACTGAATTTTATAATAGTAATTTATATGTAAAGGTTATTTTCCTATTCTACAATGAAGATTACAATTCACACTTCAGAATAAAGCTGAATGACTTGTGTCTATACTGAAAATAACTTTGTCTGCTCTCATTTTGGCATAGATTGATATAATACTTATAGATTTTTAAGCTGTGTCTAGTTGAAAAACTGTTAGTGATGCAGGTCAAAGAGACTGACATGAAAAAGCGTGTATTTGTGTTGTTGGGACACAATTTGTATTTGTGTTACAGGTCTATCTACCAATATATAACTATAAGCTTAAACAAAACATTTTTCATGCCGAAACTGTTCAGAACATTTCTAAAAAGCCGTTCTTAATGAAACACTATTTAACATTGTTATTGAATACAAGTTGTGCCTGTTAAAGGTCAGTGGATAGTTGTCAATTTTATTTGAGCTTGTATGCCAGTTCTACCATACGTTTATCATAGGTAGTTTCCAGTCATTGTTAAACATAAACTAAAACAATTATTATCAAATATTTCCTGTTATAAAATCAATCCCTAGGGGCTTATTTTTAGTGCATTACTTTAAAACGTAGCTTTCGTTTTCTAGCAGCAGTTTTTCTGATTCAATAGCTTGTTTGTTCAACAATCAGAAGAAATAGTTGTTGTACTGGTTTTCATTTACCACACTTAATGAGGTACCAGCACTATTGAGAGAGACACTAGGTGGCGCTAGTGAGGTAGGGCACGCAAGTTATCAATAGTATTTTATCTGCTACTGTAGACTACAGTCTGTAGTAATAGTACTTGTAGTGCTTTGCAAGCTTCAAAAGGCAACTACCTTGACCTTTCTACTGGCTCCTATTATAATCCATAAAATTCACCAAGACATACTATACATATTAAAAAAATGAAATCGAATTCGCTTTTTAACAATATTTTCAAATAAGTTATATCAGCAAGCATTTCCGAGAAACGGCAGTTTGAATTTGATTTATCAGAGTCACACAAAAAATTGTTTCACCAAAATTCTAAATCTTCATCCATGTTAAATTTGCTTTTATATTTGTTTCCAATTTCGCCCAATTTTACTTTAAAAAAAGTATTAACGAAAAATTTGCAATGTATATCAAGAGTGTGTGTCACATGATTAAATGATTTTTGATACACAAGATGTAAGTGATGAGTGCCAATGACAACATGCGTCTGGATATTCCAGTTGATTCCCTGTGAACTTACAGTACGAATAACAACGATATGTTGTTTAATTTCTTTCGTTAAAAAAAGTATAAAATATATTGTCAGAATTCTATTTGAGAGATAGGTACTAGTCAAATATGACATCATTATTATGCCCAGAAAAACTATAGATAAATGAGCACAAGTCTATATAATAGTTGGATTGAGATGTCCTACTTCACTACAGCTCCATTAAGCAGATTGCTTCTGCCTGCCTTCATTGACATTCTTCAAAGAAAATCTGACATATGCGACTTTGTCTCATAAATTGTATCACACAAGGATAGTAAAAGACCATTTATTGCATGTGATAAGTTGTGGTACACTGATTCTTTAATAGTGCATTGATTAAACCCACATGACAAAATTCAAACATTTCAGAAGTTCGACCTTTTTTTTTGCAAATGAACAGAGCAGGCTCCAAATAAAAAGTCTGCAATACCTTTTAGTCTTTTTTTGATTATTTTAGGTTAAGCTTAATTTTTAAAGGAGTTGGTTACCAATATGTCAAGCTATAACCAATTCCACAGAAAAGTTTGTTTCAGAGTAAAAACTATTTCAAATTTGTGTTTTTTACTTGAAAATCAAGAGCAAGCAATTATCTTTGACATCTTGAATGGAATCGTTAGGAAGTGCACACATTCTCAAATTTATTGAACAATCTACAGGTCTCCAGTGTGCCTTGAGAGAGTTAAAATTAACATGTATTTGACATTATTGGAAGAATAGAATCAAGTAAAGTTGAAATGTTGTTTCTTAGCTAATTTCACCAAGGAATGGACTAAAAGAAACTTCAACTTATCTCTTGGGAAAAATTAATGCGCTTACAATTTTTTGTTTTATATCTTTGCAGGTTGCCATTAAGGTTATTGATATGCGGAAAATAAAAGAGGATTACTTGAAACAAAATGTAAATCGTGAAGCTGTTATATTAGGACAACTAAATCATCCTAATATTATTAGACTGTATGAAACAATGAAGGTAAGTTTCTTCTTGTTTTATTGTACTCAATGATAGAAGTGTTATCAGGTTATAAAACTAAATAGAAGTGACATTACAAAATGATGAATGACAAAATATAAAGATAAATAAAAAAGAAAATTTGTTTTCCAGAAATTAATTATTTAAATTAAGGATAAGCATCATTAAATCAGAGCATCTGTATTATTGTCATCTTACAACAACTAAATTTCATTGTGTTTTTAATTTTTAGTTTAGATGAGTCAACTGTATTTATTCCATACTTTGAACAAAATTGGATGATCAGTCATAGAAGGGCTGATTCTGCAATGGATTGACAAAGCAGAATTCAATAGGATTGTGAGAGGTTTCAGACTTATTGACCCACTACATACCTAGGCTACATATAGAATATACTGATAAATTGTTGTTGGTTCTATAAAAACTATGTTAGGAGACAATAGATCATTATTTTGATTAAAACTCACTGTTTATAGTTCCATCTGTTTTATTCCAATACTATTATCAGAATTATATTAAAAATTTATTGAGTTATCTCAAGTGAATTTCAAAATTAAGGACAAATCAACTTCATTAACAAGCAGACAAGCATGTTTAGAATCATTCTAAAAAGTTCAGCTGAAGTGGACAAACCATGTATCAGAGTAACATTAGGTGTTCTTGATGGCTGAGAGTTTCATGCCCATTATGACACCTACCACAATCATTATTTGAAATAAACATATCTAATATATTAAATTGAATTGAGCATATATTTCACCTCATCAAGAACAGCTACCAGTACTTTTCCAATAATTGACTTGCATGAGTAAGAAACAAGTACAGAAAGAGAACAACAAGAATATTCTACCAAACATCCTTTGGGATGATAATAGATCTTTCTAATAGAAGAATCCTTGGATTTTTGATTTGAATAAAATTACATATCACATAATCCATGTTACAAATAGTACAATAGTTAGGGCATTCTGACCACAGACAACTGTCATTGCACATTTGTCTGTTACTTTTGAGCCTACACATTAAGTTGTTTTTGTGTGGCTTAAAGCTTGAAATTAAAAAGTAAAGGCAGTATATCTGTCTAGTCTGTCTAGTTGACAGATTGCACATGAAAGTGAGTTCTTTATTGTCGACAAGCCAAAGATTAAAATTTTGACTTTTAAGTTTCCAATGGGCGGTCATAATCAAGGCATGAATGTTGTCTCAAATAAAGTTCATCAACTAAGACATTTACCCCTACCTTGTAGAAATGTAATGAATAATTAAGTTGATTATGATCTTCACTGGTTGCTTATTGATTAATTCTACTAATATACACCCACATTCACAGTGCTGATATACATTCTCATCTTTGTTTGTTCATAACAGCATGTCCATTGTTTATATGTTTGTATTTTAGGATGTACAATTGCAGTTTAAGCATGGAAGTACTTGTGTGCAACTCTTGTTAAATAAGATCATTATGATGTGCTTTTGTATGAAGACATTGATGCCAGATAGCCCCAACATTTTTATTTCTAACTTTTGATAAATGTAACCTCTCATATTCACTTATAATGAAAACAAGACAATAAGTGCAAAGAGTAAGATAGAAAGCGCTTACCGTTGGGTAGTTTTTTCAGCACCCTTGGCCAAAAATCCACCTTGTTAATAATGCTTATTTGACATATTTGTCATTAGATCCAGAAATATTTATGCTTGTGATTTCAAAGAGATACTTAAAACCTTATAAACTTGAAATATCTGCTCTATTTCTCTGTGTAATGAAACTAATATAATTGAAGACTTGAAAATCTCATAAGATTTGGAGTGGTATACTGTCCTACTCTCTCCTACTGCAATTTCATCATCTTAACTGGCAATTTCATAAACCAACAAATAATTATACAGCTTTCCAAAAGGCGTGATTACAAACGCTCCATTTACTTCGACATAACGAATAATTTCATCAAAAGACTTGAGCAAATTTTGTGAAAATAAGAAAACCACTTCTTAGTTTGTTAAGATTGTGAAGATCAATAAGTTTGTAAACAAAGAATGGCGCTATATATTGCTACATACCGACCGTTTTATTATTATACCTCAGTTGATCGCCAAATCCTTTTTTCTTGACACAGAATCTGTAACAAGCTTTCTTGAATAGAGTATTTCTAATACTTATATTGACTTAAACCAAATATCATTTACTGACCATATCATTTAACTGACTTTTGTTTGTGGTTGATCAGTATTTCTTCAATCATAATGTGGGCTAGTTCCTTTAATTTCCGTTAACTAACAGAAATAGTTCCAATTAATTAGGTTCCTAGGAGGATTGTGCCTCAAGATACAGAAACACTCTTATAAACTATTTCCTTGATATATGCATAAGATAGGAAATTAGATGAAATTAATTTCACGATCTGTTTTTCGACTCTTCATTTGACACATGACAGTAGCATGCAGTGTGGAATGAGGCAAAGTTTGGGTTTCAATCTGTTACGCAATCTTTGAAATAAAAGACATGTTGATTGTCCCTACTGAAAAAATACACCCTTTTTATATCTCTGACAGAAAAAACTGTTAGAATAATCTGACGGAACTCCATCTTGAATTAATCCACAGAGGCATTTTAATGGACTTGACTTGAGTCAATGAGAAGCTTGAATAAATTTCAAGTCAGCCCCTATTGCGAAAACTAGCTGTTCTTATGAAGATTCTGTATCCAAAGCATGTGATGAACTTTATTCATTAAAAATAAAACGAAAAAAAAGAAATGCTATTGTGGAATGAAATTTTTTTTTATAGTTTATAGATGCTCATCCACCTTCTTCACAATCTCAAGATGTGTTGACCCTACAGTCTTCAACTTACCTCTTCTTTTTAATTGCTAACTTACCAGTAAGATTTGAGAAAATGTCGTCCTAAATATGAACAAACAAAATCTATTGTATCGGTTTTGAAAAATGTTAAAAATATTAGCTGATTTAGAAAAAGAGAATTTTTATTATCAAATATTTCAATATTTTGTCATTATTAATAATGTAACAATATGATATAATACACATTTGTCTTCTGCATTAAGGATCAGAAGGAAGCTATTTTGTTGTCAAACCACTTAAAGAATATTAGATTCATTTTTATGCATTAAGCGACTTTATATGTTAATCAATGCAGACAATTTCCTTATTCACAGTGAATAGCGAATGTGGCTGCAGATTGAGTTATCCATATCCGAGGCAATTTATTGAAACTCAATTGAAAGTAAAATAGCTAAGTAGACTTCTATTCTAATAATGATTAAATAGTGGACCATGTTTTGATTATGTTTCACGCCATTTTCCATATATCAAATGGCTTGGTCCTGTATTTGACGAGACTGATTTGTGAGACTGTTCTGCTATTTATCTACGTATGGTTGATAATCACTTGGAGAATTGATTCAACCATTCATTCGTCAGATGGAATTCTGGGAGTAACCAGGGCTTCTGGGAACAATTTTGGTGGTTGCTAATGGGTTGTTGTGCTGTCTAATTATTACACTTGACTGTTTGCAGATATAATTTTCATCTTTTCGATAGTAATAGCCTTTATTGTAGCTAAATTGATGAAGCAACCACAGCAATTAATGGTATCCTTCCAACATGGCCGTGTCTATAGACTAAAAATCAATGAAAATCAACACTCATGGAATTATCTAGATGAATCTGTTTTGAAAAAATATAGAATATTTCCCTGGATAAATTTATCAATGAAGACTAAGTTAAAAGTGGAACTCTTATAAAAACATTTGCCCGGTAGCAGACATGAATTGTTGACTATAAAGAGATGGCGTGTTCAGGTCACCAGAGGTCCACTAAATCAAACATCAATAGCTTATATTCTACTCTTATAATGGAGTGTGAAAGTGGCATTAATGATGGATTCTTATTGGGTTTTGTAACTAGATCATTCCTTAAATGTTGGTATTTCTTCCTGTTATCTCGGATTTGTAGTTTAGGTCAGACCAAATTAAATTCTTTAGAGATTTCATCTTACAAATGATAGAAAATACCGAGCCATGAAATAAGTATCCGGACACGGAAATTATCCAGCATAATTGCATTAAGTCCAGACAAGTGTCCGGCAAAATTTCTAGAGTTATTTCATGCCTGGGGAAATACTATGCTTAAAGGGACAGTATGCAGAATTTGAATTATTAGAAATGACTTGATCAAACTGAAAAAAAATATGCAGTGCACTGTACACTAACTAAATTTATAGATTATTTTAGCATTCTTATAATTTAACATTAGCATTTCTTTTATTTTAAAACTTGAAGATAAGGTTAAGGACCCATAACTACAGATTTTGTTCTTTAATTTTTGTTAATTTGAGCACCTAACTTATTTGACCATAATATTGAGGCTATTTCTTACATATCTATATACATGTATATTAAACATATTATACCAATTTGAAAGTTTGAAAAGACTTGTCAAAAGAACTAGTCATTTAGATATTAGAAATATACATAAAAATAAATTAAATATTTGAATGGCTTATGCATTATGTAGGGATAAAATTCCTTAAAGTCTAATCTTTATATAAGAAAGGATTTGTTCTACACAATAAAAAGACTTTTCAAATAAATATTTCACACCAAGTTCAATATCCTTTTCCAGTCAGCAACCAGTCTTGTAATAAGGTTGATAAGGTTAAAAAAAAGTAATCTCTGCATCTGTACGCACTATGGTGTTGGTGCTAAAAAGGTTTGAGGTTAAGGTTAATATTGACGTTAACAAGGAAAGCAAAAATAGAAACAAGTGAATGTATATGGCCAGTAATATAAAAAACAACATAGATAGACTACTCTGTGTATTGATTTTACACTACACTAGTTTCATAATGAATTGAATGATATAACCTTTTATAGCAAACAATATGTTAATAAATAACAATAAACTTTAATTAGATAGACACAAATATTCTCTTACTCTTAGCTTTATCTAATTGCTTTTACAAAGATAGCAATACCATATTGGTTTTATGTGATTAATATAGATGCCCTATACAAGAAATATAAAGAAACAAATTATAAGCAAATGATAGAATGGGGAAACTTGTCAAATAATGGGAAAGAATACATTACTAACTTGGCCTATGAGAAACATTAAAATTTGATGCAGCCTTTATTTATATATCATAAGATTGTGTCATGACTTTTTTTCAATTAGAATCGGCTTGAGCCATATTGCAGACAGACAATAATCCATTTTTATCCACCCTCATCAAAAATATCGTCATGAAGATTTAAAATCCAAGTAGTTGTTTTAAATGTCGAGGCAGAACAGAATCTCTAAAGAGTTTTTTTTTTTTAGTAGCTTGGGAGAGCATCATCACACTGCAGATGACAATGAACCTCGCTCCTTTCTCACGGTCATTAAAAATTAGTGTTCCATATCATTGGAAGGAAGAATTGAGTATATGACATAGCTCTAAATTGTTAAGTCAATCAAAGCATAGGATTTGCCTTCTGTTTGTAGTTAATCATGGTCTTAAGCATGCAGATCAAAATATAGATCTGGATTACATTTTCCTGTGAGTTAGTCCACTAACTGAATGGCTAGCCAGTTTATTTTCAGCCTGTCATGTCATTAAGGTCATTGGAAAGGCAGCTGCTGGTTACAAGTCAGCCAATGAATCTATCATTCTTTATAAATCTTATTAGATCCTGTTTTCCATGATGCTTACAAATGGTACAAATTATCACCCAAAATGTCAAAATTGCAATTTTTGTTATACAAGACTTCTATTTATTTGCAGGCAACAACATTATACTGTTTAGTTATGGAATATGCTCAAAGTCGCGATATCCTTACATTTTTAAAATCACATAAAGAACACAGACTTTCAGAAGATAAAGCACGGCCATATATACGTCAACTTGTATCTGCTGTTCATTATCTTCATGAACGTGGTGTTTGTCACAGGTATGTATATAAATTACTTCATTTACTAATTTGTCCATGTTGTATTTTGAAATTTGTCCATCTAATAATTTGTCCAACCAATAAATTGTCCATTGTTCATCCAATAAATTGTCTCCTCTTGTAATTTTTTCATCTTGTTATTTTGATTTGTACATCCAGTATTGATGGTAGGAAAACAAGTCATATTACTATCTGGAAGTTGATTTATAGCTGTTTAAATTCCTATCACTTTCATATAAGTAATCAGCATGCTCTGTCTAAGCATATTGTATGCTCCTTGGTCTTTTTTGCATATTAGGACTTCTTGGAAAATACACAAACTGCAATCAAATCAAAGAGGTTGACATGTTATTTGTTGTTAGAACTTGTATGTATATGAATAAAACTTCTTTCCCTCTCTATATTTTCCCCAAAGAAGATTTTATTATTTATATACCATATTTTATATGAAAACGAAAATCTCTAATTTTTGCAGAGATTTGAAAATGGAGAATATAATGTTGGATGCCAAAAAGAAAAATATACGAATTGTTGGTAAGTAAATAGATCTATCACCAAGTAAAGTTCAAAACATCAACATTTGAAATGTGATGTGACTCTAGAGACATTACCAGGCGCTGAATTGTGAATCTCCTTGATTGGAGATTGATGTATTAGGCTGACCTTGACATTTAAAATGGCTGATCAATTGTCTTTGAGAATATCAGCCACTTCACACCATTTGAAATGATTTGATGTTTTTATTATCATCTTTAATTTCTTGTCAAGCAAATAAATCTCCCCAAAATGTAGATGTTTTATTAAAAGAGAATAAATATTTTATGCAGACCATGGTTATAGTTAGTTCTTGACATTGTTAACTTTGTCTTATATTGTACAAGAAGCAGAATTAAAAGGTTAAAAACTTGATCAAGTTGCAGCCTTCTTTACTCTGCAGCTTTTTTGGGTTACAATTATTACTAATAGGAATTTGTAAATTTCTCTCCAGCTATCTTTATATTGTTTTTTTTTCTGATATTTATCTAAATATCAAATGCATATTATATATCATATAACACTGTTTTTACTTTTTGATCTTAAAAAGTGTCTTATTCATATGTAACTTTTACAAAATTTTTTTTTAAAGATTTTGGTTTAAGTAATACTTATACAATGGATGAGTTGATGAAGACACATTGTGGCTCCCCTGAATATGCAGCTCCTGAATTATTTGCCGCAGGTGAAAAATATGGGCCTGAGGTGGATATTTGGGCTATGTGAGTTTCTTTTAATATTTTTACTGTTGCCCATTGAGAAATGTTGATTAATGGAGAGAACTGTATTTTTAATAAGTTTATTGAGAAAGTGTAAGGAAGATATTTTTTTTTTGCCCTTCTTGATGAAGTTGTTTTTTTCAAATATTCTTAATTTCTCTAATGATTATTTCAGGGGAATTATATTATATGCAATGTTGGTAGGTAAACTACCATTCACTACGGTTTATACAGATCAGTATAGACGTATTAAACTATTAAAACAAATTGAGAAAGGTATACAATTAGAACAAGAGCAAGAAATGGTACATCTTTCATCAGGTAAGTTAACCTTTTTATATGATGTATATAGTATATAGTTATGGTCATAATAGGATTGATCACTTATGGTCATGGTAATGATATCAAAGATATCATTTGGTCATGGTTATGATATTGGTAACCTCTTATGGTCTTGGTCATGATATTGGTGACCTCTTATGGTCATGGTAATGATATTAAGGATCTCTTATGGTAATGGTAATGATGTCAGTGATCTTTTATTGCAATGATATTGGGGCTCTATTATGGTCATGGGAATGATATCATGGATCTTTATGGTCATGGTATTGATGTAAGTGATCTCTTTTTGTTATGGTAATGTTATCAGAGATCTCTTATGGTCATGGTCATGATATTGAATTTGAACCTATTAAAACCTAGCATACATAATAACCCAGAGATAATAAATGTAGCTTATTGCCTTCAGATGAAATTCCTCATGTTATTAATTATTTAGTCCATCATTTTATGACTGTTAAGAAATGCCAAGCCTTTGGCATATATAGTTTATATATTTTTTAAGTTAGGTTTGGTTTGTCTAGATCTGATTTGCTTTCCTTTCCTTATAAAAAATTGTACTGATTGATATCTTCTGCATGAATAATGAATTTGCTATTTTAATTATACCATTATTTACATGGATTTCCCTACTTGAAGACAAAACCTATCTGATTAATCTTTTACCCTCAGATTAAAGCTTTAATTAGTTCAGTATGCAACTTTACTTTGGCAAGAGTCATAAAAGATCATATCAGATCTAATTCTGGATTTTAGATATATTAAGATTTTTAAAATCAAAACAAATGATCAATTATCATTTTACATGTTTTGAACTATTTCAGAGGCTTGTGACTTTTTGAAGAGTATAATAGAACCAAAACCAGAATTACGTCTTCCAATGCTGGATATTGAAATCCATCCATGGATCACCGAGGGATCCAAAGTTCCATTTTTCCCTTTTGTTGCCCTTCCTCGGGATAAAACTCTCAAGTCACAGGTAAGCGACAAAGGGATTTACAGTGAAAAAGGGGGTGGGTTTTAAAAGCCAACCGCCTACTGCTGCCAACCGGCATACTGGAGTGAAAAAAAGGGCGCTAAAATGAGCATTGTTAAATTTAAAGATCGTAGTTTTTCATACTACAAAACGAAACTATTCAATTTGACGGAATTTTTGTTGACGTCAATATTATGGAATCAAAGTTATTTTAAAAATGAAACGAAACAAATTAATATTTCTTTTCTTGCTTTGAGATATTTTCCTTCACATTTTCTGATTCAATTCGTGTTTAAGACAACGACTGAACAAGGTCGTTTGTTTCAGAGTTACTTCCCTTAACTTTTACTGTCGTCAGGAACATGGAGCATCAAGGCCAAGGAATCTTTCTTCCACCTATAAGAATTTTTTCAAAATTTATCCTTGACGTAGACTATAATAATTCTGCGAATGCTCCTCCTGTTAATCCAACAGAATCATCGATATATGTAGTGGATACAAATCTTCACCAAGATTGGAAGCAGACTTCCAGTAGTTGGAAAAATCAGGTGTCCAAATATAGAACCTTTAAAGAAAGAGATGGTGGGACGAGACCACATGGTGATGATGGTTGGTTGATCGAAAATGTTGCGGCGAAAGAATGTGACTAATCATTGTGAAAATATTGGTGATTGTCATGTCATGAGGCAAACTTATTATAAGCATGGCAATCCGAAGTATTCTGATGTCAGGAAGATGATAACTTGATAAATAAGTCTTGGTTTTTGTACGTTTTATTGTGTGCCCCATATGATTATTGCTATTTTAAAGAAATATTAATTTGTTTCGTTTCATTTTTAAAATAATTTTGATTCCATAATATTGACGTCAACAAAAATTCCGTCAAATTGAATAGTTTCGTTTTGTAGTATGAAAATCTACGATACTCAAATTTAACAATGCTCATTTTAGCGCCTTTTTTTTCACTCCGGTATGCCGGTATGCCGGTTGGCAGCGGTAGGCGGTTGGCTTTTAAAACCCACCCTGAAAAAGGATATTTTCTGTTTTATGACCTCTCTGATTTCTAGAGTTACTTATGCCGGTATGTTACTGGTCTGTGCTGAATGGTCACATGATTGCAAGTGTTTTTTCATTTATGATTTTCTTATGAGATAAGATGATTAGTATTGTATATTATCTTAGCTGAGAATACTTATAAAACTCTAAAGGAAAAATTGTACATAATATTCTGTATATAATTACTAATACAATTAAGGTTTCAGAACATGTTAATTTAAAACTTTTCATAGGAAGAGTCTCTTTCTTTCTCATCATTTCAACTGAGGATGAGGTCAAGGACCAGTAGGTCCAAAACATGCCTGAACCTACGTTGTTAACCTTGTAAAATAAGGCTGTTTTGTTTGTTCTAAGATTAAATGTATTTGTTTTTGCAGGTTTTGTGTGAATTATCTGAAGCATTATCAATGAAGAAAGAAGTGATCGAATCTCAAATTCAGGAGAATAAAAATAGTGATGTATCAGCGATGTACAATATGTTGTACCATCAAAAACGTATTGCATCAGGTATGTTTTGGTTTTTACAAGCACAATTTACTATGTGGCTTAGAGTAATACATGTTCCATTATGAAATCTTAAATATTTTACACAAAATTCTGAAAGCTATTTTTACTTATTACATCAGCCAACACCAACATAGCTGTTTGCATAGTGCATTTGTTTAGGAGGTTGATATTATTATATGAAGAACATCTACTACTTTTGCCCATATGATATCATATCTTACGAGATTTTGTAATGATTTAAAGCTATAGTATTGTATTAATGGCCTGCATGTGTTAATCATGTTTTCATGCTAAATAGGCCTGTCATTATGGAATAAGGTAAGAAACGATGAGAAAAAAAACCCAATGTATACAAATTTTTTAGTTATTTTCAAAGTAGTATTTTTCTTGAGGTGTATTAGGTATGTTACCCAAGGTAAATTAAAGCCAGCTTTTCGTCAAATGCCTACATCTTTCTTTGTGAATTACACTTTTAATTCACAATTGTATATAAAAATGTCCATGGTAAAAGTTTTACAAATTTTTGTGAAACTTAGTTTCTTATTATCTTATAGTTTTTCATCAACATTTCATGTAACATTTCTATATTTCAAACCATTGTAGAAAATATTAATCATACTTTCAACTCTTTCAGGAGTGTACAATCTAGATCACACAATTAAAGCTAACCAACCTCCTGAAGGTAAAGGTAAAAAGAAAAGGTCTAAATCAGCTCATATTGATAAAGATGGAGGCAAAAAATCTAAAAATAAAGGTAACTAGACCTGCAGTAGCAGTTCTACTACACTTGCTGAAGCAGACGTCAACATCATCAAGCCGTCTGCCTGCCTGTCATCAATGCAACTGGAGCTAGTTATTTCCCTTTTATTTCAGATTTGAAAATCTAAAATATGTCTTTGGTTAAGATTGAAAATTCAGTTTGAGTTTTGAGAAAATTTATAATAATTACAAGTTTCAGAATGTGACCGAAAAATTATTAAAGTTGCCTTCAACACGTCTTTAGATATCAAGGTTGCCTCCTAAAAGTATGTGAAACTTTGAAATAGGGTCTTATCTTTAGGAGCTGATGAGCTGGACAAATCAAATACACGAACAACTGAGTTGAACCTTTTACTTTTTCAAATTTTCAATTTCCTATTCGAATATGTGGGCATCTCTATTTACTTTTTCAAATTCCTGTAAACCAGTTGCATGCGGATGATAAGGGCTCTTCAGTTTAACAATTTTTGCATTTAATCATTTTAGTTTAACTTACATTTAATTTGCAAAATATTTCATTTTGGCTCACTATTTTATTCATTTTTAGTACAGAATATATTTTGCAATATTAATACAAACTGAAAGATTTTATTATTTCTGACTTTTGTCAGAGTAGATATTCTAGTTATTTTATTTTCTTTCATCACATATGAAATGTTGCACAGGACATGTATATTATACCCCTCACTGAAGAATGGGTTTGTGACTGATTTAAGAGATTTTGTGTGAAATATTATTAAGTTGGGGGTCTTTTGTCTTTGGTGGCATGGTGTACCAATTTATTTTGGATGTTGTGATCTTTTCACAATTTTCTTACATTAGGCCTGTTTAAAACTAAGAAATGACCTAAAAATTGACCATATATTAGAACTTTTTTGTATCAATAAATTTTGGACACAATTTTATGGATAACATTTACCTTGATAAATTAATAATTAATATTAAAGTAATTGTTATCCATGTGTCCAGTTATTTATTACTAAATAACTAACTGCCACTTAAGGAAGTTATCAACAAATTTGGTATTAATTGAAGAAATGACAATAATTATATTAAAAAAAAGCATTAGAACATTTACTTCTAATTCTGGATATTTTTATCCAATCAATAAAACCAGGCCTAATGATCTTTATGACATGGTATATAAAAAGATATATATGGACTTATACATATATCATGTTTAATTATTTTAGTACCACCACCAGAGCTAGTCTTACCAACTGATGTTCCTGTTGATAAAAATCAACATAGTACCGGCAGTAAGGAACCTGGATCTGCTGGTCATGAGACCAAGTTTAGTTCCTTCGATTTCCTCGCGTTATGCAGCACACCAACATGGTTAGGGCCAGAACGTCGAAGATCTCGAAGGAGATCTAGGTCACCCGGTCCTAATACCAATACTTCACATGTAAGTAATTCTGTTTTTGGTAATCAGAAACGATAGGTCGTAAAATACCTTTTTATTTTTTAACTAAAAGATTTTAACAGTATTTATGACAAAATAAAACACAAGCATCTACAAAATACGTCAGCACTATATAATGAATAGTTCTTGTTTTTTTCAAGAAAATCAAAGGTGGACATGACAGCTGCAGGATGAACTTACTTCAACTATACAGATGGTTTAGTACTGCCATTTGTTCATTTCTGGAATTTGAAAATTTTTAAATTAAATAACGCAAAAGAAAAGATAATTGTGTTTGATATTGTCATATTAGTTATCATATTTTTCACTGCAATGTGTGATATTGTCATGCATGATAAAGCACATAGTCTGCATAATTTGTCTGCGAGATCAGATTGAAATTCAAACTCAAAAATCATCATGCATTCCATGCCAGCATGAATGTGTGTATACATATATATACATATGTTTATATCCAAAACATGCAAATTATGATAAGGTATTGTTAATTGATTTAAGCAGATCTAAATTTGGGTTCAAATATTGCACACAGATGTGAATTGTTAAAAGATTAAAGACAACTGCAAAATTATTGTGAAGTTTAAAATTTGCCTACCATTGCACAAAATTTGGTGAATCTATGAAAGCTGAATTATGTACAAATAGTGTGCTAAATGCTATCTGGACATTTTGAAATTACAATCAGACATAGTATACAACTTTTGGGTTTGAATTATAATTTTTATTGAATGTTTATGAAGATTTGGTACTGTACATATGTTTCTGGATATTGGATACATCATTGAATGATATTGTAATAATATGAATTATTTCCCTCTAGCTTGGCGGATCAGTGAGGGGTGGCAAAAGGGTAGGGCATCATTTGTTGTTCGTATCTCTAAAATGCAATATTCTCAATTCTGCTACAGTAACCCTCCTTTAATCTTTTGTTTAAGCTCCATTTTCACTATTAACAAAATTTTCCTCTCTTTCAATCAATTTTAAAAAACTAACTTTTCATCATTTTTCATCAAATCAAAGGGAGGGAAGCAGCATTAAGTCATTCCATTTAGATCATTAAGAAAATCTGACATACATGTGTTTTATTTTTTTGTAATGACCATTTGGGTGAACTTAATTTCAAAGATTAAGATTGTAGGAAAATTGTTGAAAGTTTACTGAAAATGTGCCTTTGTAAAGCATGGAAATTTAGACTAGAACTCCTTGCATGACTTGATGTAAGTAAACGGTACACACAAAATGAAGTTGCTCCTTGTAATTGATGCCACAAGTCTTTATTTCAACAAATATCTAGTCCTCAATTATCACATCAAGGAAAGTTCAAGTCAACCATGTAATTTGGAGAAACTTTACGTCAGTCCATGGATTTAGTTGACCTCACGGCACTGATGACTTTCTAGCAAAAAATGGATCTTGTGTCATTCTTAGCAATCAGAATCTATGACCATTCAGTTGATGGCGTTTGCCAGTAGTCAGTCAATGAGATGCCTTGTTCATGTATTGCAAAAACAAATACAAACATTTTAGAGCAATTTGATTAATTTGCTAAAGTCTAAGAGTACAGAGAGTTATAATGTAAACATTGTGAAGTATTAGAAATGTTGTGGGATTGTTATATATTATGTAGCATAGCAATGAATAAGTGGCAATGGAATTGACACTGTGTTAGTCTCCAATAATTGTCACAAGCTGTTGGTACCTTAAAAAGACGGAATGCTCTTGATTATGTCCAATATAGGACATTGATCAGCTGTTTTTAGTTTATTAGTTTTTATGTATGACTTCAGACCTAATAATATTCTATTTTTTAGCTCTAAATTGAAACAGCCAAATTGATATCTGACTTACTTGAATAATTCCTGACTATCCATTTGAAAGCAATTTCATTATCATTTATTTTGATAGCTTTCATACTTACATTTAAAATAATATTTTGATAGTTGTATGACTAACATTTTCCTTCATACATGTAGCTCTATAAAAAACCTATCTCTTGAAGTCTCTTTGACTACTTTTTTTTTATATTTCACACATTTAAATTCATTCTAACATTTAAATGGATTACTCTATGACCATTATTGATCATGATAGTTTTATGACTAACATTTTGATAGCTCTAATCGGCAATCAATTTCTTACACTCAAACATTGATTGTGACAGCTCTCTGAATTATTGTTTAGTTATTTTTATATTGCTAAAGCCCTTGTCTTTCTGTCCACATTTCTGATCAGCATTATTTTAGTAATTGTCTTTTCCTAGAAAAGAGACTAGTGTGATTATCGAATGTTAATGAAATTTGGTATTCATATGTATGTTGATTTTGATGAAATGTTAATTAAGTCTTTCGAAATTGAGATTTTTGCATTTGAATTCTTGCTATTGATTTAAAGAGATTTTGAAGAAAAACTCAGTATATAGTTTGAATTGATGAAATAATGTTACATTAAAAGTTTTTGAACTACAAATGCATTATGAAGTTCTTAATATAAGAAAGTTTTGTTGGTTCTTACTGAAGACATTATCATTTCTGATAGCTGCCAGTGAGAGTTTGTTACCTTGTCTGGCAAACTATCTTCAACATTGTGTTTTTTAATGAAAAATAGGTAGCTTATTAATGATTTGTTGGTGAAACATGTTTAGATTGGTGTTGATGTTTAACAGTCATTTAACAATAATGTATTTTTTTCAGGATAGTCCTAGATATTGCTTAGCACCCTCGACTGACAGTCAGTCAAAACTGGACAGCCCGCAGCAGAAGATCAATCTCCTCTCTCCAGAAACTGCAAACTCTGCCAAGAATTCAGTGCCTAAAACTCCAAATTCTCCAAGTTTACGAAGAGCTTCTTCTTTAAGATATTCTAAGCGCCGCAATAGATCTGGAAGTATTGGGAGTAAGAGGAAAAACTTTGGACGTTCCAGTTCAGTGGATGTTCCTAGCTCTAATGTGGAAGTGGTAGACAAATCTGTTTTAATGGCAATGGCTACTCCAAAAAGCCCTGTGCAAAGACCAGCTAATTTGCTTCTCCAGGAATGTTATAAAAATAATGTGAAAAAAGTGAAAGGCAGTGTAGGTGTTAACAATGGACCTACTACTAGTGTGGAAGTACATTTTTCTGATACTTCAAATCCTTGCTCATCAACTGATCTCTTGAAACCATGTAATCAACCCCATCCTCCTCCTGTAGCTCATTTAGAGTTACCTAACCTTAAAACTAATCAAGGTATGCAACACCAAACTCACAATACTAGTGGGGCTGAAGGCAGAAATTTATGCAGTGTAAGACCAAAGGAGTTTTCTGAACATTCAAGAAGAAACAAAATTCCTCCGAAAAAACCTCCGCGTAATTTTTTATCTGTGAATGATGCGTATCGTGATGATGATTATGATGACAATGAGTATGCTATGCAAATTGATTATAGGAACTCAGACCTTTGTGCAAGTCCTGAGCGAACAGATTTAGCTCGTGATTTGGAACAGGAACTTAGTGATATTCGTCTATTAGAAATGGAAGAGTGTGAAGACAGAGTTGATAGTATGGCACAACTTCTTAGTGACAAACCATGTCCACATTCAGGGAAAGAAAATTTTAAGTTTCCTTTGCAATTTCGTGAAAAGTGTTTAAACTTAAAGCCTGAAGATTATATCAAAGAGGAAGAAAAACAAAATCAGGCTGGGTGTAGTGATATAAACGATATAATCGAAATAGGAAATAGTAGTTCCTCAAACAATTCCAATAAAGTTGATAGCTCAATAAGTTCTCCAACTAGGCCACAAGCGCCAAAGCTCAAAACACCCACATCTCAACCATGGATGTTACTCAAAACCCCTTTAGCTCGAATTGAGAGTTTCCATAGCGATGAATTTGAATTTTACGGTTCTGATCAAGTTGAAAAGGGTGATATTTCTCCCAATTCAGCTAACACTCCAACAGTTCCGTGTTTTTCTTATAAACTAAAATTAATGAAGAACAAACCTCCTAAATTAAAAAATAAGATGAAAGAAGAAATAAAGAAATGTCAAGAAAACCATGCTGGAACAACGTATCAGGAAACATCATTATGGTAAATATTGAATTAAAAACATCTACTTAATCGAAAGGTGGCTGAATGGCCTATGATTTACTTAAAAAGTATTTGTAGATTCTATGAAAGGAATTCTCAGATGTAAAAATCAATCTAAGATAAGCATCATTTGCCATGCATGTTCCAATTTTTCCTACCCTTTATACCTGTTATAAGATGAATTCATAGATTGTATACAGCATTGTGCTGTGTTTTTATTAGTTAATACTTCCTTTTCGAAGTTTATTCCTTGCTAACTTCTTTGTTTGCATTAGGTGTTTCATTAATAAGAGGCTTGACTTCTTTGCTATTAAATCAATCCAAAAACACTCCTGCTGTAGACAATCAAATCATGTTTAAAAACTTTGAGACCTACACATACATACTTTGTTTTGCAGCAGGTTGTTACCAGCCCCTAATGATCCTGTACTAAGCTCTGGCAGTGAAAGTGAACACCATGATACATCGTTAGAAAAATTAGCTAGTGGAAAAGCCAAAATACACCCAATGGACACAGGTAGGTTACATTGGTTGAAATTGTCTTTCTCAATCTTTGTAGTGAATCTGAAGCTTGTGTACTAGTGTTGGTCTATCTGTAGTTTACACCAGTGTGATTTTATTACATTGACAAAATACTTTGATTTTTGACATTCCTGTAATTGGTGATCCATTTAAAACAGTTGGGGCAGAAGGATCAGATATTTAAGCTTTAATTGTATTACAGAGGATCAAGATTCAGATTCGAAAGGGCCAAAATTAAATAAAGCAGGACCAGCAGGGATGAATGCAATAACAAAACAACCCAATCAACAGGTGAGAATCCTTGTTTAACCCATAGTTAACATAATACACTCCTGATCAGTGAGCTCTGTGGCTTATATCATTGATTTCTGTATTTAACAGTCAATTTCATACATCATATCTATACCCAAAGGAATGGTTGATTCACGAATAACTTGGATTCCTTACACCCATAGTGAACTTATAATACATAGCATGTAAACTAGCCAACTGGACAATGTTGAGGGGATCATATATCTGGTAGGGATTAGATAATATAATATTATATACTGTAGTAATATCGAACACACAAGCTGGGGGATATGATCATTTCGCTTCATGCTGTCAGTGTTCAATGGTATGCTTGGCTTTTAATCACCCTGATGCTTTTTTTTCACAATATTCTGCTTAAAACAAACCAAATCTATTCAAAATCCTCCTGAATTTTGTTATATGTGGTCACATTAAATTCTCATGATAATGTGAATTGATAAGTGGAGAAAACCATTCCTCATTGAATTTTTCTCCATTAGACACCGAATCATTCTCCAAATAATTCACTCTGAAGTAAAGAGTGAGAGTATAAAACAGGAGGTTTCAATCAGAAGGTCAGTCAATCTCTGTCAACTAGTGTCTGCTTTATTTCAAATTTTTCCTCCAGAAATTTAAAGGTCAACGGCATGAGTTCAATGTTTAAGTTTTGGAATTTCAGATTCTGTTGTGTCTGGTTTGTTTTGACCTATGTTGAATACAGTTATTTGTTGTGTTCAGGAATATTGGATGAAAACTAATTCAGATCTTTGTTTTACAGAATCATTTATTAATTTATCCTAATGTCTGAATTGATATTCATTTTTGGTTCATTTGCATCAGCACTCACTTTCATTAAATAAATTATTATATTAAATACCAATATGTAAATGGTATTGTGTCTCAAGCATTTATGTGTCAAGTTTGGTTAAATATGGGCTAATTTGGATTCAAAAGCTCTACACTTACTTCAGTCTTTCTTTCTGCTTGAAGTTATTGTGACTATTGCTGTCAAAGAACATCCACAGCCTTTGTCATGTCACTTCATTACTTTGAAATTTTCTAATTTTCTATAAAAATATGCATTACCTTATTTATCTTTAATCATTTTCTTATCTTTATGATGTTATTATACATAACAAATGGGAACATATATTGTTGTCGCCTGTGTCAGTTGTTCCAGTCACATTTCAAAATACAGACTAAACGCTTCAAAATTTGTTTATGAACACAATAGAGACAACAGTTTTTATCTGATTTTAATAAAATTTGATGTGATCTTTGTCAAGTTTGAATTTGGCTATTTTTCAATGACTGTTTTTGAATTGTTGATTCTGAACACAAAAGAGACTACAGTTATTATCTGATTTTAATGAAATTTATAGTATTTATTTTGATAAAATCTTGGGACAATTTCTTATTTGACAATTTTTGACTTATTTACCCTGTCTTAAAAAATATATGTCAAATTTTGTTTGTAAACACAATAGAGACTACAGATTTTATCTGATTTAAATTAAATTATGATCTTTAAAATAAATAGATTTGTATTTTAGTCACTAAAAACTCTATTATCATTTCGGCCTTGCCTTGCCTGGCAAACTATCTTTCACAAATTTGATAAGCCTACATTGTTATGTGGATGTATATTGTTGTCACCTCTAATAGTCTGTCCTACATGATAAATTTCATGAAATTTTGATGAAAATTGGTTTGCTTTTCTATTTTTGTAAGATCTGAGATGAGTTCTATTTTATGATTTGCCAATGTTTAAATTTAGACGAACTATAAATTGGTTCAAGAAATTTAAAAAGAATTCTAGTTTTGATCAGACTTTTTTTTTCCTATTTTGATTTCCTTTTCCAAATTATACCAATATTAGTTATTAGAAATATAAAACGGTACTTATACTGCTTATCCCAACTATTATTATTAGCTAAACTGAAATAAAATTTGTTGGTTGAACTCTATTGCTCACAATCAAGCTTTATTCATATTAGATATTAATAATTTGCTCTGCATGACCATCAAATCATTGCAATTTCTTTCGATTTTGCTTTTACTCTATTTAAACTATGGTTTTTGATACATGGTTTTGCTGAAATGCAGTATACATGTGTATGTGAATTTTAAACTCTGTTGCTAGGTAAAAAAAAATTGGACATTAAAGAAATGAAGCATTTCCTTCAAAGATGGTAAAATAAAAGACAGAAATTTTAGATTCTTCTTCAGAAAGGGTTAATGAAACACAATAGTGTCCAACTTTTTTACATCTCAAGTTTGTTTTGATCATTTCAGAATTCAATCAACAAAATAAAAACTGTTTCAATTGAAGAATCTAAATCCAAAGATCTGTGTAAGTCACCAGCATGGAAACGAGGCTTTGTTCATTTCTTACGTAAGAAGCGCTGCTCACGATCTCCAAGTAACAATAACAACAATGATTCCTCAACCAATCAGATAGCGGGAACCAATGGGCATGCTCCAAACAATCAGTTTAGTAAATCTGAAACTAATTTTACAGAAGATCATACATGTAGTAAAGAATCAGAGAGTCGATGGATATTGTCACCAAATAATTCAATTGGTAATAATGTTAAAGCAGGTAAGATCAATATCTAGTTCTTGTTGATGACAATTTCAATACCTAATATTACTTTATATTATTATTTTCAAGTGAAAATGTTGGATCTTGAATACCAAAAAGAAAACTGTTATATGAAATAGCCATTTATAACATGTTTATGTTTAAAGTTGTTGAAAATAACATGTATGAATATATACCTCTCATGTAATCTAAAAAGCAAATATTGTGCAAATTTTGGCTTTAAACATGTTTGTACTATTATAGAATTTTTGCTTTAGTTTATAACTTTATCTTTTCAGAAGCACATATAGAAAACCAGTCAAGCATTACCTTTGTTCCGAGATCTCCCAGTCCAAATCCAAGAGTGTTTGATTTTAGTGTTCTTAATGATTCTCCAAAAGGAAAATCTTGCCTTCTGAGTTGGAGGACATGCCGAGATTGTGGGGTTAGTGAGCATTCATCTGAAGAGGTAAGGTCAAATGGTTAATTCACCTTATATTCTTCTCATGATTAAAACAGGATTGGAGCTGGTTGAATGTTTCATTCATGACAACAGCAGTTTTTGTATGGTCTCTCTGATGTTAAACATTCATTTTGGTATTTTCAATGGTTTCATCTTTGCTATCATGACATTATTAGTGGTATTGTCTTATACCATAGGTGGTATTATTTACATGATCCTTGGTGGTATTATACCCGAGATCCTTGGTGGTATTATATCCAAGATCCTTGGTGGTATTATTTCCAAGACCCTTGGTGGTATTATATCCAAGATCCTTGGTGGTATTATACCCGAGATGATTGGTGGTATTATACCTGAGATCCTTGGTGGTATTATACCTGAGATCCTTGGTGGTACTATACTCGAGATCCTTGGTGGCATTATACCCGAGATCCTTGGTGGTATTATACCCGAAGGTATTATCTATGAGATCCTTGGTGGTAGTGTTCAATCATTAACTTATATATTTATAGTATTATTGATGGTTTCATTTTTGATATCATGCTATCATTGGTGGTATTATTTCTGATATCATCGGTAGTAGTGCTCTATCTCTCTGTTATGATGCTGGATGGTATTGATTTTATTAAGGATACCCATGGCAGGCAAATACCTATGTTCCAGAAAACAGACTTTGTATACGTAATGAAATGGATATACTGATTTAAAAAAATATGTATTGAAAAATTTGAATTGTTTGGTTACCATGGTTATGGCAACCATGTTGAATTTTTCTAGTGCAGGAAACTTTAGGAAAATTCTAGCTCACCCAGCTTTGATCAAATGCAATATATTTGATTGGAAATGATAGATAAATGACTAAACTTCAAAAATAGGTACTTTTTATCATTTAGTGACCACTTGGTACAGAAATATATATGCTGCAAGCTGAAAAAAATAAAGTTAAAGTTTAATTGAGGTATAACCAAAATAAAAATGTCATAATGTGCAGGAAAGCCCTCTCTATACGTATTGAAAATTCCATGGAAATTAGAAACTCATGTTTAAAGTTTAAATTCTTAATTGGTGGTATCATATCTGAGATCTTTGGTGGTATTGTCTCTATCATTATCTGATAAAATGCTGGTATTAATGGTGGTCTTATCTTTGATATCATTGGTGGTACATGTATTATCTATAAGATCCATTATAGTATTGTCTTTATCTGATATAATTCTGGTATTCCTCTAATGATATCAATGCCAGTAATAGCACTGTTATGTAATAACTGAAATGTTTTTCTATTGCAGGAAAGTGAACTTGGAATACCTTTAGAATCAAATGTAAATTTGAACTTAAAATCAAGTTTAGAGAGGAACAATATTCAGGAATCAAGGCATATGACTGCCTATCAGTTTGCCCCTACATGATGTATAATACTTCGAAATGTGAATTGTTCATTTGAAATATCCTGTTTTATTTAAGAATGTTAATCAAGAATTTGGAAACAGTGTTTTGTGTTTTCAATTAACGGGAATGAAAGATGGGGGTAGAATAATTATTGTTATTGATAAAGCGCCAACAATGTCATGTTAAAGGAATTTAAGTGATACTGACTTCCAACGAAAAAGAATCTGAGGCTGGTTTTGTTAGGTAGAAACTTTTGAGTATTTCAACGTCATAAAAATTGGATGCAATGTGTATTAGACTTTATATGAAGGTGTTTTTTGGATGGTTGTGAGATGATATAAGCTAAATTTTATCAAGGAAAACCAACATTTAGCTGAACTGACATGCAATTTTTAGTTGTTGAAACCAGTGCATGTTCTTCACACATTTACATGTATTTGTATATAGTATTGTTTTGTTAGTCCTGAAAATGGACATTTGTTAACTTCTGTAATAATATTCAACAAAACCTTGGTGGAGGATATGGGTTTTCTTTTTGTCAAGGTACAAAAATCTGTATATATATTGAATTATTTCGTACACATTAAAATTATGTTTAACGTGACTGTGATATACAGTAATATAATGGTCTTTTTATTACTGTTTTAAACTTTTTTCCTTATTATTCCATTCCATTCATTGTATTTTTTCATATGATATACTTTATAACATATATACATCACCACACTTTAATTGAAGGCCTTGATAGTAAAATGATTTGGTTCTTTATTTTCTTAAGCACAAAGTGTCCAACTTCTTTAATTTGCTTAGGTATCAGAAGAACAAAGACCTTCCAAACTGCTATAGATAGATTAAATGAAAATAAAAGTTATGATGTGATAGTTGCATTTTTATTATATTAGCATCACTTAACACTGAGTTCCAGAAGTTGGTCTACTGTTTATTGATGTCATTACCTCTATTACAGTTGTATTTCAGTTTTTCTCCTCATACATATAATATAATATGCCAGTAATGGTAAAAAATATTCTGTCTCATCTCAAAAGCCTTCACAGAACCTTTTTATTTTACTATCCTGTATGCCTGAGCTTGCCTATTGTTAAGGCTCTTGTTTGCACAGTTTTACATTTTCTTTTCTATTGTTTTATTTATATCTTCAACTCATTATATCTTTTCACTTATTTTATTCCCTTTTCAATATGCAAATACATATATTTTCACTTTTCCCTAGTGTCAGTGAAAGTTTTGTTAGTTGTTTTCTAAAGAATCCAAAACCTTTGGTTTGTTATATATGTGTGGGTACCATTATGAGCTATTTTATTTATTTTACTGGAAATTCTGAATGCCTGACAAAAATGATTCTAAGGAAATGGAAACTTTCAAAAATTAATGACAGTTATCGATGGAAGTGATTTAAAATTTGTCAAAATCAGTCATTAATTAATAAAATTTTTCGAATATATCAAAATCGGTCATTATTTAATGGATATGATTTTCAAATGTTTCTTAGAATGGAAACAGTATGTATTTCAGAACCAGAACTTTTTGGGTTTATATTGGCTTTAGTTTTTACGCTTAACCCTTTGAGCAGTGGTATCCTCTGTACCTCCATAAAATATGTTGATATGTGATAAGAATAGTTGATGCAGCCTTGTGTTCTAGCTCTATAGGGAAGCTTATAACACTGTGTTTAAAGGGTTAAGACAAAAATATCATTTTCTATCTGTGAGAACCTGGCTTAATTCTATGTTATTATTTCTTTATTATTACTAGTATTTTATCTAAAGCTCAACGAATGAATCACTATTAGCAATTTAAATGAGAATAAAAAGGATACAGTATGCAATTTAAAATTTTTGGATCAAAAAGCATAAATTTAAGAATATTAAAGTTAAATATAAACGTACGCAATTTGTTTTAGAGGGTCATTGTCAAACTTTCAATTTACATTTTTTTTTTCATAGCAAAAATATTGAAAAGTTTCAATTTTTGCACTGAAACAGGCATACAATTTTCTCAACATGATGCAATTCCCTCCGAAATTTCATTTCATTATCGTTATTAGATCTCATTTTTCATGATATATGAAGTAAATAGGCAAAAGTTACCAGTTTGCATTTGAAATTTTATCTGATATTGTCTAGAAAATAGGTACATGAGGTTCATAATTTTCAGTCGTCACTGTTGGTGTTGCTTAGTTGCAATGTATTATCTGTTAGAATGCTCTGTCATTTTCTTTACAGATACAGTAATTCTAATTCTGATTAAAGCTTATTTTAATTCCCTCTTTATTTGGAATATAATAATATGGTAAGTTTCCAGATAGATAAAAATGAATATGTTGGGAAAAAACTAGAGCTGTGTTTTAGGTAAGATTTTTGTATGAACAAATTCTGTGCAGGTGGCTTTTACTTAAAATAGAAATGTCTTTAACATGCTATCTACCTGATATATTCAAATTTTTGGTGAATTACATTTTCAGCTATTTTATAATAGATCAATTTTTTCAACACCATAGTGATTCAACTTTAAGTTTTTGGAAAATTAAAATTCTATTTTTTGCGTCTGACTTACAAGTGATATTTCAAAATTTAGCAGTGTAAGTAGACTAAGTATATCTATGCTTTTTCATACATCGATGAGAGCCTCTGTGGAAATTATGTTACTAATGAAAAAATGCTCTGCTCTTAGTTAAAGCTGATGTGATACAACTGTGCTATTTGTTATATATTTGCAATCTCATGTAGGCCTATTATTAGTGTATGTACATTACTGAGCTCATTATACTGTATATTTGTAATTTTGCTAAGGCTGGTCCTTAAATGAGGGTTGTCTTTCTTGAAGACTTTAATTTTTTTATTAGCTTTTTGAATTAGAAATAGGAAACGACTTTGTTAATTTATTGTGGATTCAACTATCATAGAATTTAACAGATAACAAGCAATTAATATTTTATAATACAGGGTAGCACATATAGCTGCTGATAAAAAACAATCTAATTAAAATACAACATCTTTATTATGTTTTCTTTGATGGTTAAATTTGTTTGATAATATCTTAATAACACAATAAAGGCAATATCTCATATAATTAACAAAATATATAAGATCTGTAAGTTGTATTTTAATTAGATTGCCATTCATAAAGTTCTTTCCAAAGATACATTTCAAATTCAAGTTCATTAATGATTATTTATATTTATTTGACTAAAGTGGGGGAAACTTAAAAAACTATATTATTATCTTCAGCTAGTTGTAATCAAAATTACGGTTGTGATTTCAACAAATTTAGAGGAAATGAACACAAAACTAATCCATCACAATTTTGTCAAAAAGTATATGTTTGTTACTATATAATTCTGAAAGTTGCCCTCACTTTAAAATTTTAGCATTAGGCTGCTCATTGGAGCCAATTCATATTCAGGATAATTGTTCAATGCAGCTAAAATTGGGTGTCATAGTTTTCCATATTTACTTTTGATTCATGTTTTGTCTTTAAAATGTTATACGAAGTAAAATTAAGAAAAAAAAAACAACAAATAAACAAAATACAGCTAATGCTTAAGTCATACTGTATTTATTACAAGCTACCCACGATCAAAAAATGCTTGCTGAGAAATTGAGAAACACCATAATCAAAACCTTTGGATCCCACTAATGTAACTTTTCCACCGTTTGAAATGAGATTAGTTGTCTGTGAAATGTTGGTATTTTATTCCATTTTTTCAAATTACACCCTATATTTAGCATTTTTACCCTATTTACTATAAGTGAAAATATTAGGAGAGGTATTTTATGGTGGCACTTTGTTGGTTTTTTTGTTTTTTTATTAGTTATTTCAATCTTTCAACAAAAATGGAGAGTTTGGTTAGATATTTAAACAATTAAGTTATTTAAAGATTATTATTACATTTTATTGCCAATAAAAGTTAAAATATTTTCTGACTTCTCTTTTTTGGAAGTAGCATTCATGCCAACAAAATGTGTCTATCACTTGAAAACTTTTCATACATACATTGTCAATTTTTAAACTGTCAAGTATCATTATCCACACAAATCAACACTAGTTCGTTATCCTATATATACAAAATATATTAAATTTAACTAAAATCTACAACATATTAAAAGATATTTATTTCTATAAAAGATTATATATGATATACAACAATAACAGTAAAAAAAATCACACACTTTTCAGATTCACACAATTGGATTAAAAAAAGCTTCAATTTGGACTGACAATATCAGGAAAACAAAATCAGAGTTTGTTTAAATAATCTAAAGCACTGTTCAATAAGATCTTTATAAGTTTTTCATCTGTCTTTGAGAATTAACTATAACCACAGAATTCTGACACCAGACACTTCTAATAAACGTTAGTTTAAACAATGTCCTTCTTGCATGACAATAAACAAACACTATATACTTTCTTTGCTGAATTTTAGTTATGATCCAGGAAAGAGCAAGGAATGACAAGAGAAGACTAAAAAACAAACATTCAACCATTCATACTATCACTGACAATACATGAGAACAATTAATTATGTAATTAAAGATTATTTGAAATAGATAAATGTAAATTAAATAATGTCAAAATAGAAGCACATTATATTAAATATATTGAGGAATGTTTATAAGGAATAAATTCAGTTAACTTCTACCAATAGAAGATGTTACTTTTTATCAATATAAATTTTTATCAAGAAATTTTAGAACTCTTTCTGCTTACTTTGTTGGCATGGTAACAGGTCTTAATGGGTAAATGGTAAAATATATATAATCACATGTAATGTCATGGCCTAATTTGATATTTAAGTAATAGCATAAGATCTCTAACTTGCCACAAACATGCTGACAGGATCAATAAAAGATAGCTTGCCAGGCAAGGTAGCATACGTCCACTACCAGCTGTCAGAAATGATAACAAAATCTTTAGTGGCTTATTAATGAATATAAGTCAAAACAGATGATTAAATTATCATTAAATTCAAATAAGCTATCTTCAACATACACACGACAATAACTCTGAACTATTCATGCGCTTATTACCAATTTTGAAATTGACTGAGATCTCATCACTATATACTTACATGCATACAAACGTTTATCAAGATCGGATAAAAATGGTAGCCTCTATCGTGTCAACAAGAAATGTGGACGGACAGATGGATGGACAGGAATGGCTTCACTGTTTTTCAGATGTTGGACATGAATATCCTCAGGCTCATTGAAATCCTAACTATATGTTTCTACATGTTCACAACAAGTTTCATAAAACTCAAATGAGAACTACATCTCCTATCACGCTAATATTAAATGAAAACATTTTCATGTGGGTAAAATGTGCATAAGTATGATCATGAATTAAAAAGAAAAACGCAATTCAGATAGTAAATAAGTATACCTTGCCAGGCAAGGTAATATATGCCCACTGGCAGCTTTGATTTTGAATAAAAATATTTGGCAGTACAGTAACAATCACCAGTATGAAATGTCAACTTTCAGTCTAGACCGAAACATCTTGTCTGTCAATGCAGAGTCTCAGAAGATCATTTATGAATATATCTTGAAATAGTGCAACAAATTTGGTTGTGTTGATATATTTTTCTTTCTTGAGGTATTTTTTACCAAAAACTGACAATTTTCTTGTTTTTAATGAGGTCAGCTCCTTTTTTTCGACAGCATAACACCATAAATTTCATTCGCTCAACCAATGACCAACGACTCATAAAGATGGCAACGTAGTTTGAGTAAAAATACCCGCCCGATGGACATATATCTAATTTTTACACAAGTACATAAAGATAAGTTGTGGTACATCTTATACCATAATTATCTAATACTTTACAAAATTTACTGTTTTCAAAGATCTAAATCAAGTAATACAAAATTGCATGATATTTATCTACTTGGTAGTATATCTCTAAAATACGTAGTATTATTTAGAGTCAACTTGAGATTACAAATACTCTTACAAAATTTCATCAAAATCAGTCAAGAATGGTTGCCTTCTAGAGTATTACAAGTATTTCAAGAACAAAGGCAATAATTCATTTCTGGTTTTCAATAGGGTTTCATCAAAATCAGTTTTGAATTGTGCCTTCTAGAGGGCATTCATGTGGGTGTATAAAAATTGCATACTTGCATCATGTTGTTGCAAAGGTATCATTTTTTAAAGGGATTATAAAAAGTTTTTCTAAATTTTGTATCATTCAAATTTTCAATCAGACATCTAAGGTTCCTGCAATTTCACTAAAAAGAAGTGTTTGATGATGTCACTAATTGCGAAGGGCCATATTTTACGATTAGTGACATCATCAAACACTTCTTTTTTGTGGAATTGCAGTCCCCGATACACATAAAATAATTAAGAAAAACTCTTTATAATCTGTACATCTTTTGTAATATTGGACATGGTATTGAAATATTTGTTAAAAGATAATTAAGCGTTCATTTATACATTACATATGATTTATCCATGTTTTGATTTCCAATTTATATAACATCACAACTCTTTTACTATAAATGGCTAGAATAGTTTATGTATGTTTAATCATAAGTTCATCAATTATCACATATCTTTTATTGTCTTCAACTCTTAATATATAGGGATGATCATTATTACCATATTCAGCAGGAACTTCAACTTTTAATTCTGCATGTACTTCACTATCTTCTAATACTGACTCTAGTGTATTACAACTATGTACAACATTCACTCGGAAAATTACTTCGTGCCCAGCATCTATGATTTCAAATCTGTAACATTTTGCTGAACTTGGCGTAATTCTCAATGACTTTGCTTTAAATGAATATTTTTCCTTTAAATTGCTACCATCTACTTTTATCAGACCATCGAAACCAAGGAAACATCGAATGGCCACGATGTTTTCAAAATGTGTATATGCTGTTGGACGTAGGTAAATATTCAATCCTGTAGATTCAGCTTCAGCTTTCTTGTCGAATTGTAAAAAATGAACACGCCCATGTATACTTATCAAAGGTGTAGGTTTATAATGTGTTTTACTAACTATATAAACTATTGGACTAGTTAGAATTATGGCTTCCGTACTACCTAATACTGAATCTTTCTCCATGTGAAATCCCATCTTGACCCAGGCCTGTGGATGGAACATTACCAAATCTCTCTTCAGCACTAGAGGATTGACTTGATCTCGTGAAAAGTGTCTGTATTTTTCTACCACTTTGTACAATTCTTCATGTTGTAAATTGAAAAATAATTTTTCTGGAGGGAATCTGTAGGCAGCATATAACATGTCTTCTCTAGAACCTAACTCATTAGGAGAATGAAGTACCAGTAGACTAGAATGGAGGATATTGTCTGATAGCCACTTTAATTGTGGTACAGAGTTCTTCAAGTAGGAAAGATAAGCATTAAATACCACTGGTTGGTCATCTATTTCCCAGCTCTGTATTATTTTATACATGGCAATTACCATTTCCCATGTATACCCACTCTGACTTGTATCTGTATGAGAAGTTTTAGTCCACCCTAATGATAGTGTGCATTTTGGAAAATTTCCTTTTAAATGCCTCAAAAATCTTGTTGAATCCATGATTGGATTTTCACCATTTGGTCCTTGCAATACATCAGCATGAATCCAAACGGGAAACTTTAAAAAACCCTGAAGAAAATATAAATATAAAATCACAGATAGTGGACCAATCCAAATTGTTCCACATCAGCAAGTATTCAGTGTTACAAGAAACTTTCATTTTATGCATGCATACCAAGAAATATGAACATCAGTTGAAAATGTAAATAAGGAAAATATTTTTAAAGCATCCCCTTTTGAAATAGCACCTTAATCCTTTATATAATATACAAATTCAAGGGTCATGATAATTGGTAGGAAATTTTTAGTATGGTGTGGATTTGAAGTAGTGCTTTTCTTACCTTTTCTTTTAAAGCTTTTAGTTTTTGTAAAGATATTTCAACAGCATCAATACTAGTAAAAACCAGTTTAATCCCCTTCTGACCAGATTTGACCTGATTTAACCATTCATCTAAAGTAGTATCACCATCTGATTTACTAGGATCTGCCATAACAGGTAACAATTTCTGAGAATTAGTGTGTTGTCCTCTCAATATTACGGTACCTTCTAACATATGACTTGAGCCTTCAAAAAATCAATCAAGAGAGCTACAAAATTTGAATTTGATAAACGGATTCAAATACCAGCTGAGAGAGTCACAAATAATTGTATATCCAGTTGCAAGTAAATCATTGCACCATAAAAATTCAAGCTGTCCTCAATTCAACGCTATTATTAACAATCTTAGGTTCAGTCATATCATGATGTCATATCTGTATCTGAGACATCACCAGGAAGCAGGGTTGGGTTTTGGCCAGGGTATTAACCGGTTTGAACCACTCAAAGCGGAAAAAAATGGTCAAAACTAAAAGTTAAATGGTAAACATAGTAAAACATTCTCATATGTAATGTCATAATCATGGTAATTGAATCTATAAATTACACTCATTGCAACATAACATTCCTCTGAGTCTTTTTAAAATACTTAATACCTATTTCACTCGATCTAAATTTCTATATATTGATATTGAAAACTGGTAGCATCTGTCCACAATTGCTTGTAAACAATCTAGAAGGTGCAATTCTTGACAAATTCCTTACGAATCTTGTTTGACACGATTGAAAATCAGAAAAATCAAAAATATTTATTGACCTTGTAAACGCTCTGGAGTGCACAATTCTTGACAGATTTTGAAGAATCTTGTGAGTGGTTGTAATCACCTAAGGATGAACCTTATTGAAAATCAAATTATACGTTATTGACCTCATTCTTGAAAACGCATTAAATTTTAACCCTGTAAATGCTAAACAGCTCGATTTCCTGCCATATTTAACAAAACTTGGTAATATTGTTCTGTATCACCCCAAAAAGTTCAGTTACTGAACTGCCAAATATTTTTATTCAAAATCCAAGCTACCAGTGGGCGTATATTACCTTGACTTGCAAGCTATCGTAGTATTTCTATGTAATTTCACTATGGATTTATATCATTATTCAAGTCTCCGATTTGATATTATAATACTATCTGTATGTATATACTACATATATGTAATTTCAATGTATAATATAATAAGCATAACTTGGAAATCATTGTGAAATGAACATAAGTTATACTATATTCATATTCTATATAAATAACTGTCACAATAACAATGCTAACATTTCAAAATTCTTGAATGGAAAATATCTTACCTTCCATTGCTTGGATCAACTCTTTTTTTTTGTTGACAAAACCAGAAAATCTGATTTTACTGGCATCATTATCAATATCAGGAAAATATAACAAAGCATTAACATCTGGACCAAGTTCTAATAGTGGTAGTCTTTTGTACAAAAATTTTGGTACAAATCCTAAAATAGATAGAGATTAGGGTGGTTGAAAGTTAACAATTCAACTGTTTACAGAATAGAATCACATTTTGTCAATCATCTTTGAAAGAATTGAAATATCAACTTCAAAACTGATAGTCTTAGATTATCTTTGAGTTTATGAAAATGCAAACTAATGAAAATGTATCATTTTGAGATATTATCAACATTCTAAGATAACTGACATGCAATTTAAAATTTTTTTGAATATTTATTTATACATGTATATTTATTTAATGAATTGATTATATACGATTCTCAGCTCACTGTGGTTGAGGAGTAGTAGGTTCAAACTTCCATCTAATTCAACTCCATCAATTCAAAGGTATCAAAAAAAAAAAAATAAATAAATTCACAAACCTCCATTAATCTGTATCCACAAATACAAAACAAAACCAACAACTAACAACTGTATGATTAAATAACGACGAAAATTTCTTGGTACAGGCAGACTTTTTGTAAAGTCGATCAATGTCATGTCTTTCTTCCTCATTTCAATAGAATATAATTCAAGTTAAATCTGAAATTAGAAGTATAATGATCACAGAGTTCTGCAGCACATAGTAGAAAACAGTGAACCTTCAAAATGACTTCAAAGTGTGGAGAAATACCTAAAAAAAAATCAGTCTTGAGCACTAGAAAAAAGTCTAGAAAAAGCCTTGCCTTTTGATAATGACTAGGAGAATATAGACCTACTATCACATTAAACATTTATATAGGCCATGATTCAAAATTTTTGTATGCTGATTTGAAATATGAATGAATGCGGAAAAGTCAGCAAAGGTTTTCTGACCCTACTCAAGCTGACAACTGTCAAAATGGCTATCAGAGGCTGGAATAGAGACAGATGTTGTGGACTTTTGTCACCAGTGTCCGAGACTCTGGAATGGAAAGCAGGCCTATAGCCATAGGTTGATACTTTGTTATTGATGCTTGCTGATGTATTGTACCGGTTTAGCTTAATGTTTTTCCTCTTGAAATAACCATTTCAAACACAGGCATCTGTTTTTATCGATAGTCGACTATTGATAGAAACAGATGCCTGTGATTTCAAACCAATTATTTTCAAGTACAATATGAAATATGCCTGTCATTCTATGAAGTCACATTAGCTTAGTAGGTAGTGCCAGTGGCTGTGGGCCTGGCTGTGGGCCTGTTGGGACATTTCAAACTGTCTTGAAAAAATGGAAGTGGATGCTGAAATTTTCCATTACAACTTACAGGGCTAGGATTAAAAGACTAAAATCTAACTTTCAGTAGGCAACTTACAATTGCGTAAATTTATATAGATATGATAGTCATAAACTGATAAAGTTATAGTGAAACCAGTTCAGTTCATCACGATTACGAAGGACATTTTCGTCTCTCTTCATGAGAGATCAAATTACCTGTTGAGGCGTCAAAAAAGTTCCGTCGTTTGTCGTTGACAGTGGCTACACGACTAGAAGTTACTAACATTTACATGAATAAAAAACGAAATTATTCTTTTCGGCCAAATACAAACTTTTTCAGAGAAATCTTTTTTATTTGAAATAAAACAAGTTTGGAAACAAGATTTTAACCAAAATTAAAGATTGGACAAATTGACTTTTATGTTGGTATTTATTCTTATCGGTTTCATTCTTACCTATTTACGGTAGCCTGAACATCTGACTCGGTGTCCTGATGGTGGTGACGTGCAGTCTTATTTTGTAGACTTTATTAAGGACTCGATTAGTTGACTGATCCATGTTGTTGTAAATAAACAGTAGTACTTGTTTGACAGTCACGTGTTGAGTATGTATAGTCATCACTTTCTCTCTGCAATTCATGTTAAAAAAATTGTCACAGCTAAGCTAGTAAGGGCTAGTAGGCCTACAAGACAATAAATAGCAAGCATAGTAGGCCTAAATTGTCCCTTGTCAAAGGAATAAGGAACATAAAACTTCGTCAATACAATAATTTGTTTTCATAGAATTTAATGATAGCCTAATAATGATTTTGTTGTTTCTCTTGTAAGTCCCAGATCTCCTCAAGCATTATGCCCTTGGCTATTATGGGCCAAACAGATTTAATGCCAAAGGCTATGTTGTAGTTGATTTCATAATGGCTATGTATTGAAAATAACACTGATATTTGCTTATTAAATCACATCTAGCTTACACTGTTACAGCCACAAGAAGATAAAATATGGAACTAGGGTTAGGATTTGAGGATGAAGATTTTGAACAGAATAATAAGGCAAAAGAACCAATAATTTCATATAATGCCAAGTTTTGTTACTCAAAAGTGAGTAAATATCTGATCTGTTACATATTAAGAAGACAAGATAGCTTAGTAACAAAAAGGTGCCAAGCCTACCAAATAATCATAATTTTCTTCTTTTTTATCCAGACATACTCTTGTCATAAAAACTCTTCTTTTGAAATTTATTTTATTTCTATTTTTTTGTTTTAAGACGACACCCTGGTGTTGTTTTCGTGATCTTCAAGGATAGATCCAAATCTAGAAATATTTAAACAAAACCTAATTCAGTCTGTGTATATAAAACAATATTTCAGTGGTTTAATGACAATGAAGAAATAGAGAAAGCTGCAGATAAATCTCAGATATATAAATTTAGTGCTGATAGTTTCTATTATAATGGTGACTATACACAAGCTTTAAAGAAATACCAACTATGTAAAGGTATGTTATTATTATGGAAACCTTCACCTTCTTTCAGGACTGATAATAAATATTTATTGCAGGAAAATATCAGGGCATCATCTTTTCAAAGACTTTTTGACTATTCGAGAAACCGAGAAATCACAAACAGGTATTTTTGAGCTCCAGATCAGAATTATGAAAAGAAAAAAAAAACCATCATCAATTCTACAGGTTTTGTTTTCTTTTTAGATCATTTACCGTATGAGTTGACACCAGTATGGAGAGATGTAGTAGAATCTATAGCTAGATGTTACTTAAATCTACACCAATTTGATAAAAGTGAGAGAATAGCCAGACATTTGGTAAATTATATTTTGATTCATTCAATAGTCCTGTAAAATCTTAGTGAGCTGTCTTAGTGAATCAGATGAACTTATTTAATATATTGTATCGCGTTTGTTTTTGTTGTTGACTAAATGACATACGTATCAATCAATTATGCAAATTTTGTGAACTTGAGGTGAAAACCACATTTTGGAATGCAATTTATGATATTTTCTGTTGTTTCAGCTGGAAAAATCTGAGTATATAATATTTAAAAGACAAAGTTTAACTTTATTGTATGATATACAAAGTACAAGGAATGATGATATGGAAGGTATTGTAATTAAAGATTTATTATTAAGCACATTAACATTGGGACACAAGAGGCTAAATATAAATGATATTTTACAATGGAATACAAAATAGAAATATTCTTTTGCATACTGTTGGACCTCTTTAATCAGAAATTGTACACGGAATCCTTTCTCTTACTAAACCTCAATTAATGCTTTTTTGCACAATATTGTATTCATAATTAAATCTGACCTATATTATTAATTCTTTGTTATCATTATATTGCGTTACCTTGGCCTATATTTTGTTTTCAGATCAAATAGAAACGTTACAGTCACTGTTACAGTTAGATTGTTGTTACGCGCCATACTGGTATAAATTATATCATTTATATAGAAAACAACATGAGTTATCTCCCCCTGCTGTTAGCAATAGTAAATATTCATATCCCGTTAAAGCAGCTACCTGTCTTGTTAGGGCAAGGTAAGAAAACTCTTGACATATTTTTGAAAGCAAGTTTATTTCATTTGTCATCAACGCACCAAAGTTTTCAATATTTTGGTAATATGTTTTCCCAGTAAATGAAATTTATTTGATCTTCAGATTTTTAAGAAGAGCCCTGCACAATCAAGCCTGTGATATAGTAACAGAGAGAAATTCTAAAATATTGATAGAAATAGAGAAATATTTAGAAGAATTAAATATTACAATAGAAATCATTAACACCATCAGATCTGTAAGTTATAGATCTTCAATACTTTGACACAGAAAAGATATATAGATTGTTTGAGATCTAGCATTGATCTAAATAAGACATTCAAATGTCATGTGAAAGCTCAATTCAAACTTAAGTTTTGGGCAGATATAAGGATCTACTCAGTTTGTATGACAACTTTTTCTGTATGATACAGTGGATGTTAAGTACACAGCAAGAAGAAAATGAAGAAAATACATTAGAAAATATTTGTGTAAGTTATATTTTATCATTATATATATACACATATTGCACAAGATATACACAATAACATCAACGATAGTAGACAACAGCCATATACGCCCACCACGGCATGCAGATGGTAAATATTCAAGATTTTGAGGCAAGGGCAATAACTCTGCTTCTAACGGTCGAAAATAGCTCAAATTCGAACTTGATCCTCGTGTTATGAATATGTATACACATACCGAATTTCATTTGATTCCATCAAAAAATTTTAGAGCATTTACAGGCAAATGTTGATGGACAGACGGGGTGCCGACAATATACGTCCCCATAGAGAGATGTGGGCGTATAAAAACAAAATGTCTACTAGTCAGTAAGCTTGGAATGTGTCAATGCAAAAAAAACATTTGCAATAATTGTTTTGATAATCCCACTTAAACAAGTCAATAAGGTATGTAATGAGTCCAAAAGTATCCTGGGTCATTCAAGATTGAAATGGTTGACAATGCACCCCTCAAATAAATAGTATATTTATTTTCAGGAAAATATATTGAGTGGAAGGGAGTTAGAAGAGAAATGGTTTGGATGGTCACAGAATAGTCATCAGCTTCCTGAAAAGTCTTCTTGATGAAGATAACATACTGATACAAAAATATGAATATGATGATGCATTCAATCATTTGTGAAGGTGTAATGAAAGTGTCTTGAGATGGTTGTTACCTGTGTAAACTGAAAGGATATGGATGTGTTAAAGTCTGTTGTTATTGAAGTATGGGTATAAGATATATGGTAATTTTTGTCAGTGGTCAAAAGAACAATGAAGTAACCTTACAAATGTTTGCTAACAATAAATTGTGTTTTTCAAGTATAAATTGTCTCAGTGGAGTATTAGAATTAACATATAACTTCCTTGACTACTGAATTAAAATCACATCATTTGGTGCACTAGATTGATTAAATAATTAGTACATAGTTCAATCATGACATCTTTAGACAAACAACTGGGAAGCCATCTCCTTTATGTTTATTCACCATATCTAATACAGCTTGTTTTTTATGTAGAGCTCTTGATGATTCCAGTTCATATAATGTACATAGATTAAACAACACTCCTTCATGTAGATTCTGTCCAGGATTGTTGTGAACTAGAGCTTCTAATGTATTCAAAGCATCCTTTAAACGGCACATATATAGAGAACACACTGCCATATTGTTTACAGCCTGCAAATGAAATATAAATATGTTATCTTTCATTAACAACCTTCTCTAAAACTTTGGCTACTACATTATAAAAAAAGTTTACTGACAACTGCCATTCCTGCGTTTATACGAGTTTTTGGAATCCTCAAAAATCAATTTGTAGTGGCGCTTTGTTGCATTAATTTCCGATGAATGTTCAGTGCTTTCTATACTCCTTCTAAAAATGAACTTACACATGTATTACTGGGTTCCAATTGTACAGCTGATTTAAAATGTTCATAAGCTTCTGAGAAATTATTTACACACATAGCAAGAAATCCCCTAAAATATAATAACAATAATTGTTAAATGAGGACATACTTTGATTTAAAGACCTATTAAATTCTATACAAACTATAATAGACACATAAACTCATTATACTTATTTTCACAAGAAACAACAAAAGCTTACTTATTGATAGAATTCATTGCAATGAAAGTATTTCCACGGGTACATGTTTCACTTTCTACTTGTTTGAATGCTTCAGTGGCTTTAATGACATTTCCCATCTAAAATATAAGATAACCTTAATTAATAAAATCTCACCTTATCCATCATACATTATGAATAAATAAAAAAAACTCGAGTTTGAATTGTGCTGTAAATAATGGATAAATACATGATCAATGACAATAAATTATTAATGGAAGATTAATATATTTATATCTTACTTTTCTGCACCTGCAATCTTCACAGATTGCTGAACCTAGATTCTCACTTTTAGCCCCATCCAATTCTATGTCAGTTTTCCTGACTTAACCAAATGGAATAGTCCAATAATAATAATTTGACCTCACTTTTAAATTACCTACCTGTAAGTATATTCTACCTATACCACTCATCAAAGCTATTCTATTTTCACATTCTTTATTCATCAACATTTCAAATATACTAATAGAAGCTTCATAATCCTATAATTAAAATGATAAATACAGGTACCAGTATTCAAGATATACAGTATAGCAGTGATAGTTAAGTTAGTTTGCTGTAGGTATTGACTATCTCACAATGATCATACTACAACAAAATTGGGGCTTTTATGGAGGACTTACCTTCATGGACAGTAATACTGAAGCTATTTTATATTGTACTTGGATTTCTCTGGCTTGCCATAATTTCAAAGATGCTGTAATGAAATAGAGAACAGGTTCTACAGTTCTACAGTTCTTCACAGACAGTCATGCAATTGTGCAGATTCAAAAGAAAACTTTAGCTGTCTGCAGAAGGCCAGAGGGTCTTGATTTTTTTACATCATCAAAACAAGTAGATCTGAATGTAAAGAAAGATTCTAAGGAAATTTATCTCAACCTAGCATTTAATTGTCAAGCCAAGACAGAGATTAATGTGATGATCCATGGCAGCTCTACTTTCTTGCCTAAAAGTGGCACATCATAAATGCAAGAGGGTACAATGAAGTAGTTTTCTTGGTGTCTTAATCAAATATTTTTGAGGGATGTGTAGGATACCTTACTCAAAACATAGAAATTGAAAGGTATTTTAAGAAAAGGCAAACCTTTCCTGCTATCTAGAGATAATTCTATACCAGCCCCATCTTCTGACAGTCCACTTTCTAAATTCTTCACAATCTAAAATACATATGACACACACCATCACTTATTGAAAGAGGTATTCCAGATTTCAACAGATTCATGGGTGAGACCTTTCTATACATCTTAAAAAACACATACAACTGGTTAAAATAAATAATAAGCATATTTAATATATTACCTTAGATGTAACAGCTAAAACATAGTATAATTTATCTAGTGATTCTTGATGTCTATTGAGATAGTGTGGTAATTCAGCATGGAGTACTCTTAAACCAAATGATACCATAGAGCCTGAAATTTCAAATACAAAATATCTTAACTTGATATTTGATATTTCTGTATCAAATTCAAATACATAACCTAGTTTTTTCTATCAGTTATCTAAAGTGACATATTTTGGGGAATGAACTTCATAATGCAAACTTCAGAGTTGTAAATGCCAGCTAAACTGTCATTGCATCTTAATAATTTAATTCCCAATTTGGTGGCATGATGTATACATTAATTTTACACAGTTATGAAATATAAATTGCTGTTAGGCAATGCTACCTTTTACTGAAGCCATACAGTACTCTAAAATTTCAATGAACCAAAAGAAGATAAAGGATCACATCAACATTTTTCAAATTCTGTTAAAGACTGTACATTTTAAAGTGTTCATGAGGCAATGTGAAGGAACAGACTGAGAGATATGTGTGTCGTCGGGATGAGAAATATATGAAATATAAATTGCTACTAACCCCGCCTGCCAGGATAAAGTTGAGGGTAGAATTCAAAATATAAATCTGGGGAATCCATTGAATTGAAGGCTCTCATTTCTGAATCTAATATCTCAAATAATCTTAATCTCATTAATAAAGCAAAACGACAAAACCATAGCTAAAATAAACCAAAGAGAAAAATAAACAAAAAAAAACATTGCATTGTGAAAAAATATTGTTATTGATATAAGGAAAAAATCTTGAACATGTGTAGCTTTAGGCATCTGCTAATAGAAATATTCCTACCTGTAAGGTTTTAGGTGAATGTTGAGTTATGGTTCCTGCCTCTTGTTGACCATGACCTTGTCCTACGTCTGCTAAAAGAAATCCAGTTAAATCTACTCCAGCTCTCAAACAGCCCGCAGCCTAGAAATAGATATATTTTTTCACAAAAGGACTATAGGGATAAACGTAAGATTTCTAGAAGGCAAATGATGTAATAACAATTTCTTGTAAAATCAGAAGAACCTAAAGATAGTTAATAGTGAATAAGAGCAAAATCTTTGCCTGACCTGATCACAATATGGGCAAACAACTATCTATACTTACCACTAATTGTGCCAAACCATTTTCATCTCTGGATACAGAATCTGCAGTTAAAACTTGTCTCTTTACTGCTTCTTGTTCACCCATGTATTTCAATACTAAATCACGTACAGGGTCTCCCTATGATAATAATGGGCCATAAGAAATAAATAGGAAATATGTTTTAGTACTTTAAATGATTGACTGATTGACTCTCTGTTTACATCATTCTCATCTCTCCTTTGAAAATAGAAATAAAATGTATATCAAAAAAACATTTGGTGTTTAGTTTACATTTATAAATTTCAAAAGGCATTATGATACAGAATAACTCATACCTGTGGGTCAATTCTCAGTACAGAAGGTGAACAGAGTTGTTCTACAGCAGGCATGTAGGTTCCTGGTACACTACTGGTCATACTGATTAAAATATGGCGTGTAGCATCAGATGGAATCCAAGCATCATGCCGTCTGTCACTATCACTCATACATAAACCAGCAGTAAATGGATCATCTGTTATATTACCATCACCAAAATTATCAAATACAGAAGGAACTGATGGGGTCTGAAATGAAAATGAACAATTCTCTGAGAACTGTTCTAAAACAAACCATGTAATTTAATGTCAATACCTATTATTTGCATGACCGCTAGTTGCTTTTCTGAAATTCAATATATAACCAACAAGGAAATTTAAACATGCGAATGACTATCACTTCCATTGCATCCGAAAGTCAGGTAGACAAGACACAAACACAATTCTTGTACAAAGTCGACAAGACGTAGATTGCTTTATATATTCTTTTCCAGTTTTTCAAGAAAAAAATTACCTGAAATTGATGAAAAGGACTAGGAGGTGTAGAAGATGGTTGTTCTGTTGGAATAGGTGGATGTGACGTCTGCCTCTCTACACCAGAAGATATAAATGTTTTCAGAGGGTCCAAAACCGGCTGATGTACAGGTGTAGTCAAGGGTGATAAATCTGTTGGAGTAGGAATATTTGGTGTTTCCAGAGGTGCACTTCCAACAATAACTGAAAAGTAAAAAGACAGCAAGTTCAAACAAACTAAAATGAAGAAAATTTCTTGAAAAAAAATTGATGAATTCTTTTTAAGCAGGTTTACATTGAAAATGATTTAAATGCTAATGAAACATCCAGTACCTTCTGAGTTCTCAGCTGTAAAAGATTCAAAGTCATCATCTGCTTGCATTTCTGTTACTGGTAAATCACCTTGGATACCAGTCTCACCTTCAAATTCCACTGTTTCAGCTAAAAGTATGTCAGCTTTGACAATTAAACAATCAAAAATTTTTATAATTATTTTCAAAGTCTTACTACATGCAAGGAATGTAAAAGATATTTCATGGGCTATAATCATTATGATCATAATAACCCACCCAGTTAGCATTCTATTATACCTGAGTGATCTGTTCATCAGCTTGTAAAAAAGGAACGAGCAACTACTGAGCATGCACATACATACACACAACAGTCCATTTTTTATAAATTTTATAAGATGATAAATCATTGAATTCAAATGAAATTTAAATCCTACCTTGTTCTTTGCTAACTAATGTTTGTTGGACCATGCTATTATTTCCTACCATATTTGAGTTATTACCAACATTTGGAACAACTACTTTAGAACTGGCCAGTGGTTGAGTTTCCAGCTCAGGAGAAGATATAGTATCAAAGAAATCTGCACCAGATGAGGAAGGATCAGAAGAGAAGTAACTACTGATGTTAGTCGAAGCTGTTTCTGCATGCTTATCATTCTCTAGATCTACTGGATTACCTGCCCTTTCTGCAGAATCTGCTCCTAGTTGTTCAGACACAGATTCACTTATGTCTGGAAATGCATCATCTTTAACATTCACCTCACCAAAATAACTACTCAGATCTGTATTTTCAGTCTTTTGTGAATCTTCCATTTCAGATGCATCTAATTTGATTTCTTCCTCTAAACCATCTTCAGATTTGGCATCTGAAATCCGAAAGAAAATAATCATCAGAAACAGCTAGGAGCCTAACTACAAAATCTAAATGTACATCTAAGATGCGCTAAAACAACGGAATGGACAGGTTTTGAGATGGCAATTTTAAAGTAATTTGGATCATCACAATCCTGATTTCAAGAAATCTTGAAGTACTCTCTGACTACATTAAGCCTTGAATTGAAATTTGTCTCTCAATTCATATATTCTAAATAAAATCTTCAACTGTATACCATTTGTTTAGAATGTCTTTGGGTCCATAGAAATATAAGGTTCAGTGATTTTACATTTTAAATAGACACACTTCCCTCCAAAAGTATTACGTGAAAATGACCTATTTGTCAGCCATTTCTCCTCTATAAAATCATAAATACAAATAATACCTTTTCCACTGGTTAACGTTTTCATCAACCCAAAGACAATCTAAGACTCTCTGAGAGTCTCAGTAGTATATTTTGGTTGATATTTCAGTTGATATAAATATGATATTCAATTCAGAAAACAGTCAGAAAGTAGTTATGATACAGAGCATGAATATCTATGATTACCATCTGTAATAGGGTTTTCAAGAATAACAGAATCTAACGTATCTGTAGTAGGTGAATTAACTAATTGTGATACTCCTACTGGTTGTTGGACATCCAAATGTAAGTTAGGTTTCATTTCATCATCATCTATATCTAGGCTTCCTTCACAGGACTTACTATCTTCCTCAGACATGATTCACCTACAACGTAAAACATCAAAATCTGATTATCTCAATCACTAATTGTCATTTTTCAGGTGACCCATCCTAAAAAACAGAATAACAGTGGGCTAGGGTAGTGCTTCTCAACCTTAATGAGATAATTCCTTCCCGCCGTTATTCCAAATCTATTCCTCCCCAAAATAAATCAGTCACTTTGAAATGTATTTGACTCGAAAAATGTATTCAACTATTAACCATGAATGGATATCAATTCATATTCCATATATAGAGATAGTACAATTTGATTTTTTGTAATTGGGGTGAATCACGACAATTACTCAATTTCAGTACTTAGTAAATCACCTTGCCTTCCATTTCCTTCCCGGTTTGCCATTCCTTCAGATTTCATCCCAGGACAATAATTCCTTCCCATGGTCTTTCAATTCCTCCCTTTGGACGAAATTCCTTTCCCTGTTTAGAAGCACTCAGTCTAATCAAGATTAGAAGCACTGGGCTAAAGCACCTTACTTAAAAGTTAAGATAATGTGGAAAAGATCAAAGACAAACATAGACAAATACATAAATTGGAATAAGGAAGGCTTGACCCATAGCTAGGTTTTGATATTCTCACACGATTCTCATTATGATTACCTATAGATATTCTACTAATGACAAAAATATTGAAATTCATAAAGTCTTGTTGTTACTTTAACTTTTCAGCGACAGCCAGCCGGAAGTTGAATTACGCATATAAAGGGAGGCAACCGACTTTATGTTTTCATTTTGACATCAGACCACAGCCAAATAAGCCTGTGCCTCAAAAGGGCATTATCAAAAAAAAATTTCAGGTATCCTTGTTCCTCTTTAGTTTCTAATTTGAAAATGGGCTTCTGAATGGATCATTGATAGACATGAGTTCAAAGTTTGCTCGAGAAACCATACATGTACCCATTCGGTAATTGGATGATTTTTTTTTAATATTGAATTTAAAGAAATGTGAAGAAGAAAAGGCAGAAGAGTTACTGTTATTCATCTTTAAGTAGGGTAAGTGACACAAATGTCAAACTATGGGCCAAGGAAAAGATTTCCTTGAATAATATTTTGGATACATAAATCTGTAAGCTTAAGACAAATAATACTGTGACTTTAGGTCTAATAAGGTTAACAAAAGTAGGCCTAATCTATTTCCGACTTTAAATAGTCAAAACTAAAATTTGCACTTTAACCTGTAAATATAAATGAACGTGGCTAAAGGTGGGCATTATCAGGTGTGAAATAACAATAGGTTAAATCTCTATACCTCTACCAATCAAAATTTGTCCAGATTTCTTAAATTGCTACTTGGTTAATCGGGCGGCTTTATTGTTCCAACATTTACTGTTTGATAATCGAGTCTACTGTTTTCTTTCAGCTGTCTGCCTGCCACAATAACGGTACATTGTACTATTTTGTATCGATATCGTCAATATTACTGTTATATTCCAATTGTATAAGACCTAGTCAAATCTGGTGTAATTAACTGTTATTAAATGTAAGTGCACATTAACTCTTATTAGATGCTCAATAAGCATTACAGATAGATATTGCTTATTATACGCTATTGTCATGAGCCAGTCAGTGTAATAAATGTTTCGAAGAGATGATGCAGGAACAGAATCTAAGATAATTGTTACTAATTTGGAATCTGTGTGTGCATTTCTATATAAAAAATTTGGCGCACTCACAAAATTACACCCTCATAATACTGTCCCATTCACCCCTGCCCTAGACTATAGGCTACAGTGGTATAGATTTTAGCTGATACTATCACTTCTCAGAAGAAAAATCTGATAATCAGGTTTTCTAATTGTGATAAATATGTATTGGTGCAAATGAGGACAATCTAAGATTGCAGGCCGTTCTAAGGACATCATCACTGTAAAGCCAAGCCTTTTTAAATTGAAGATTCTTTTGAATCATCCTGGACATGATCATGGACAATATACAACCAACCAGAGAGATGCGAATCCCTATGTCATTTTTTTTTTGTCTTCTGTCCTTGAGTTCCTCTTCTTTGAAGACAGCTGATCTCCCATTGTCAAAATTTTTGGCTAGAGTCCCACACACTGTAATCCATTGCATGGCAATGGGGAGATGGTTGACGGCAGTCATTTGTAGTGTTATATGAATTACTCCAAATTTCTTAATCTAAAAGCAATTTTTTCTTTGAAAAGTGTTTACAGGAATCTTATGCTGAAAATTGTGGTCACCTTGACTACTATTATCATCAATGTTAAGTGAATCAAATGGCAATGATAATTTTCGGCATTGAAATTTTTGACGAGGAAATTTCAAAATTTCTATTTCAGAATCACTGTGCCCATAAGCTGTAATTTGGTGAAATATGCCATAACTATTTAAATATGATGTAAAAAATATTATAGACTTCGCTTCATACTTGATAAATATCATTGAAAAGAAATTTTTTTACTGAGCTACCCGAAATATCAAAACAGCTACCTGTATACCTACAACAGATATCATTAATATTATTTAAAAAATATCATTTCTTGGTAATATTTACATAAATATTATACTTATAACATTTAATTTTTTTTTTCTTGCTATCATTGCTTCAGGATGGCAATTACGCGTTTTTTTAAATCACATTAGTTGATCAAATTTTGCCAAGAGGCATTAAAAAAAAAAAATAGTCTTTTGAGTGAAATAATGAAATCATATCTTTTTACTGCATAAAAAATATATCTTTAAAGAATTTCAGAACTAACCCTTTTTTTAAATGATGAAATTTTGGGTAAATATAGGTGCCCTGAAGTCTCATTGTTATTTGGAATAAAATTAATTTCGGGCTGTTTTTTTAAATTTATTGTGAAGTAGTCTTGAATGTTTCTCCAAATAAATATTGTTTGCCTTTTGCGGCGTTTACTTGTTATTTCATGTATATTTAAAGATGAATTTCTTCAATAATGTGTCCAAAATTTGTATATTACAAAGAGACAATTTTAAAGAAACTCCATTAATAATGTCTTGGAATTATTATACTAAAGACCATTACAGTAAAAAATCAATTCAATCTATCTATATAACTATTAGAACGAGTATGTATAGAGTCTTATTGACTTAATATTTTGACACATATGTTGTTCGATGAAATCACTACAAACAAACACGTAGACTAACTCACTTTTGGCAGGGGAATTAGTTAATTTTCCATACGGCCATCTGGTGTCTTGAATTAAAATATCTTTTGTAGAATTATAGTGGTTGTTATAAAATCAATAGCTATTTAACTCTCACAACGTAGGCGCATGTAGTTATAATTGACTCTCTTCAAATCTTAAAAAAATATTTCACACTTAAGAATAAATTTTAGGAATATTTGAAAAGGTAAGGAAATGTTTTTGTTTATAAAAAAATCTTACAAAAATGTTGTGTTGAAAAAATAAAATTTTTAACAAGTAAATGTTTTGTAGTGTGAGAAAACTTTAACATATTTTTTTAGGTCCAGGTCATAATCTTTTAATGATTCACCAGCTGAATTGGAATGGCTATAGCACAGTTGGTTATAGTATTAGAATCTGAAATCATTTTGTTACCTCAAACAAATGTAAAAATGGTTGTTTCTTTCAGTTAGTTGCCGGTCAGAAGCTTTAAAGAATAATTTGTTATCTTTCAGTCATTTTTAAGACCAACTTAATATTATTGCTTTAAATTGGTGTTATATTATATTTTAGTAAAGATGAACGTGTATTATAATATATTGATATTATGTCTTGGTGTATATTGTACACTTGGAGAAAAAGAAAAAGTACCAAATGAACCAGTTGATCAAAAACACACAAAAGATGGTGAACATAATCCACATTATGATCATGAAGCTGTTATAGGTAGGAATTTAATTCTATAACCTGTAATACTCAGTTTTGATTAATCAGTTACGTAAGGTATCTTGAAAGGCCAACAGAATTTTTTGCCATTTTTCCTCGCTAAACAGACAAGTTCTTGGCAAACTTTTAATAAGTAAGAATAAAAATTACTATAAAAGTAAGATTTTTATGAAAATAAATGAGATGTTCTTCAAACTGATAATATCCCACTTTCTTGACAGGATCCAAACAATTAGAACATGAATTTGATGAATTGCCTCCAGCAGAAGCCATTCAAAGATTAGAAAACTTAGTGAAACATCATGATTTAAATGCAGATAACATAATCACACATGACGAACTGAAAAAATGGATATTAGCTTCTTACATGTAAGTAAAATTTTATGATAAAATTGAACATTGTTTGATATACCTAAAATGACATAAATAATAATTAACATATCATGCTGGTAATTCCAACAGTAAAGTTGCTCTTAAGCACACATAATGATAAAAAATTGATCTATTTATTTGAAAACCAGAGCTCACCTTGTGCTGTTTTGGGTATAAAAGCTATGATCAGGAGAGCAAGTCTGAATGGAGGTAAATTTCAAATCACCTTGGTTATCAACACTTTTGGTATCATTTTTTAACTTAAACAAATATTTTATTTAGATATTTATTATAAAATATTTCTATTTTGATATTTATTTCGAATGATTTCATCATATTATACATTATTGTATTCTTATATTTATTTGGGAATGAAAATGTCCGGATAAACTTTAGTTATGGCATAATAGCATTTTCCATGGTTAATCGGAGAAGTTCCTTGGCTGTAACCTGTAACAATTATAGCCTGATCTTAACTTATCCAACATACTATTTTCATACGCCCACATTTCTCTATGTGGACGTATATTGCTTGTAAACGCTCTAAAAACTTGATGGAATCAAATGAAATTCGGTATGTGTATACATATTCATAAAACGTAGGTCAAGTTCGAATTTGAGCTATTTTCTTGAATATGCTATTACTCTCTTAGTTTTCAACCGATTTTGATGAAACTTAAAATGGATGTTTCGTTTTTACCATCCGTATGCCGTGAAGGACATATATGACTGTGGTCCACTATCTTAAATTTAGGAGTTTGGATGAAGAAGAATCAGATGAGAAATTTCAAGAAAATGATGTGGATGGAAATGGTAATGTCTCATGGAGAGAATTAGTGAAAAAAGAGTTTGGTTATGATTTAGAAGATATTGAAGATTTTAAGAAAAACACTGATAAACAAGAACCAGATACTAAAGAATTTTTACTGGTGGGAAATGAAATATTTCTTCTAATCCATGTTTTCTATATTGTTGCAAGACATACCTGTATATGTCCATGAGCCATTATAATTGTGACTTTCTGGTTTATGTCCAGCAGTAGCTATTTTGTTTATAGGATGCATTTAAACTTTGTTGATAACATTATAGCCTACATTTACATTACATGAGAAAAATGACTTGTAGTACCCTGTTCCACCAAAAATCTTATTATCAATTTTGTTTTAAGTATGGCATTGCTCAATTCAAAATTCTAGACTTATGATAAATTATTATGTTAAAGAGTTTTGTTATAATATATCAATGATGCCAAACTCACAAATATTTGCTCGCTGAAAGATATGATAATTCTAAAAGAAACACTGATGTTCCCTTTCTGAAATTTATGGTTGACATAATTTTTGACTGTAGATGTTGGATGAAGAAGAGAAGAGATTTATGACTGCTGATACTGATAATAATGGTAATCTAGAAAAACAGGAATTCCGTGCATATTACCATCCTAATGAATATCCTCATATGCATGGTGTTGAAATTGAAAGAGCTTTAAGAACGCATGATAAAAATAAAGATAATCAGGTTTCCAAAGCAGAATTTATAGGAGGTTTGTTGTTCCGTGTTTTTTTATTTTAAACGAAGGATCTTCCATTCAAAGTTGACATGTTTGGTATGGGTTTTGGGTTTGATACTTTGGGGTTTGATACTTTGGAAACTGAATGTGTGGTCTGGGCGGGATTATCGCTACACACTAGAAGAAATGAATATATGGGATATTTATGTATCTATAATCCAGTAATGTATACTGTATACATACACAAGTTTTTCATGTGTGTGGCACATAGAAGGTTATGTTCAGTGATATATAATTCTATCTGTTAAGATAGGTTCAACCACACATGAAGTTATCACTGAAAACTACTAACTAAAATGACAAACAAGATCTTGTTTAGCAAAATTTGTACGCTGTAATATTTCTGGAATCATCCAAAATTTAAATAAAAAATCAAAATTTATTATTAACTTGTTTTTAAGTCACCATGTAATAAACATCTGGTGGTTTTTCTTTCTTTAGAAGTAGAAGATAGAGAAGTATATTTAACAGAAGAAGAAAATTTTAATAGTTTTGATCTAGATGGTAATGGTAAACTAAGCCAAGATGAAGTGCGAGCCTGGGTCATACAAGATAACAACCAGGCTGCAGAAGATGAAGTTCTTCACTTAATATCACAAGCTGATGATAACAAAAATAATGAACTAACCCTGGCTGAAATTTTAGAGCATTATGATGATTTTGTGGGTTCAGCCACTGATTATGGGCATAAATTATCGGACGAATTATAATACTATTTATATATAACTGATAGGTCATTTTATTCTGTATGTATTTCATTATATTCTGTATGTATTAAAACAAAGTTTAAAACTAATTATTGCGAAACTTGCAATTTCTGTTTTATTTGCCTTGTGTTCAAAATTTAACATTAATAATGCTCAAGTTAGTTTTCTTTTTATAAATTTTTTCGTAGTTTATGTTTAATGGGACCATTTCTTAGTTCTTGTAAATTTAGTGTAGTGCAATAGTGATGTAACCTGGTAAAAATTTTTTTAACACAATCTACGGTTTACAGCACGTAAATGTTCAATGTTCGAGAATTAGAACATTAAAATGTCATGTCTCCACCTACATTGTCCTGTTCTCTTTATAATGCCAAAATATACAACAATTCTCTATCAATTTCTTTTTTTAAACCAATTTGCTAGAAGCTTTAAATTAGCAATATCGTTGAAGTCTGCTAAACAGTATTCATTTCCTGATTTTGTGAGATATGGTGGAAGAATGAATGTGAATAATTGTCATTGAAATAAATAAACGTCAAATGAAAATTAAAATCAATATTATGGGCACTGTTATTTGGAAATATATGTGATGTTATTTTGTATTTTAAATTCTGTCATTTGTGAATGCAGAAGAGTTAGACATTTACTGCTCTTGCATCAATAAGTTCAAATTAGAGGTGTTCTTATGAAATAAAAACTGATTTAGCTGAACACAAAGGTTATTGTGATAAATCAAACTATCTATGGTGTATCTGGTGTTATAAATGACCATTCCTGACTAGAATATATCTGTTGTGTTGTATATTAATGATGAATTGTTTGAAAGATAATAAATTATTCAATATGATGAAATGTCAGAAATGAATTTGTTTGTATGTTTTTGGGAGAAATTTGCAAATTTCAAATAGTTTATTTGAAGCCATTTCAAAATGAATAGATTTGTGTGCCAATCCAGAGATCCCCTGTCACTGATAAAGATAAAATGGAAAAGAGTTATGTTATGGGAATAAAATATGTCCTGTTATCCTTAGGTTGTGCATGTAAAATATCCATCAACAATAAAAAAAAAAATCCCATTCCCAATAATAGATGCATGATTTAGCATGGGTTGTGTACACAAACAGGCTTTAAATCTATGTATAAGTTTTATTAAATCACAATATTATACACTAACAAAACAAAAACTTTTCTGTTATTTTACCAACTTATTGTCTGCGTCTATTACTTCTGTTTTTAACATTAGCAGACAGATAATAATGCACACCAATTTTATTTTGTTTATCAGCCTTTTCCCTTCTTCTTCTCTGCAAATAGAAAAAAGAAATGTGTCACAGAGTTGGTAAGACAGCTTTGAAATATCTCAACCACCATGTTCTTCATGCAACTGTGTAGGAAGTTTAACACATGCAAACATCATAAACGTTGTACACTGCTGCAAAAAACCACAGACTTAGGTTAGAACTAGCTTGTCTCATGACCTACTGTTACTAAATAATCGATATTCAATGAAAACATTAAATAAAAGAGATTTTACAAATAAATGTACTGATAAGAGATTTGCAACAAATTTGTAACATTTGATTTCAAATACAACATCAACTGTTTTGTGTAAATCTTGAAAATGCAAAGCTAATCATTAACAGAACTTCTGCTATGCAATTTGAGAAATTCTACTCTGTTCCACGAAATAATCTCAATAAAATAGAAACCAACCTGTTTGCTAGTTAATTTAGGACTGGGTTCTTCCTCAGTATCTTGATCTTGTTGATGTTTTCTTTTCTGACAAGGTGATTTTTTCTGTTGTTTTATACTAGGCTGAGTTGTCTGTACTTTTCTTGCACATTTCTTATCTACTTCAAATACTTCAGCTGGCTCTGAAAATAGTCAGCATAAAACAGTGAGCTACATGCACAAGTTTACTTGGAATTCAGATGCATCAGACCAATGGAAGCCTTAGCCAATATATTTGGAGCAAACTTACATTTACATGATAAATAAATACATACAAGTCAACACATCTAAACAATGATAAATAAAAGTTATATTTACCTGGAATAATTTGACTACCACTTGATGTACCAACTTCGTTATTTGATGTTACTATCATTTTACCACTAGCTGTCTTTTTAGTTTCATTCTTAGTTTTTGTGTCACTTGTTTTAACACCAGATTTAGACTTCAAGTCAATTAATTTTTCTTTCTCTACAGACACATCTTTCATAGAAATCTTACTGAATACATCTTTGTCCTTTTTAGGTTTTTTCATAGGTTTGTTTGGATTGAAAGCAATAAAGTCACTATTAAAATCTGGCTGATCCTCTTTAGGAATGATTGGAGGATGTTTGTTTTTACGTGATCTAGACCTACTATTGGGTTGCACAACGCTAGTAGACGTGATGCCTTTACTCAGCTGAGCTTGGTGCAATTTCTTCTTCAAAGCATTTAAAACAGGCTTCTTATAAAGAGGTTTAGTTAGGTCTCCTTCATCTTTGTCATCAGAACCATCTTCATCACTGTCTTCAAATGACTCATTTAAAGTGGTGTCTGCTGAATCTTTATCCCCATCATCCAGTATTTCTGTGGATTGGTCAACATCTTGCCATACTCCATCATCATCTGAGAGATCTGAAGCTTCTTCCAAATCTGCCCATTCATCACCATTATCATCATCATCATCCAAAGACTCAATCTGCTCAACATCTTCTTCAAGAAATTCAGCCTCCACATGGATGTTTTTCAGATTCTGTTTAATGGTTGGCATCTCTACTTTTTTCTTGGACAATGAATCAGAAATGTCTTCTTCTGTAGGATTGTTTACAGTTTTCTTTCCTTTGGAATTTTCTTTATTCTCAACCCCAGATTCAACCAGATTCTTCTGGTCAGTTGGCAGTGGATCTTTGTTGGTCTTAGGTGGTGGATTCTATGAAGAAAACATAAATGTCTAGATTTAGAAATTATTTTTCTAGTTTATTATTTTTTTAGCATGCAGGTGAAATAGTGTAGTTTACTGCTTTAAAGCCTAGTTTAAAACTTTACAATATCACACATAAAGCCATTATGAATGATTGGAGTAATCTATAATATTTCCTACCTCTGATTCTGGTGGTCTAACAAAATATGGTATTTTGCCTCTTTGCCAATCATTTAATATCATTTTGGCTACAGTTGGTAAATCAGGATCACCTTTCTGTAAGCAATCAAATAAGGAAAACTCAACATCAAATGTACTGAAGGAGTTAGAGATACAGCCAACTTTTTTCTGTTTATTTGGCTAAAGAAGATGGGCAATGCCATGAGGGAAATTTCAGGGAAGTTTCCTCCTTCAAAAATAACAGTTAAGATATGATGTGCTACTTATCACTATAGAAGTTAGGACACAATATAAGCATACTTCAACCTAAATGACCAGCAGTTATATTTCTGTATGTGTTTTGCTTGTTTGAGAACTGATTCAATCGGTACACTAATAATAATGAATAAATAAATACCTTTAGCAACTTTCCAGACTTTCTAGCAATTTGTTCCAACAAGTCTTCTGAATCCTTCCAATCTTCTATCTTATATGTTTTACACATATACTCTTTTTTAACTCTTTTAAGAAGAGCTGGTATATAATCTTCTGGTGCTTTGACATATTCCACTCTAACCTGAAACAAAAGATAGCTTGCCAGGCAAGGTAACATACGCCCACTGGCAGTTGTCAGAAATGATAAAACAGTCTTTAGTGACTAAAGTATGAATTTTCTCATATTAAAGAAATTTTATTAGTTTGAATTTAATGATATATATATTAACTGCCAGTTATTTACACTGAGTAATTCCACAAACTTTTTAAAAATCAAATTATTAAATCACTCATCCCTAATGTCAAGAACAAAAGATAGCTTGCCAGGCAAGGTAACATACGCCCACTGGCAGCTGTCAGAAATGATTAAACAGTCTTTAGTGACTACAGGGTTGCACAATATAGCTAATAGAGTGAAACGTCAAGTCAGACATGATATTTCGGTGAAAAATTATCCGATCATCATGAAAATCAATAGGGATCATCTTCATAACGACATAGACATACAAAATAAAAATCAAAAGAATCTGTAAACAATTGTAGCCTGTAGAGTGAGCAGGAGTTGCACAATATAGCTAATAGAGTAAAACGTCAAGTCAGACACGATATTTCGGTGAAAAATTATCCGATCATCACGAAAATCAATAGGGATCATCTTCATAATGACATTGACACACAAAATAAAAATCAAAAGAATCTGTAAAAAATTGTAGCCTGTAGAGTGAGCACGAGTTGCACAATATAGCTAATAGAGAAAAACGTCAAGTCAGACACGATATTTCGGTGAAAAGTTTTCCGATCATCACGAAAATCAATAGGGATCATCTTCATAATGACATTGACACACAAAATGAAAATCAAAAGAATCCATAAAGAACTGTAGCCTGTAGAGTGAGCACAAGCCAAATGTGAACGGACGGACGGACGGGGTGATTACAATATACGCCCATCTTACGTCTGGGCGTATAAAAATCAAAAGAATCTGTAAAAAATTGTAGCCTGTAGAGTGAACACGAGTTGCACAATATAGCTAATAGAGAAAAACGTCAAGTCAGACATGATATTTCGGTGAAAAATTATCCGATCATCGCGAAAATCAATAGGGATCATCTTCATAATGACATTGACACACAAAATAAAAATCAAAAGAATCCATAAAGAACTGTAGCCTTAGAGTGAGCACGAGCCAAATGTGAACGGACGGACGGACGGACCGATTACAATATACGCCCATCTTACATGTGGGCGTATAAAAATTGATTAGAGTGAACTTGACCAAGATATTATCAATATAAACGATCACACCATATTTCATTTATATCAGATGAACACAAGTCTCTATCTCAATGCCATAGTTTTTCAAGGGCAATCACTAAAAAACCATTCATCAAAAAATCAGTCTCTATTAAAACTCTCTAAAACTGTAGTCTCTATTGTGTTCTAGCAAGATATGCCCACTTTTTAGTTTATCAAGGGCGGTCACCAATCAGCGTCAAGTCGAACCAAAACTCTAATTTGTGCAAGATATTGTTCATTTAAACACACAAAATGTAATAAAATTTTGACATAAACTATAACCTCTATCGCGTTCACAAGCCAACAAATTTTGATGAGTTTTTACTAAGTCACGGGCAATAACTAAAAAATCGTTCATCCAAAGATCGTCAACTTCGAACTTGACAAAGATCTCATCATCATAAAAGATCACACAAAATTTCATTAAAATCAGTTGAAAACTGTAGTTTCTATTGTGTTCACCAACAAATTTTTACATGTTATTCCTAAGTCAAGGGTAATAACTCAAAAACAAATCATCCAAAAATCTTCAAATTCGAACTTGACCATGACCTCATCATTATAATTGATCACATCAAATTTCATCAACATCAGATAAAAACTGTAGGCCAATTTACTGACGGACAGGGGCGACGGCAGGATATGTCCACATTTCCATGTGGGCATATAAAAAGAAATCATCTGAACACATGTTCTATCTTTATTGCATCTTCACAATATCAAGGCGAATGCATCATTGAATGCAGCAATTTGAATGTAGTTTTGAGGACTGAAATGATTACTTACCACTCCTTTCAATATACAATCTGTAGGTGTTGAACCAGATGGATATACAACACCAGGACAATCTACCAAATAGATTCTTCTCATTAATGTTATATACTGCCATACCTATATAAAATAAACAATATTTTTTTATGCCAAGAAAAGCTTAATCAATATCACTTGTTGCTCTTGTTTTGAAAAGTTACACTGATAGCTGAAATTGACTTTAATAACTGGTAGAACGAATACTTCAATGACAATTTCCTTGTAGTTGGAATAACAACTACAGATTGAGCCCAGTGTTTGTATCAAATTCATTCAAAATTCTCTACTAAAGAAGGTTTTTTTTTACCAATGGATATAAGGCTATGTTGATCTTACCTTGGTCTCACCAGCAATTGGTGCTACTTTACACACTTTCTTAGCTCTTAATGTATTAATAATAGAACTTTTACCAACATTGGGATATCCTATAAAACCTACTGCTATTTGTTTTCTGTCTGCATGCAACTAGAAAAGAAAAATGTAAAGCAGTGATATAAGTAAAAGTACTTCAGATAAAAAGATCAAGAAATATAAAACAGAAAACACTACATTTAATTAATGGCTTACAAAACCATAAAGTTGGAAAAGACTGCAACTAGAAGTAAAAACAAAACAGATTGATCTCAAAACAACTTATCAGTACGATTAGAACACAATTATTTTCTAAAAAAAGCAACTGAATAAAAAGTAAAAGCATGAATTTCATACCTTTCCAAACTGTCTAAGTAAATTAATAAGAGCTCCTTTACCAAAAGGATTTGTAATACTAGCATGAAAGGCCATTGTTGGGTGTTCTGCAGACAAAATGGCCACCCATTTTTGCTGAAAAAAAAATTCATGTTTAAAAATCATGCTGGTAAGGAATGCACTAGACAAATTTACAAAGAGTGAAATGCGAAATGCAAGATGAATGCAACATTCAGAATGTACAGATTTCTATTTTTTCAAATTTTACTGTGGTTCATCAAAATAGTATCAAATTTTACTATGGTTTATCAAAATACTACTTAGTGTATCAAATTTTACTATGGTTTATCAAAATACTACTTACTGTATCAAATTTTACTATTGGTTTATCAAAATACTACTTAGTGTATCAAATTTTACTATGGTTTATCAAAATACTACTTACTGTATCAAATTTTACTATTGGTTTATCAAAATACTACTTACTGTATCAAATTTTACTATTGGTTTATCAAAATACTACTTACTGTAACCCAAACAGGTACTAAATCTACTTTATTCAACACAAATATAATATGTTTATGTTGTTTTTCTTTTTTAATATAATTCTCTACTTGATAACATCTAGTACCCAGTGGATCTCTAGCATCTAATACTTGTACTACAACATCAGATGAATCTATTACCTGAAATGGAAGTAAAATTACAAAGTCAATCTGAACGAGAATGAATGTAGCTTTTACAGATAGTAGGGCTGTGTATTGCGTCTGAAAATCGTACTGCGATATATTGCGATACATCTCCCTGTATTGTGATACGTATTGCGATATATTGCGAAACGTCGTTCATTTGATATTTCAGCTTTTTTTCCCAATCTGTGAGCAACTTAAGTTATGTTATGCATACCATCCTTTTTAACAAATGGTGTCAGATCTTTTATTATGAAGTAGGCCTAGGCTATTGCTTTCGTTATTTCTTTAGCTCTTTAGGAATTTGGTGGAAGCTGTATGACTTTATTATTACTAAGAAAGGTGTGGATATTTCCCTGATCCTGTTGTGATTGTTCTCTATCCCCACCACCTAATTGACTATTTGGCACATTTTCAGACGGCATTCTTGATGGATCAATGTCTGCGCATATGTGTTGTTAAGTTAGTAGTGTTATTGCAGAATTTTATTTCCATTGCACATATTCTACATATAGCGATGTATTATTCCATCCTCAGTTTTATTAAATCCAAAGTTCTTCCACACAGCCGATTTTCCCTTTTTGTTATTGACCAAAATTCCTCCCAAATTTGACATTTTTTCAGAGGTTTGCCATGCTGCCTAAGATAGACTAGTTTTTTATTGTCGTAAAACGTATTTCGACATTATTTATTTTATTATTTTAAATAATTAAAACTAAAACTAACGTATTATTTAGTAAATTTAGCTTAGTTTAAAATGGAAGAAAATTTAACAACGATAATTACGCGTTTATGTTTTATTTATAGCAATAACAACACCAATTTTGAAGATGTAAATATTACGACAACCACAACTAGGGTCTGGCACATGAAAAGTGAAAGTAGAGTAAAAAAATCCTCAATATCGATACACGCAGAGCAGTATCGATATATTGCTTCAAGGTGTATCGCAATACATCGATATATCGATTATTTCCGACAGCCCTAACAGATAGATCTTACGTTGGTAGCAATAAAATTCAAATATATTCTTGAATAAAAATTTTAATCTATGAGATGATACCTTTTCTATCTACAATGTGACCTTTAACATAATTATTCCCCTTTAAACTTCATTTAAAATTATTATTTTGCATGCAAACCGTATATATGTTTCAGATATTTCTGAATATTGTAAACATAAAATGGTATGCTACAATAACCATACCTTATACAGTTCACCCCAAACTCTTTTAGATCTCCCTGCTTTAAATATCATTTCTAATGCTTCTTTTCTCATTCCATCATCTTCAATAACTAAATCTTTATCTTTATTACTATCATATTTCTCTCCTGATTCTTCTGCTTTATTAACCATGACCTGGGAAGATGATAATTGACATTAAGCCAAATCATAGTGGCTGGATCATTGATATGTCTCAATAACCAGTTAAATACTATTAGATGTCATTTCAAGGTTGAGGTCTTATCAAGAAACATTTCTTCTCTAACAAAGAAAGATAGCTTGCCAGGCAAGGTAATATACGCCCAATGGCAGCTTTGTTCTGATTTTCAATAGGTTTCATCCTTGGGTGATTATGAACACTCACACCAAGTTTCATCAAAATCCGTTGTGTATTGTGCCTTCCACAGTGTTTAAGAGCTAAAAATTAAACACGTTTTCAAGAACAACGGCAATAACTCATACTACATTTTTTTGTATTTTTCTGATTTTCAATAGGGTTTATCCTTGGGTGATAATGAACATTCAAACCAAGGCCAACCTTAAAAATATCTTTGTTGCGAATTTCTCGGTCGGGTCGTTTTGTAATAAAGTAAAAAGTGCCGTGTGGGAGTTTTTCTGATTTTCAATAGGCTTTATCCTTGGGTGTTAACAAACACTCAAGCCAAATTTCGTTAAAATCTGTCATTCTATATTGTACATTCTAGAAAGTTTACAAGCTAAAAATTGAACGAGTTTTCAAGAATAAGGGCAATAACTCATACTCAATAATTTTAGATTCTTCTGATTTTCAATAGGGTTCATCCTTGGGTGATAACCAACACTCAAGCCACATTTCGTTAAAATCCGTCAAGAATTGTACCTACTAGAGTGTTTACAAGCAAAATTTGAACGCGTTTTCAAGAACAAGGGCAATAACTCATACTAAATATTTTTCGATTTCTCTGATTTTCGATAGGGTTTATCCTTGGGCGATAACCAACACTCATGACAAGTTTTGTCAAAATCCGTCAAGAATTGTGCCTTCTAGAGTGTTTACAAACTAAAAAATGAACGCGTTTTCAAGAACAAGGGCAATAACTAATACTAAATATTTTTCAATTTTTCTGATTTTTGATAGGGTTTATCTTTGGGTGATTACCAACACTCACAACAAGTTTCATCAAAATCCATCAAGAATTGTGCCTTCTAGAGTGTTTATGAGCTAAAATTGAACTAAAGAATTACGTTGACGGCAATATACGCCCCCCATTTCATGTGGGAGTATAAAAATATTATGCGTACGTATCCCCTGCATGAGAACGGAGAACGTAAAAAAAGTCCACCTATTTCTGTACAGACTATAAATCCAGCGTGTATCGCTACTGCCAAATTATGACCATTTCTTATAATTTTCTTGTAATCTATGACCGGTGTTTACCACGCTGAATATGCCATTCGAACTCAGTCGTTTATCTCATTATGACCATTTCTTATAATTTTATTGTAATCTTTGACCAGTGTTTACCACGCTGAATATCCCATTCGAACTCCGTCGTTTATCTCATTATGACTGATAACAGTTAAGCGCGTTTTGATTGGACAAGGATGGGAATACTGGAAGTCTCATTTGCACGGCGCCCGTTCGATAACACAGTGCCTTCCCCATCTGGTCAAGGCCACTGAAAACATGAGGGAGGAAGTGAAAAAGCTTGCAAGCGGTGATGGCAAATTTGACAAGCAATAAGTTGTTCAGCGTCGCGGTCAAAGCCAGAATATCTGATGACAGCAGCGACCACAAGACACTCTGCCGTTTTGAACTGCACCAGTCATTGAGAGGAATGTTCGACAAGTTAGTGAACGATTACACGCTTGCTACGGAGAGCCATAACACATCGGGATTGACAGGTTTGTTGGTTGAAGTTTCTAATGAAATGCCGTCCTCATGCGTTCGTCACGTCTCTCATCAACATCACATATGGTCGTGGATGTCGACGAAAAGATTATTGAGATCAGAATGTGTCCTATTTTCGTGTACAATGTTTGATCTATAAATAAGTCGAGAAAAACACGTATGGATACTGGGTGGTATAATTAACTTCTCTTAGTATTATCTTTAATATCAATTCATTATATTAGTGACAATTCCTTTTTCGGATGATTTCATGTGGGTCATCTGCACATAGAAAAGCAAAAAAAAATTTCTCCTGCCTGGTTAATCTATAATGGTTACGAAATCCCAACAAGGGTTTTTTACAGTTGTGACGAGAAAAGGTTCAAGAAATTTCCTGGTGGCTAACTTGATGAAAACAAATTATTTCTAACCTGCCTGGTAAAAGACTTAATCCCTTGAAATCCGCAACAAAGATATTTTTAAGGTTGGCCCAAGTTTCATCAAAATCCGTCAAGAATTGTGCCTTCTAGATTGTTTACGAGCTAAAAATTGAACGGACATGGGTGACGGCAATATACGCTCCCTATTTCATGTGGGCGTATAAAAATACCTTTTTTTCGAACAATTTTCAGTGCTATGTCAGGATTTCAAAAGAAACAAATTCACAATTTGTCATTGCCATACAATCTACAAACTTCAATACTAGTTCCTAACTAGTTGTTTGTTAATTTTTTACCTCTAGATCACCAGTTTTAATGCTAGGTCGTTTTCTGTGTGATTTCTTTCCAAATGTGTTTTCAAATGTTTCTGTATCTAAAAGATGAACTCTCTTGTACTGAAAAAAAAAATTAATGACGTGTTTTTTGCAGTTTTGAGCTTCAGACCCAAACTTTTGAATTCAGACGCTCTGATCTCGGATTAAGACTTGAATAGGGTAGTTGTTTATCTTTTTGAATTTCTTTAATTTATGTCTATGTTCAGAACAACAGATTCAGAAGACTACTAGAAATTTTTGCATCTGATCACTTGTAGGCACTTATAAGACCTAAGTGCACCGATAATTGAAAACTTGATGTTACTTCCATATATTGCTTATTTTCTACATTCAAGTGCAAACCTGAGCACTTAAATCCAGTTGTTGGCAGTGGGTTATATTAATAATGGTAAACACCCTCTCTTTTAAGATTTATGAAATTGCTTACCTTGGCAACTTCATTCAACAAAGTGACAGGCAATGTAGATGGTTTCATAACAACTTTGTATGGATCTTTCTTAACTTTAGCCATTTCTTCCTGGAAACCTTGTAGTGCATTTTGAGATACAACTTTTGTATTTCCTGAAATTAAGTAGTTTCTGCAGTTTTGTAAGTCAATGACAATAAATACAGTTGCATACTTAATTTCTAAATCATTATAGAGAAAATAGTGGATAGAAAGGAAATCAAAGAAGATATGAGCTCTTTCCTTTTTCTGGGATTGGGCTAATAAAGATCATTTACACAACACATTGTTCAACGACGGGGAATTTTTGCATTTTTCAACAACCTTGATATACCAACTATGCCATGTACTTACCAAACCATCTTCTATCAGGTTCTACTCTAGCTACAGTACCAGATGCCAATACTGATTGAAATGGAGCTGATCTTATAATTTTACCATTTTTATCTCTAGATTTTAGGATAGACAAATATTTTAATTCAATTTGCTCAATATATATTAGGCGTCAAAATTTTACCTACACATTATTCATTAGACAATTAGTTATAATTTTCAATGCAGTAACCAAGAAAAATAGTTCATCCTAGCCTATCCATCTTCTGTTTCATTTCCACATTCATAATCATAATACCAGTAGTCATACTGCCTGGAAGTAGAAACTACAGAAAAGTTCTATGGACTGCAAAAAATTAAGCCTTCCTCTATCAATTATTAGACAATTCAATCCATTTCAGTAATTTAGTTCCATCAATGACAGTGGAAATTGTAATATAAAGTGAATAATTACCTGACAGGTTTGAAATGTTTGTACATACGCAGTCGCTGTATAGTAGCTCTAGATCGTACATTACCACCACCTTGTCCTTTACCTTTAACAGGTCTATCTGTAACAATAAAGACATAATGTACAATTTACGAAAATAAGTTTTTCTCTAGTAATATCATGTAGACTAAGTGTAAATTGGAATAATGTCAAATAAGTGCTGGGCATTACCAGTTATACAAAAGGATCGCTATATTAGATAAGGTGATTGGTCAAGTCATCTTCATATCGACTCGTCATCAGTTAACTTGTCAACAAAGTACGTAATTAGTTAAAGGTTTCAATCAAAATTTGTTAGGGATCAACAGGCCTTGATCAATTCGTGTAGAATTTTTGTAGACGAGTTAACCAACAAAATTTTGTCAACGAGTTAACATGTAGACGAGTTGACTGGTAATCTTAGATAAAACCATATCTTCAAAGATTCGAGATACTATTACATAATGTCAATAAATTGTTGACAATTTACTACTGTAAAATTTGTTATATTTAAAAATGAACTTCAACTTCAGATTTCTTCACAAACCTCATTAAGTCAATCTGTCCCTTGTTTGTGTCCCTAGTTCCAGGAGTCTAGGAGCTTCAAGTCATCTTGACGAGCCAGTAGACTAGCACATACATATATAGATAGATCCATACTGCTGTGACTTTAATAGCTTCTCTCTGACTACATTCAGCTTTGAATTGAATTTTTTCTCTCATTTCATAAATATTCAAAATAAAATTTTTCTACTTTAAGCCATTTGTCTTAGAATGTCTTCGGGTCAATGGAAATTCTAATGAATTAGCCTGAAAATTATTTTATATCAAATTTATTGCTATGTATGTACTATTATAATGAGAATGTAAGTACAGTCATGTAACCTAATTTTTCATGCATCTCCGAAAATGATTAATAATTGACATGTGCAACCTTGTGTGACCTCCGCATTTGCTTGGTTTGATAAACGTGGGTTATCTCTACAATAGCAGCTAGAAGAATGAATCCAGTAGTTCCAAGGAAGGTAAAATGTATTAACGTATACTTTGACGAATACAAAATGGCGTATTTCAGTTATTACCAAATGTTACAAATTCTTATCAGCCGAATTTCCTTATATTATAATCCCAAGCTGTAATCAGAATTCCAAGTGTCGTCTGCTAGAATGTAGTCCAATGAACGATGTCACGTGATAAAACTGCAGATTCCGTGTCAGCAGAAAAATTCTAAGGAACACAATGTGGGTGGTATTTTTATGTTGTTTCAATGACTTTCAGCAATAAATCACTCTTACGTTTTACATATCTTATTTTGTCAGTCACTATTTTTTTTAAATCGCGGTTCTTTCAAGGAATTGTCACCAGTTTATATGAATTGATAATAAAGATAATAATAAGACCTGATGATTATACCACTGGGTATGCATACAACGTGTTTTTCTCGACTTATATAATGATCAAACATTGTACACGAAAATAGGTGGAGCATTTTGAAGCCATCGTCGAGTTGGTTGCTCATGCAATATGGGTCAAAGTGAGGGATTCATAAAGAAAATCGAAACAAACCAACTTTATTTATTTTGTAGAATATCTGAGGAAACTTCTAAAACATCAAAAAAATTGCGTTTTTTTATCTTTGAAGAAATTTGAGGTTTAATCCTTATATGCACGAATACAGGTTACATCACAGTATTGTATGTTGAAAATCAGTTTACTGAAGCTGTCATTTGAAAGTTGAATTCATTACCTGGGTTCATACTGTGAGTTGCATTGTTTATTCTGTTTGATACCTTCCCCTTCACCTTTGAAGGTTTTGGTATTTTGCTGTTCTTTTTGGCCATATCGGTCAAATAATAATAAAATCTTACAAATATGTTTACAAAATAACACGTGCTTGCCGGAAGTTGAAATGAAAGTTGTATTTATTTGGTCCGGAGAAACGATTTGTACAGATTCTAATTGGCTGATAACAGTTTCATTAAATAGTCCGAAACATACTCCCGTTATGGCATGTTCTTGTGCTCAGTTCTTCTTTACACAAAACCATGTAAAGGCTATTTGGTAGCCTTAATAATATCAATGATTTCTAACCCAAGATCGACTTCGTGAAACAACTCCACCTGTCACCACGTGAAAGTAGACCTAGGTTTATGTAATGCTATACAGTTGGAAGATTTCTTAATAGGCCTAGCTACTTGATTCAACATTCCAATATATTCTGCTTATTAATTTTGATTAGACTAGTTAGACTTTTTTTGTCAACCAATTATTTTACAGAAGCTAAATGTTACGCTAATATTATGGCATATTCAAATTTGATATTTAAACGCCGTTTAGGGGTCTTAAATGCTTAAAAAATATATTTTTTTTTAATTTAAATTTCTATGGAAAACAGTGTAAAAAACAAAATTGTAATTTTGAACGTTAAAAGCAATCATCAAGCAAATTGAAGAATTAATCTCCGGTCACGTGTAGGAATATGACATTCAAATTTGCATGCTGTTAGGCAGAATATTTTCAGACAGTGGGATGCCGAAATTTGAAAAATTTTTTTTTTATATCAGAGAGTTGGTATTATTATGTACATATATCGTCTGCTTGTAAATATAAATATATCATAGATTATTTCTAGTCAACACGCTAGTCTGTCCATGTCAACAGATAGGCCCTATTAATAATTCAAGGGTTGACACGGATGGCTTAAAGCTATAAATACACAAAAGTGACATATATTTTGTTGAGACATGTACAGGGTAAACAGAGTGTCTCACAATTTTAGTTCCGGTATTGAAAGGTACTTTGTTGTGAAAATACCGGTTTGTTAGTGATATATTTGAATTATAGATCGGACATTCGTACAGGGCCGATGTACCTTGGTTTGGTTTAATATAGTGGTCTAAGAAATTTAAATATGTGGTTAAAACTCTGTGTGTTAACGGCTGTATGTCAAATAAGTGTGATAAACACTCAATCTAGCGAAAGAAGTGAACGATTTGAAAAACACGAAAGTTTTAAAGATATATTCCCCCTAACTCAAAAGAATTTTACTCAAAAAGTTTTAAAATCTGAGGATGCTTGGGTAGTGTTATTTCACTCTGGAACGATAAAAAGAGGATGGAAGACCATGGCCGTAGGTGTTCGAGGAGTTATATCATTTGGTATGGTGGATATAAACGAACAACCTGAACTAATAGGAAAACTTGTAAGTACATTTTATACTCATGTTTCCACGTTATAAACGTATCATGTGGTGTAAATGTACATGTACTACTAAACATAGATCCCATAATTTATACAGTGGTTTAACCTATTTTCGTGGATATAAGGATTCAACACCGAATTTCGTCAAAGATAAAAAAACGAATTTTTTTTTTTTATGTCTTAGATATTTCCTCAGATAGTCTACAAAATAATTAAAATTGGTTTATTTCGATTTTCTTTATGAATCCTTCACTTTGACCCACATTTCATGAGCAACCAACAGCGGCAACAAGCGTCACCTATTTTCGTGTACAATGTTTGATCTATAAATAAGTCTAGAAAAACACGTTGTATGGATACCGGGTGGTATAATTAACTTCTCTTAGTATTCATCTATAATATCAATTCATTATAACTAGTGACAATTCCTTCAAAGAACCACGATAAAAAAAAAATAGTTACTGACAAAATCAAATTATTATTTGATTTATTGCTAAAAGTCACTGAAACAACATAAGAATATGGTCCACTTTGTTCCATAGAAATTTTCTGCTGACACAGAATCCGCTAGTTGATCACGTGACTTCATTCGTTGGAATATATTCTAGCAGACGACACTTGGAATTCCAATTACCGCTTGGGATTATAAGGAAATTCGGCCGATAAAAAATGGTGACGTTTGGTAATAAGTGAAATCCGCCATTTTGTATTTGTCAAAGTATACATTAATACATTGTACCTTGGATTAAACTAATGGATTCATTCTACTATATTGTATATATATATTGCTGATATTGTAGAGAAAACCCATGTTTATCAAAACAAGCAAATGCGGAGGTCACGCGAGGTCGCACATGTAAATTATTAATCCTTTCCGGAAATCCACGAATAATAGGTTTCCACGAAATTAGGTTACTCGACTGTATACCTAATATTTCTGTATTATGTTATTTTTATACGCCCACATGAAATGGGGGGAGGGGGGGGGGGCGTATACATTTCCGTCACCCATGTCCGTCCGTCGGTCAGTCCACAATTGCTCGTAAACACTCTACAAAAACACTCTACAAGACACAATTCTTGACGGATTTTGACAAAACTTGGTATGAGTGTTTGTAATCATCCAACGATGAACCCTATTGAAAATCAGAAGAATCGAAAAATATTTAGTATAAGTTATTGCCCTTGTTCTTGAAAACGCGTTCAATTTTTAGCTCGTAAACATTCTAGAAGGGACAATTCTTGATGGATTTTAACGAAACTTGGCACGAGTGTTCGTTATCACCCAAGGATGAACCCCATCGAAAATCAGAAGAATCGAAAAATATTTAGTATAAGTTATTGCCCTTGTTCTTGAAAACGCGTTCAATTTTTAGCTTGTAATCACTCTAGATTAAACTTGGGGTGAATGTTCGTAATCACCCAAGGATGAACCCTATTGAAAATCAGAAGAATTATTATTCAGAAGATTGAATATTTGACTTCTACAGTTTTCACGAGCTAAAAATTGAACACGTTTTCAAGAACAAGGGCAATAACTCATACTCAATATTATTCATTATTGCGCTAAAGAGTTCAAAAGACGTGTATGACTGAAGGTTGAATATTTCATACTGGTGATTGTTACTGTACTGCTAAATATTTTTATTCAAAATCAAAGCTGCTAGTGGGCGTATATTACCTTGCCTAGCAAGCTATCTTTAGCGTGTTAAATTGTTATTTCTACAAACGAACTTTAGTTATTCATGAGGATGATAATTTTGCTCTGCCCATAGAAGTTTAATTAAATTGTATTGAAAGCGCTGACCTTAGTCAAAGTGGAAACACTCTTTTACATAGTAGACTAATTGTTAAACATTCTAGTTAAATATTTAATAAATTTCTTACCTTTTCAGGAATATAATATAAAAGATGGCAAGGAAGCCCGTGTATACCCATATGGTTCCAGATCAAGCAAGGAACAGTATATGATTGAAACATCAAATCCGAACGAAGCAAAAACAACAGCGTTAAAATCTATACCAAATTACATCTTGGATGTAAAGAATATGGGAATAGAAGATTTTATTGTTGACTGTCTTATGTCAACCCCTTCTAGATTTCCTGTTATAATTTTCACAGGTAAAGTAACAGTGGCCGGGCCAGCCTCCCGAGATTAGGGGTACAATAGAGGTCAGGCTGACTTAGTGGAGGGGGGGGGGGGGGGGAGTGAGGGCAAAGATTGTCGAGCTTGAGATTTCAAAGTTCAAAGTAGAAGCGTCAAGGCACATGCTTCCCAAAGAGCGTCTATGAGAGTTATTCCAAATTTTTATACGCCCACATGAAATGGGGGTCGTATATTGTCATCATGTCCGTCGGTCCGTTCGTCCATAATTGTCTTGAATGCACAAATCACCAAATCACCCATGTATGAACCCTGTTGAAAATCAGAAAAATAGAAAAATATTTAGTATTAGTTATTGCCCTTGTTCTTTCAATGCTCGTAAACATCCTAGAAGGTGCAATTCTTGGCGGATTTTCATGAAACTTGGTGTGAGTGTTTGCTATCTTCCAAGGATGATCCCTATTGAAAATACAAAAAATCTAAATAGAATTAGTATGAGTTATCGCCCTTGTTCTTGAAAACGCGTTCAATTTGAGCTTTTAAACACTCTAGAAGGTTCAATTATTGACAGATTTTGACGAAACTTGGTGTAAATGTGTTTTATCACCCTAGGATGAACCCTATCGAAAATCAGAAAAATCGGAAAATATAATTATGAGTTATTACCCTTGTTCTTGAAAGGCTCATTTTTAGCTCGTAAACCTTCCAGAAGGCACAATTCCTGGCGGATTTAGATAAAACTTGGTGTGAGTGTTATTAATCACACAAGGATGAACCCTATTGAAAATCAGAAACATCGAAAAATAATTAGTATGAGTTATTGCTCTTGTTCTTAAAAACGCGTTCAATTTTTATCACTTAAACATCCTAGAAGGCCCAATTCTTGATTATGACGAAACTTTGTGTGAGTGTTAAACCCTATCGAAAACTAGACAAATCGAAAAATATTTAGTTATGTTTGTTATCAACCAAGGATGAACCCTATCAAAAATAAGAAGAATCGGAAGATATTCAATCTGAGTTATCGCCCTTGTTCTTAAAAACGCGTTCAAGTTTTAGCAACATTCTAGAATGCCCAATTCTTGACAGATTTTGACGAAACTTTGTAATATTATTCAGTATCCCCTCAAAAAGTTCAAAAGAAGTGTAGGACTGAAGGTTGAATATTTCATACTGGTTTGTTACTGTACTACCAAATATTTTTTATTTAAAATCAAAGCTGCCAGTGGGCGTATATTACCTCTCATGGTAAGCTATCTTAGATTTTAGATTAGAAATCAAGTGGGTGTACAAACCAGTTTTATATCTGTTGGAGAAACATCGTAATACTATCCAAAATACTTATGAAACTAGTATCTGTTTAAACGCATTGAAGGAAGTTACAACACAGTCAAAGCACCTTCCATGTAGATTAGGCCTTTGTTTGGTCAAAGTCGTTCTTTTTTTCGGATAAGTCCGACATAGAAATTGACACTTTCATCACTTTTGTTTATTGCTGTTACAACCGAACGCCTGAATTTCGGGTACAGTAAGTTGAAATTGCTCTATCGCTCTAAGTGCCAATACCTATATCATATATGTCTCAACGAATGATGCAAATTTTCTGCTTTTTTTTCAGAAATAAAAGAAATTGATCCAATTTATAAAGTTATGGCAATGAAACTGGAGACGTTTTTCAATTTTGGGCACATGATTAATCCTAGCACCAGCGATTTGAAACAACTTGGATTAGAAGATGTGTATATAGATATTCCAACAGTCATGGTACTAACTACTGAAAGTGACAATATAGAGGATCCACAATATAATGCTATTCAATACATGAAGAGTGCACATGGGGATCTTTCGTATCCAAACTTGTTGAAGTTTTTAGTTCAAATCAACAAGAGGTTTCGACCTAAGTTACCCGGTGTTAATTTTTCTGATAAAAAAGAATATGTAGAGATGTCTGAAGTTCTAGATATCGAATCTGAAAAATTTGAAATTCAAGATGTACATCATATTGTTCATACAAACGTTATCAGTGACCGTGACTTCGTTATTGAAAATGGTGTTGGTGGCAAGCATGACGAACTTTAAATGATCATCCAGGCTAACATAAACCTTATATTATATAGACGGTCTCAGTTTGACTGGCAAGCATGTTTATTCACCGATTAGCCTACTATCAACTTAAGGCGGAAGCTGATCACAATGTGTCACGACCGATGCATCCACCAGGGACGTAACATCTGGGGCAAATTCTTATAGTTTGACCAAAAGGAAATTTTGTTTGAAAAATATAACATATAAATGTGATATTCGCTATAATATTGCTGTCTACAGCAAAGGTGATAACCACAGTGGGTGTAAAATTCCGAATTCTCCAAATTGGGTCAGAAAAGACCTAAAAATCGGGCCTTAAATTCGGCCAAAGGCTGTCAGAAATCTGGGAATGACAATAAATTAATAGTTACAATCATCATTGATATCCAAATCAAAATTTGGTGGGATAAAGCAGGGAGAAATCTATAGGCCTATACATTCTGAAAACCCGATGTAGCCCGGAATTTGGAATGAATCTCTAAGACAGTCTAATCTAGGGAATGGGATTTGACACAAATCTTACTATTAAACATGATTGTTCCAATTTAACACCAGTGGTCGCAGGTATTATAATGAAACTCAAAGCGCGTAGTAAATTACCGTTAACTGACTAGCTCCACAATATTTCCAAAGCTGTGTTTGGGATGGGGATATTTATGGAAGCCGGCTGTGGCCATTATCTACTCTCGACGAGATTCAAGCGAGGAAAAGGCGTGAAAAGGGCGAGAAAGCGAGGGTTTTTCCTCGCTTTCTGGACTTCTCGCCATCTTTACTCTCGCTTTCTCGCCTTTTTCCTCGTCTCCTTCCTCGCTTTCTCGCCTTTTTCCTCGCCTTTTTCCTTCTCTTTCTCGCCTTTTTTTTTCATTCATCGTGAACAATACACAATTTTGGGGGAGATTGTTCATTTTAATTAGATTATTTAAGAAATTCAAAAAACCATAAGGAATTGATTTCGAAAGAATGTAACACATATTCCTTCAAAATAATGAGTTTTGCTGTTCGGCAATTATGTCGGTCGGTCCATCTGTCCACAATCGCTCGTAAACACTCGAAAGCACAATTCCTAACAGATTTTGACGAAACTTGGTTGGTATGATTGTTTGTAATCACCCAAGGATGAACCTTATCCAAAATCGAAAAAATTGAAAAATATTTAAAGAGTTATTGCCCTTGTTCTTGAAAACGCGTAAACACTCTAGAAGGCACAATTCTTTTGACAAAACTTGGTTTGAGTGTTTGTAGCCTAATCACCCAAGGGGGAACCCTATCCGAAATTTAGTATGAGTTAGGCTAGTAAACACTCTAGAAGGCACACTTCTCGACAGTTTTTTAACGAAATTTGGTGAAACTTGGTTTGAGTATTTGTAATTACCCATTCATGAACCCTCCTGAAAATACAAAAATTGAGAACTATTTTATATGAGTTATTGACCTCAATCTTGAAAACGCCTTCAATTTCTAGCTTGTAAACACTTAAAGGCTCGATTCTTGTCGGAATTTTGACAAAACGTGGTAATATTGTTCAGCCCAAAGAGTGCAAAAAAGGTATTTGACTGCAGGTTGAATATTTCATACGGCTGATTGTTACTATGCAGCCCAAATTTTTTATTTAGAATCAAAGCTGCCAGTGGACAATAAGCATGAGATGTGGGCACATTTAAAAAGATGGCTTGCCAGGCTAGGTAATATACGCCCACTGGAAGGGAGGTGCTGTGGCCCAGTGAATTAGACGCTTGCTCGCTAACCTTAATCCCGGCATAAATCGAAATAATACCTTCGGATTGTTCCACCCGGAGGTTAGAGGGGCTGACATGGAAAAAGCGTCTAGTCGTTTGGATATTCATGACCATAAACCGAGGCTATGCACGTTAAAGATCCCTCGACAGTTGGAAATTAAAAAAGAGCAGGCTATAGCCTAATACTACTGTCGTGGCAAAGTTTCCAAAATAAGTCAGAAAATTATTATTTTCAGAATTGTTATGGGCTGAAAACGATTTTTCTGATTTTCAATAGAGTTCACCGATGGCAATGCTGATTACAAACACTTACAACAAGTTTCGTCAAAATCCGTAAAGAATTGTGTATACTAACCGACCAATATTGGGTTGAGACATTAATCCATGAGCAAAATACCACATGCAAAACTAATTATTTTTATTTACAGAAGAGAATTTTCAGTCGACATGTGGTGCATATTCACGATAAACTTCGGGTAGGTGAAAACCTTGTGGTCCTGACTCTCTAGTGCATCGAAACTAGCTCAATGTTTCAAATAAATATCGATTTCAATAAGTACTCCTTCTATAAATCTTTCTGGGTTTAGTCGATCAAAGATATTTCTGTTGCTATGATCAACCTTTGCAGATAATTTTGCAAAAGTTAAATAATTATAAATTCAGATTGAAAGTGGTCAGAATTAAGCATAACCATAACGGAGTTACTTCCCATTTTACGTTAATGTTTACCGGAAAAGGAAATGACGTAAATAAGTCGCAGAAGTAATTTGTGGATGTCCACAGTGTGATATATTGACTCATAAAGCTATAAAAAGTGATTAGTTAATTAATCAGGCTAATAACAAAGTTGTGATATAGTTAAGACTTCAACAAATAGTTTCAGTGCGGATCACTAAGGCAAGCCAACCTAGAAATCCATATTATTTCGGTGACAAGTTTCCCTACAGTCGCCATATTGCATTTGACACAACTGAACAGACAGACAGAATGGCGAAAAAAACATACGATCTTTTATTCAAACTTTTATTAATCGGTGACTCCGGAGTTGGAAAGACGTGTCTGCTTTTCAGATTTTCAGATGATGCATTTAATACTACATTTATCTCCACAATAGGTAAGTATTTGTCATGAAATTTTCATGACTCTCGCCATAATAACGAGAAAAAAACGAAAAGAATCGAAATTGATAGCCAAACTTTCTGTTGTTGAATTTCTATCTAGACCTAGACTTCTCCTTTCAGTTTCTTTCTTACACTGTTTTCTGAATTGAATTTTGGCAATAATTTTCATATGAATTGGAATAACAGTTACAAAATGCTGCAAAGAGTCTTCGATTGTCTTTTTTGGGTTGATGAAAATGGGTATCCAGTTAAAATGGTAACAAATTTTGATAGTCAAAACGGTTACAGATCTACCAAAACAGTGAACACAAACTTAGTTAAAACGGTAAAAGATCTGAACAAATGGTAACAAGATATTTCAAATGGTTAAAACGGTAACAAAATAAAATTTATTCATAATAACTCATACTCGAAAACAACTCAACTCGACAACAAATTCTCACCTTCAATCCAAGTTATGAAAACATTTTAAATATTATCGAAGCAATTATTGATTAGAAATCAAGCTCACGACTTTTTGGTCATAATTGGTACTCTCGATTGTTGATTAAAAGAAATCTACCTACATACCAAGCTAACAGTATCTATAAACATTAAAATAATGTCGGATTAGCGAGAGTGTCAGAGTACTCAAAGCTTAGACATTTTTTAACATGTGAATGTGTTACTTTTTATATCCCAGTGACCCACATTTTACAGTACCTTTCTAATAATAAGACAATAATAAAAGACAATTCAGTTTTATATGTTACTATTACTTAAATGTTCATATTTTGAGCAACTGTACATATGTTTTTTATTGGAATTAATATTGTCAGCAAACTTTTTAACTAATTCTTCCTTACGTTTAAAAATACTGCTTATTGTTGTTTGACTTAAACCAAATTTCATAGCTAAATATTTCTGCGAAGAGCGCAGCACTTTTTCATAATTTCCGATAATTTGCTGTTCAATATCCAGAGACACATCAGTACGGGCACGCTTTGTTGGATGAAAATTGTTAGCTTGAGAATTTTGAAAAAATGCGTAACAAAGATTGGTCAAGTTGCATAGATTAATAAGCAGAATTTACTTCAGCCATCTTTTGTTTTCATGTGATTTGATCCGGATTATCAATAAAATAAGCGATTATTTAATTGACGATAAGTGATTAAGATGAATAGATGTCGGATTATACAGATTTTTCTAAGTGTCGTAATTCGGAATACACAGAGTGTCGGAGTACTCAGAGTTTTTTTTAAACTAGCCTAAGAAGAAAATCAATTGGGACTAGAAAATGATGTCGGATTACGGGGAATGTTGGAATACTCAGATGTCGGATATCACATATACACTGTATAAGCTTACTGATTATATTAATGATAAATCATATTATTGTGTTATCGTTTTGGCAGATCTGTTACCGTTTTAACCAAATTTCTTGTTACTGTTTTGGCAGATCTGTTACCGTTTTAACCTAAATATCTTGTTATCGTTTTGGCAGATCTGTTACCGTTTTGACTATTAAAAAAAAATTGTTACCGTTTTGACATGTTACCGTTTTAACTGGTATTCTGAAAATGTCAACCACTGGAAAAGTGTAAACATAATTTTTATAAGCTTAGAGGAATTTTCAGTCCAAAAATCAAACGATTGTCTCATGAATTTTTGAAAGGAAAGTAAGACAAATTGCATAAAGTTTAAAATTTTATTTTGAATATTTATGTATGAGAGAAAAAATTCAATTCATAGTTCAATGTGGTCAGACAGTAGTCATTTAGATCTATATGTTTTTTTGTAAAAAGGTATTTGGTAAATTCTCAAATGAGCTATGCATATCAGAATATTTTGACATTTTAAAATAGTTTCTTATAGTCGTTTATCAGTAACATTGTATGACTAATATTCCCAAATATGTTGTTATGTATCAGCTGATTTTTATTGACCTACTTAATTCCTATTTAAATCTGTAAGCTTAAACATACGTACATAGATACTTAATTTAGAATATATTTATTTATCTTTTAATAGAATTTATGCTCTTTTTATATGTCTATAAGCTTACACAATGAGCTGGACAATTATAGATTTAAAGGGGCATTCCGTTGTTTTTGTAAAACATTTTCATTATCAAAAACATCTTAAATCAGCCTGAAAATATTTCTACAGTATGCTACAATATCTGTCTCCTCTTTATCAAACTGAATTTGTTTTAAAAAAGGGTTAATTAAAAACTGAGAGTACTAATTGTTATTTAAGCAGTTTGACCTAGTTTCGGTGATTGGGGCTATAACAGCTTGTTATATTTACTTGAAATCTTTAGAAAACGTAGGAGACATATTTCTCTACAATTAAGCGTTTATTTTATTTTATTTTAAATCCATACAGTACTTTTCTAACAGCTTGCAAAAAGCATAACAAACTTTAAAAGGTAACATAACCTTTTATGTAAAGATTTGGTGTTCAAAAATTAATAGCTGGATTTTTTTAGTTAAAACTTTCAGATACGTTATGGGGTACATTTCTACAGATTTTGGTTGATTTAGGCAAAAATATTTTTCGACCTAAAATGCTTTTATGATTAATGAGACTGATGAACATATGAAACCTTTTATATAGTTTCTATAAATATACCTGGCCGCTGAGGAATCGTTGAAAACATCAAATTTGATGTATTGTAATTGATATTGTAATTGATACGAGGCCAGTGTTTTCTCATGAATGGCTTCTTGGCGTCTGGGAAGAGAATTCGGAGACTACAGACATTCGCAAAAGATTTTTACAAATTTACAAGTTTACAAATGGCAATGAGTTTTTCCATCAGAAATATAAAAATCGTTTGTGTACCTCTCCGGTTGTTACATGTAAATTATGGATTGATATCATTATAGCAAAATTCACAAAATCACAATAATGAGTAATGAAAATAACGAAGTTGATCGCTACTTTTATTTTCTACCGTGTCTTCCGGACGGAAATATGTATAGTTATTGCTGATTGGTTCAATTGGTCCAATCAAAATTGAGTTCTGATAATCACTGATATCTAAAAATAACATGCTCATAATAGGGTAGTCGCTATTTTCCAGAACAGCAAAATGAAATACTAACGTAACCGTTAAAAATTATTTTATCGATTGTGACATAACAATTGGGTTTTTCATGTTGAAACTTTCACGAAAGTTAAAGGGCATCTTCTTCTACGTGTTGGCTTGAAGAACTATGTATTTCACGATGAAGACTGCAAAAACTCATTGAAAAAACCTTTAAATGCAAGATAAGATAAGTTAAAGATGAATATTCTTCATTATACGCCCACATGGAAATGTGGACGTATATTGCTGTCGCCGTTGGTCCGTCCGTCTGTCAGTCCACATTCCTTGTAGACGCGGGCGCGATAGAGGCTACAGTTTTTAAACAATCCTGATGAAACTTGGTATACCATGTATATATTCATGAGACCTTGGTCAAGTTCGAAATTGGTAATACTCAGATGAATGGTTTCAGAGTTATTGCCCTCGACTTAATAAAAACATGTCAAATTTGACTTCTAGGCATGATAGAGAATAAATACAGTTTTTTCTAATCTTGATGAAACTTCGTTTGCATGTATATATTGATGAGATCTCAGTCATGTTCGAAATTGGTGATAATCGGATGAACGGTTTGAGAGTTATTGCCCTTGACTTATTATAAACGTGTCAAATATGGCTTGTAGGCACGATAGAGACTACAGGTTTTATCTGATCTTGATGAAACTTGGTATGCATATAATATATTGATGAGATCTCCGTCAAGTTCGAAATTGGTAATAATCAGATGAATTGTTTCAGAGTTATTGCCCTTGACTTTGGTAATAATTGGATGAACAGTTTCAGAGTTGTTATCCTTGTGTGTACAGCAATGAGACTTGTTTGATGATAATTTGATGAACTGTTTCAGGCTTTTGCCTTGACTTATAGATGATTTTAAGATTACTTGAAAATTCATTATCAAGCCACCAAGGATTTATCATTTCTGACAGCTGGTAGTGGGCATATGTTACTTTGCCTGGCAAGCTATCTTTTTAAGTGCTGATTTACTTCTACTATGTTTGACCAAATGGTGACTATCATTGTGAGTTTTCCTAGACTTCTAATGGTCCTGGTTTTCTTATTTCAGGTATTGATTTTAAAATAAAAACAGTAGAATTAGGTGGAAAGAAAATCAAATTACAGATATGGTAAGTGAATGGAATAAATTACATTAGATTGTTTTATCATAAGGTTGTCAATGAATATCGATCCATTAATTTATTCCATACATTTGATTTTAGATAGAAATGTTCCATGGACAATTTGATGTGTAATGTCAAACTGCTTGTTTTGTCTGGTTCATTTTCATCATTTCATTGATTTTGTGTCATATTTACCTAAAGAAAACAATAGAGTTTAATTTCAAATTTGACTACCAGTGGAGAGAAACTTTTTTTTGATTTAAATTTTTGTACCAAAAAAAAAAAAAAAATTTAAATGATATTTCTGCATTGTTAGCCAAAATCAACTTTTGTGGTTTGTAAAGTTATTACATGTATTTACTTATTGAGTACTGGTACATATAGTAATAGTTTCAGCTGCACAAAGATGTATTGTGGCAAACAAACAATGCCTATGACAGGATGTGTAAATAGACATCTCAAATTATGAGGCATTATAATTACCATTGAACTCAATTGAGTTATTTTGAATATGTTTAAGAAACAGTTCAAATTTAATCAGAATGGTGCAAATATAAGTATAAATGACTCAACTTTTAATAATTTAACTAAGTATGATCCCACATCAAATAGTAGTCAAGATGTTTTATAGTGCACATAAACACAGTTCTCTGTGAAGATAGTTATGTGTATCAATAAATTTTTTGATTTTGTTCATTTCAGGGACACAGCTGGTCAAGAAAGGTTTCACACTATTACAACATCATATTACAGAGGTGCAATGGGTATAATGCTAGTTTATGATATAACGAATGCCAAATCATTTGAGAATATATCAAAATGGCTACGGAATATAGACGAGGTATGGAATAAGTCATATGTTATCACATTAATCACCTTATTAAGAAATAAACTGAGGAACCACAGGCATTAGACTAAGAATTGGAATGTCCCAAATAGAAATCAAAGGTGTCCCCTTACATATAAAAGGCTAGAATACCTCTTTTCAATCCCTTTCAGCTCCACACATTAAATTAAAGCTATAGTTTGGGATAATAATACCAAATAACCAATTACTATTGATTTTGTTGCAATGTTTTTTTTTTCTTTCAGCATGCAAATGAAGATGTTGAAAAAATGATACTAGGTAATAAATGTGACATGGAAGATAAAAGACAAGTACCGAAAGAGAGAGGGAATGCGGTAAGATAGCTTGTCTCTCTTGTTGTGGTTGTATGGCTTGCATGCTTCATTTAGACATTTCTGGACATGCCTAAAATTAAGATACATGAATTCAACCATCTTAGGAGATCGAAGTACTGAAAGTTGTGTTAATATTTGTACATTAACTTTTCTGAATGTTTGATAAATGGACACTATCAACTGATATTTATTTATATGTGGCAAGTTCATACTCCACAAATGTTGCAATAATACTCAAACTCTCAATTGTAGATTGCTATAGAACATGGTATACCCTTCTTAGAAACCAGTGCGAAAGCTAATATAAATGTTGAAAAAGGTTTTATGGAGTTGGCACAAGCCATATTAAATAAGGTAAGATGTGTACAATGTTAAATAAAACAAGCGCTGATGTTAAACTTGGGTAGTTGAAGATTGCCATTAGATAGTTTCGGGATTTGATGTTTATACTACTGTATATGCCTGGAGAATATTTTTATACTGTATATTGTGGTTGCCCCTATCGGTCCGTCGGTCCGTCCGTTCACATTTTAAACCTCGTGCTCACTCTAAAGGCTTCAATTCTCAATAGATTCTTTTGATCTTTTGTATGTGTGTCAATATTATTATGAAGATGTGCACTATTGAATTTGGTGATGATCCAATGATTTTCTTCAAAGATATCTCATAAAACTGATTTCGCGTTTGTTTTTCTTTACTTTTTGACTCGTGCTCACTCCACAGGCTACGATTCTCCATACATTCTTTTGATCTTTTGTATGTGTGTCAATATCATTATGAAGATGTGCACTATTCAATTTGGTGATGATCCTATGATTTTCTTCAGAGATATTGCATAAAACTCTGATATCGCGTTCGTTTTTTTTTTCACTTTATATACTCCCACATGAAATGGGGGCGTATATTGCCTTCACCCATGTCCGTCCGTCCACAATTGCTCGTAAACACTCTACAAGGCACAATTCTTGACTGATTTCGAAGAAACTTGGTATGGTTGGTTGTAATCACCCAAGGATGAACCCTATTGAAAATCAGAAAAAATCAGAAAAATCGAAAAAATATTTAGTATGAGTTATTGCCCTTGTTCTTGAAACGCTCGTAAACACTCTAGAAGGTGCAATTCATGACGGATTTTGATGAAACTTGGTGTAAATGTTTGTTATCACCCAAGGATAAAGCCTATTTAAAATCAGCAAGATCGAAAAATAATTAGTATGAGTTATTGCCCTTGTTCTTGAAAACGCGTTCAATTTTAGCTTGTAAACACTCTAGAAGGCACAATTCTTGATGGATTTTGACGAAACTTGGTGTGAGTGTTGGTTATCACCCATGGATAAACCCTATTGAAAATCAGAAAAATCGCAAAATATTTAGTATGAGTTATTGCTCTTGTTCTTATAATATTATTCAGTATCACCCTAAAGAGTTCCAAAGAAGTGTTTGACTGAAGGTTGAATATTTCATACTGGTGATTATTACTGTACTGCTGAATATTTTTATTCAAAATCAAAGCTGCTGGTGGGCGTATATATCTTTAGACTCGTGCTCACTCTACAGGCTACAATTCTCTATGGATTCTTTTGTTCTTTTGTATGTGTGTCAATATCATTATGAAGATGTGCACTATTGAATTTGGTGAGGATCCGATGATTTTCTTGAGAGATATCGCATAAAACTCTGGTATCGCGTTTTTTCACTTTTTTGGCTCATGCTCACTCTACAGTTTGTTTTACAGTTCACATTTAGCTCTTTATCAAGCTGCTGATGGGCTTTGCTTGCCAGACTTGCCGCAAGCCTATGTTTGTAACATTAAATTAAGTTAAATACATCTAAAAACTGAATATTTATCATATGATTATTTCAGACACCAGGAAGAGATGCAGAACCCAAAGGAGTTGATATCCACAAACAAGAACAAGGAAGAACAAAATGTTGTTAGGAAATAAATACTTTTATATTTAGAATATTTTATAAACACTAAATTAAGACTTCTTCATCTACTTGTGTACGTACTGGTACCTGTGAAAACAGCATCATGACAATGGCACTGTTTGCTTATTCTTTGATCAACTACTGTTTCTACAATCTGCAAATGTTGTCATTTACTAAACCTACATATTATTGTTAATCTTGGTGATTGGTCTTTATGCTTGTTTACTTGTAAAACTCACTGCAATTGGTCCATATTTTTTAGAGAGCCAATCTTCAATTGGACAAATGTATAAAGATGAAGGCCATAAGTGATAGCTTATGTGTGCTTTTCATGCTTTACAACCTAGTCTTTCAATATCCTTACACTTCAGGAAATTCAAAGCTGATCATTGAGTCTAATTACATTAGCTGGTAAAAAACAATCAAGTGTTGATTTTTGTCAAGTATCAAGTTACACTAGGAAGTATAGAAAATAGAAATGACAAATATCAAGTGGCTATTAAACTATAGTACAGTATTAATTTCAGTAATGTTATTTGCTAAGCGTTTAGGCAAGGTAAACAATAGTAATGTAGATTAGCTTGCGAAATTCTGAGTATAAAGAACAAACTGTAAAATATTTGGGGTGTGTAACAGATAATAGCGACTTTTAGGCTTCCCTTTTTTGTGTATTGGAAGTTATATATAAGGGTACAGTTATCACAAAATATAAAAAATATAACAAAAAATTTTGCATTATTTTCTTAAAAACTGGAGACTGGTTTTGTCTATGATTGACTGCAATGTTACTTTTTCATCACAGCTTTGGCTCATTGTCTTTGGTCAGTGTGTACATAATGATATTTTTAAGAAAAACTTTTAGAAAAGTGATTTGTCCATTGTATTTCATATTTCATTGTACACTATGATTCTCTCAATAGCAATTTCTTTAAACTTTGGCTGAACAATGTGAATACACAGTGAGGATCTTATAACTTTATGAAGAAGGAAAAAAGATAAAGTTAGTGCTTTGTGCTTTGCATCAGGCCAAAGAACTTGAGAGTGGTGTTGTAAAGAAGACTTTATTGAACTAATGATACAAAATTAAAATAATGTTTGCTCAAACTCTGAAAACTACTTTAAATGAAAAGGTTTTATTAGAGGTCAAATTTAAACTTGTTTTTCTCCTGAAATGGAATACCAAGTCTAATCTTAATTCAGATCACATAGTTTTACATTATGACATATCTCAGTTCAGTTCAGATACTGCTTAAGACATGGTATTGAGTGAATCCAACCATTTCCCATTTGAATCATACTATGATATATTGTAGAGTTTTTTTTTGCTTCCAGTGATTAATTGTAAAATAACCTATTATATGCTGTGTACAGAACCATCTTTATTATTATTAATGTAGATATCTTTATGTACATCTTAAACAGTATCTTAAATTGTGTTCTTTTAGTATAAGGTTAGGTTTATAGATAATATTATTTGTCTAATATATAACTATTAACATCTGGTAGACCTGTAAGGCATTAGATTGGTCTTGGGGACATATTGGTTTAAGTTGCTCAATAAATAAATAATTATATAAAATCACATTCATGAAAAATTGGATTATGACAATAATATGAATAAAATATTTGCAATTTTGGAGTACTAGATGGTAAAACTGTGGTATTTGGTATAATATCTTGATACAGCTATAGGTTAGAAAATAGGTTTTGGAATTGATTTAACAAAAAAAGTATTACTAATAAAAAAGATCATTGCGTTAATTCTTTTGTTGATGTGCTTTTGTTATATATATAAAATGATATTTCAAAAATATATTATTTATTTTGTAACTAGATATGTGCCATCAGATTTTATGTTAATCATTTTTCAAATTATTATTAATTTCAAAATTATTTTGCTAAAGTTATGTTGCATACAATTGTAATAACTGTATGATTATATGGCAAATTTAAACAATATTTACCCATACATAGTTATTCATTAAAGTATTCTCTGGTCAGCCTTCAAAGATTATTTTTGCTTATCTTGAAATCTTTCCATTTGTGTGAAAACTATAGAATATTGTCTTAGAAATTATTTTGATCAATTGTCAAAGTCGATAAATGCCAATCTAAAGGAGCATATTTTTCCTACAAAAAGGAAAATTTCAACTTTTTTTTTTATCTGAAATTAAATACATGATGAAACCACGCTTATCACCTTTTTTGTGAGCTAGTAATATTTTTTTTGCTGAAATCTTTGTCATGAATTAGACAATTTTATTTACATTGTGGATTGTGCTGATATATTTGTTGTGAAATATCAGATATCTATGTCAAGTTTGAAAGTTATTGTGAATTAGTACAGTTTTGACTTGGTATAATTCACCCTAGAATTATATGAAGGAATGAAGATTTTAAACTGATTAGGCTTTTACTATTTACCAGTGGCCAACTTCTATTAAAACTTAGTTTGACAAAGGGACTGAGGGATTTATCACTCTCTGAGTTTTTGAGGAATCTAATGTTATCTATCTTTTCAGTCTTTGAACAGAAAAAAAAAAGTTGGCGTTGAATTGGTCAATGCCTTAACACAGAACTAAGTCTGAAAAAGCTATCTAATTCCAATAGAAAATTTGTTTTCAGGGTATGTTAATGAAAAGTTTAATGTAGACCTTTGTTATTTTTGAAGGATTTTGTTTTTGAGAATAGTGTAAAAATGACAGCAATAGGTCTGATGAATTGAACCTGCACAGTGTGAACATGAAGATTGACCTATAGACTGTCACAATATGAGAGCATCTCAATTTTCACTGACTAGCAGCTGCTGGCATGTGGTATTTGAGAGAATCACTGGTTTTTGTCAACTTGCCCTAATAAATGAAAAGTTGCTGTAACTTTCCCTCTAAAATCATCTTAATTGTTACAATTCAGTAGAGTGCTCTTGTTATTTGGTTACTTGAGTTAAGCTTAAAGCTGATATTGACTGGGAAAGATCTGATGAGATGATGTTAAATATCAGCTGATCTTGGACCCTCCTTTACATGAAATCAGGCTTAATTTTAAAAATCAGGCTTAATTTAAAAAAAACCTACATCTTTATTTGAAGTTGGGTAAATCCTCTTTTCTTTGATTATTTGATTTTATTAAATAGTGCTTTAGGTATATTGTATTTATCAATTATTACTATTATTATTATGCATAAAGAACACAATTGTACATTAAAATATTTGAAATAACAACTTAAACAGTGTTATTGTTATCTACACTTTGAAGACCTCCCCTAGTTTAGACTGTAGTCTTCACCTTGATGCCTATTGTCATACTATATTTTATATATAATACAGAAAGAAAATCTGAGAATCTTTTTAGAATTCATCTGTAGACTGATTTTCACTTTTCTAAAAATAATCATCAACGGTTAGGTATAAAAACTTCAAGCAAAAGCTATACTATCAAACAATCCTTGCTGGTAAAGGCCTGTATGTTAAATTAATAGGCTTCTGTGAATCAAATAACCGAGATTAATAAATGTGCTGTAGAATAAGCTTATTTCATAGAAGGGACAGGAATATGTTGACGAGGGAAGATGATTCAACAATTTCTGTAAAGGTGAATTTTCATGTGACTGTTTGGCTATGGAACTGTAACCTGCTAACAACCGTGATGAAATTGGCTGGTAGGCTATGAAACCATAGAACTGTATACAATTCTGTGATGAAACCTTTTGGAGAAGTCCATGTGGTCTTAATACAGTTATCTCCCTTAGATCAACAACTGCCACGCCCAATTTTATCGTTGAATGGGCAGGAATGTCAAGTCATTGATTACTGTCATTAGACTAAACATGTAATGTATATAGAGACACTATACTATAATGATCTAGATAGTAAACTTTATGAATAAAAACCAGTCATTTTATTATTAATGTCGTTACTGTGGCTACGCAATACATTCCAATACATGACATTGCAGTTTTTCAATCCTGTTTTAAGGAAGTCAAATTCTGGGCTCAGGTGGATTTTCAAATCTTCTACAAAATTATTAACTTATACCCCAGTAGCTTTATTAAGTGTAAATTCCAAGCCTTTCTATCAACATTCACCAACTATGGAGCTAAAGGGCAGGATTATAGTGTATTCTATCATGGGTTGCCCTCACTGTATGAGAGCTAAGAATTCCTTACAAGAACATAACCTACCCTACACAGACATCAGTTTAGATCTATACCCTCAATGTAGAGAAGAATTTCAAGCTAAAACTGGCAAGAAAACTGTACCTCAGATATTTTTTAATAATAAACATATTGGTGGAAATGATGATCTGCAAGCTGTGGTAAGTAATTAATTATTTTATAATTAAAGTGCTCTGACTAGCCTAAATTACGATTCTTTACTCATGATATCTACTTTAAAAGTATAATTAAAAATCACTAAATCATTTGATCAATTCACAGATGTATGTGCATGAGGCCGCGTCAGGCCCGTAGCTAAAGGGAGGCAAGGGGAGGCCAGCCCCCCCATAAGAAAATTTTGGCCCCTCTCTGAAACATTCAGATAGCTTGATAGACATGTTGAGTCAATATTGATGAACCCCACTTTTGACCCGATCCAAGACCCTGGGCTAGTTACGGGCCTGGACCGTGTGTGATTGATAGTAGAGTAAGCCTTCCATTATTTAATCAAATTTTAACCTATATTAAGGCATCTGATCACTAGTCCCATGATTGACAATTAAAAGATAACAAGTGAAAAAGTATACTACAATTAAAGGGATATGCTCTCCTAAATTTTAACTAAGCATCTAACAGATCAAAACTTAAGCTTCAAGATTATATTTAGAGTTGAAATGTTTGGCCTTTGTAAAAATTAAAATATGATTGGAGAGAAATGCATTAATGAACATATCCAGGCCCCCCTTACCACCCTTTAAATTGATAGGTTGACTTACACTAATGCATTTTAATTTAATCATAGGCGCATCTGATGTCTAAATTGCAATCTGTAAAGTGAAAAATGAAAATTCTAGCTGTTGATTAAATGTATGTTTGAAAGACTGCATCCCTTGAAAAGTTGTGATTGTTATAGATAAAGAATAAAGAAGAACTTAAGAAACTAATAGAAGAAGTGAAGAATAATGAATCTCAATCAGATGCTCCTGTACCACCTGATCCTAGCACTGCTCAACACTCTGCAGGTAGGTACTATTGTTGTTAACCTCTGTTATTCTATATTCTCCAGAGAAACACCATTGTTCTAATGTCCCTAGATCAGCATTTTACAGGTATGAACCATCACCTGCACCAGTTTTAGTGCCCCTTATTAGTGGCATACTGTTGGAATGTAGACCCACTGTATGGTAACATACAGTTTAAGATATTATAATACAACTGCAGTTGGAAATGTTACGACTTGTATTTGGCTGTAAGTGACAACAGTCTAAACTGCCATATTCACATTATGTAATGGGAGTGGGATTGAATCTAAAATGCAATTATGGTAAAATTATCCTTAACCCTCTGAAGTTCATTACTATACAATTCTGTATGACAACATAGAATAAAATTCTTTTACTTGTAGACCCAGGAGAGATTGTTTGTGAACCAGATGAATATGCTATATTAGTACATGATTTAAAAGATAGTGGACTAATCAAAGACCATAGAAAAGGATTAAAAACTTATAAAAACTCCTTCAGTGGTAAAGATTTTGTTGATTGGGTTGTTAAAACTAAACAATTAGGTGAGTAAATATATCTTTATTTCTTTATGCATGAAATTGATTTGCTTATATCAATTTTTAAGCTCACAAAGACTTCTTTTAATATTAATTCATCTAAATGATAATTTTAACTGGAAAATAAATCTGATAAGCATCCCTCATCTACTTCAACTAATATACCCACTAATTGAGGCAATTTTTATCACTGTTGGAGTGTGATCAATTGACACATCAACAGCTGCAAGATCAAAGGTACAGATACAATAGGCAAGTAGTATGTGCATTGTTATATGTTAAGTTGCACATTTCTTTGTAACATAATTAAATTATATATTCCAGAAAGGGAACAGGCTATTGAGATGGGACAAGCCTTGATTGATAATCATTTCGGACATAATGTGAAATCATCAGAAACATTTGAAGATAAAGATGTATATTATAGACTATTAGATGATGATGATGAAGATGCCTTAAATAGTGGTGGAATGTCAGATTGTAAACCTAGACCAGGTATCAAGCATTTTAATATCTTTGCAAAATCTTCAAATGAGATGCGATATTTACTTTGAAATGAATTGGTCCAGAACTATAACCATTATAGGTTTCAATGCAATCTAAATGTTTTTTATACCTCCACATTATAATGTGGTCATATATTGTAGTCGCCCCTGTCCGTTGGTCCACAGTTGGCTTGTGAACACAATAGAGACTACAGTTTTTATCTGATGTTACTGAATTTTGGTCTAATCATTTATATTCATGAGATCTTGGTCAAGTTCGAATTTGACAAATTTTCGATGGATGGTTTTTTGAGTTACTGCCTTTGACTTAGTAAAAACGCATCAAAATTTGTTTGTGAACACAATAGAGACTACAGTTTTCTTCTGATTTTAATGAAATCTGTTGTGATCATCTATTACAATGAGATCTTGGTAAAGTTTGAATTTGACGATTTTTCAATAAATGGAATTTGAGTTATTGCCCTTGACTTAGTAAAAATGCATCAAAATTTGTTTTCAGTTTATGTGTGTTTGATTAAATCAACAGTATCTTGTACAAATTAGATTTTTGGTACTATTTGACACAGACTGGCGACCACCTTTGATATACTGATAATTTATCAGGGAAGTGGGCGTATTTTGCTAGTTAATCACTTATTTAAAATGGACTGACAACACATTATACGTGGAGAAAAGGTGTTTTGTGTCAATTTGAATGATGTAACTAGGAATCTGAGAAAAAACATAGTTTACTGGTTAATAAACTTTAATTGAGATGTATGTGTTCTTTCAGCTGCTGAGCTTGGAGCAGATTTAAGAAAATTAATACTGAGATTATATGCAGCTTTTCTATCACCTGATGGCAAGGTAGAATATCTTTTTAACGTCGGGGAGCCTGAACTGCTTATTGATAATGATACCTCTTGTGTTGTTGGGATCGATTACCTAAAATGTTTCATTAAAAGCACCAAATATCCATTTACACCAATTGCAGGGAATCAGTCGGGTTCAATGTTTGACCCACAGTTCCAATTGGCATCTTTGATGAGTCTTCTTTACAGGAGGTTCATATCTAAACCTGTGCGATAGCTATATGTATATCAATTATGTTACAGAAAGTTGATTATAAAGGTATTGGTGGAAGTGATGAATTTAAGCATTATATAAAATTAACTAAAGAGCTACAACGTGTTGAAATAGTAGATGCTAGTAGAGAAGAAAAGCTAGCTTTCTTTATTAATGTGTATAATGCTCTAGTTGTACATGCTAATGTTAGCCGTGGACCACCAGTTAATATCTGGCAAAGATACAAGGCAAGATAAAAGTTTTTCAATGTTGATGAAAAAAGATAGAATTTATCACAACAATCTGATAATGTTCTGAAAATTTCATAGATAATCAAGAATTGTTGATGATGCCAAAGAATACAGCCTGAATTATTCATTCCTTATTCAAGCTTATTTTCTAATTCCTATTAAACAGTAAGGGCAAAGATATATAGAAGGGACAATGTTCTATTTTACAGTTTTTTAACACAGTTAAATATATAATAGGTGGACATTCCTATTCATTACAAGATATAGAAAATGGTGTTTTACGAGCAAATAGAAAAGGAGTGGGTGTGTATCAATAATCTTTAGTTAGAGTTTTGATTTCTTAGATGAATTTCTCCTGTTATAACAAATCTTATCTTAGAAGAACAATGTTGAATATTGATAATGGTTCTTCAAAATTGTTAACTGTCAGAAAGCATTGAAATTCCCTTTCTGATGTTCTTGAGGAGCAGAAATTTGACACAACAAATTACCTTTAAATAATGTATGGATTATTGATTGAGAGTTAATTACAATCCATTATCCCTTTGTTTATCTGAATATTTTTGTTGCAGGTATGTTTAGTAATCCATTTGGTAAAAATGATCCCAGATTAAAAGTAGCTCTAGAGAAACATGAACCTTTGATTCATTTTGGTTTAGTTTGCGGTGCTAAAAGTTGTCCACCTATAAAAACATACACACCAGATGTAAGCATTGTTTTTTTGTTCTTTTCTATGACTCCTCAATAAAGTCAATATTTGTTTTTTAAGGAAGATAATATCTGATGGTTTCTCTTTAGCTCTGAAATAGCTGAGACTGTCAATTTTTTTTTTTTTAATATTCAACATGAATCTTTTCCTCTGAAGATGTCTACAGTTACCTCCCTTACACCACAGAGCATTATAAATATTGGACAGTATGTCAGAAGTTATGAAATCCAACACTCTTTCTATATGCATATGCATATGCGATTTTGGCTTTGAATATATTGAAAATGGATTATTGTTTTAGGCTGTAATTGAACAGTTAAAAGTAGCATCCGAAGCATTTTTAGATGGACCAGATGGATGTGATGTAAATGTTAGTAAAAAGACTGTCTATCTCTCCTCCATATTTAAATGGTATTTTATTGACTTTGGTAAAAACAATGAAGAGGTATGGCTGTCATTTCTTGTCCCTAAAAAAATCTCTAGTTCTCTAGCATGTTGTCAATAACAAGAAATTTCCATTTAATATACCATACTAACGTCATGTTTACAATTATTTATTATATCCAGTTATCTAGATGTTTGCTTTTAAAATGCTGATACAGCTTTATTATTTGCAATCAATAGACCGTTTCAGAATGAATCGGATTTTAATCTTGAAATGTAACAAAACACGCAGATCTCTGGTATTGCACATATTATTGTGTTTATATACCATTGAAATGAACGCTTTGATAACAATCTAATTAATGTTTGTCAAGGGTATATGAATAATAAAAGTACTATATATTTTTCTCAGTTTTAACATATTCCCTCTAATGCTACATTTATGTTTTATGTTTTATCTGTAGCTGGTACAATGGGTCTATGATTATATGGGTGAATCAGAGAAAAAAGAGAAATTAAAAGAAGTTATGTCAGGAAAGTTTAAAGTGTCATATTTATCATATGATTGGTCTGTCAACTCAAAGTAAACCATTGTAAATCATGTTTAAGTTCTCATTATCAATCATGTTTCTAAATATCTTGCCATAGCTTCATCCATCATAAATGGCTTTCTGGAACCTATAACCTTTTAGCCAAATTGAACATGTAAGGATATGTTTTCATATAAAACTGAAAAAATGAAAAAGCACAATATTTATAGTTACACGAAGGATAAAAAGAAATGATAAATGATATTTTCTTTTTGTAAACAATATATTCTCATGATAACGCTGCCTATAAAACGTTAAGTTTATTCAACTCACATTTGATATTTCTTTAATTCTTTGGCTTTTTTTACCTTTAAAATATTATAATAAACTAATAAAGTTATTGTACATTGTATATTGTTATTCAGATAATTTGATATCACGATTTTTTATAATGCTCCTCATATCATTAATTTTTATTTTATTTATTGTATAATGTAGAGCACATATTATTTTATAAAATATATGCAAAAACTATATAATTATTTAAAAATCATATTGAAATTAGATTGATTGGCAACAGTACTTGTAAATTTACTTGTTATGATTTCCTTTCTATCACCGACATTATAATGTCATCACCCCTGTTCGTCCGTCCACAATTGGCATATGAAAATGATAGACACTAGAGTTCTTATCTGAATTTAATGAAATTGGGTGTGGTAATTTATATTGATGAGATTTTGGTCAAATTCGAAATTGACGATTTTTCAATGAACAGTTTTTGAGTTATTGCCCTTTTTTTTTGTTAAAACAATGGAATATATAAAGTTTTCATCTTATTTTTATACGCCCACATGGAATGTTGAATATTGCCGTCACCCATGTCCGTCCGTCCACAATTGCTCGTAAACACTCTACAAGGCACAATTCTTGACTGATCTCGACGAAGATTGGTATGGTTGTTTGTTATGAAACAAGAAAAATATTTAGTATGAGTTATTGCCCTTGTTCTTGAAACGCTCGTAAACACTCTAGAAGGTGCAATTCTTGACGGATTTTGATAACACTTGGTGTGAGTGCTTGTTATCACCCAAGGATGAACCCTAAATCAAAAGATAAAAAAATAATAAGTATGAGTTATTTCCCTTGTTCTTGAAAACTCGTTCAATTTTAGCTCGTAAAGCCTTCAGAAGGCACAAATCTTGACGGATATCAACGAAACTTTGTATGAGAGTTAGTAATCACCCAAAGATGAACCCTATTGAAAATCAGAAAAATCGAAAAAAATTAGTACGAGTTAATGGCCTTGTAGCACGTAAACACTCTAGAAGGCACAATTCTTGATGGATTTTGAGGAATCTTGGTGTGAGTGTATGTAATCACCCAAGGATGAACCCTATTGAAAATCAGAAAAATCCAAAAATATTTAGTGTGAGTTATTGCCCTTGTTCTTAAAAACGCGTTCAAGTTTTAGCCTGTAAACACTCTAGAAGGCCTAATTCTTGACAGATTTTGATGAAACTTGGTAATATTATTCAGTATCATCTCAAAAAATTCAGAAGAAGTGTATGTCTGAAGGTTGAATATTTCATACTGGTAATTGGTACTGTACTGCCAAATATTTTTATTTAAAATCAAAGCTGCCAGTGGGCATATATTACCTTGCCTGGCAAGCTATCTAAATAAAATCTGGTTTGATCATCTAAAACAATGAAATTTTGGTCAAATTCGAATTTGATGATTCTTCAATGAATGGTTTCTAAGTTTTGGACCATGACTTAGTAAAAACGAATCAAAATTTGTTTGTAAACTCAATAGAGACTACAGTTTTCATCTGATTTCAATCAAATTTGTTGTGATCATTTATAAAATCTTGGTCAAGTCGAATCTAATGATTTTTTGTTGCACAGATTTTGAGTTAAATGGCCCTTGACTTATCAAAAGGCATCAAAATTTTTTCATGAATAATATAGAGATTATAAAGATTTCATCTGATTTTAATAATACAATTTATGTTAAATGTGGCTATAGAGGTGACAGTTAATGTCAGAATATTTTGTTGGTTCAAATCAACAATATCTTTGACAATTTAGAATGTTAGTAGATTTGACACAGATTGTTGAAGTGGATGTATCTTGCTAGGCAACCACTTGTTTTGTACCAGTATTTATGTAATATCTCGGGGTATTGCTATAGCCTATGTAGCAGGAGGGATTGAATGGCTCCTGAACAGCTCTCAGGTGGCAAGGATTTCGATCAAGATGCTGATTTCCGAGAAAAATCTAAGGAATAAGATTAAACTAAATACTTTTATTAACATTCACATTACTTCACGGCGAAACATTTACTTAAGTAAACGTTCTCTTGCCCTAATTTAGAGCAGGTTCACTAGTAGAGCGGAACGTTGAAGTTCCATCCCGGGGATAAATTTACACCAAAAAGCACAAGCCGATTAACCAGATAAATAGGCTACGGACTAACCATCTGCATCTGTAACACTTAAAAGTTAAATCTGTGGAGCGGAGTGTTGCACTTGCAACTCCCACAGAGCAAGCTTACATATAGCGGAACCTACTAACTTCCAGCCCACGACCGATTGGTTAAACTACACCCAAATTAACTACTTTCATACCGAACGACGTTGAGCACTGCACTTGCAAAGCGAGACATATTTTCCCATTGGACCACGTTTAGCAACTACAGCAACTATTCTACAGGCTATTCTAGAAGAAACAATATTACAACCTTAAATTCCTACTTCCGGTTGAATGTAAACAACAGGAGTTACGTTAGTAACTAAATATAGACAATTCCGGAATACACATACAATTATATAACATAATATCATAGAGTTATATATAGCAACTCTATATATAACCCTATGCATAATATACACAAATCCCCTACAGCTGTATGAAAACACAATCCAGTTTTATGTTTTATTAAACATGTATTTAAAACCCTGAAATATATATTTACAAAATTAACATTATAACAGGACTACCGGTAGGCCTACAACCTTTAAAGTAGGGACAGATGCGCCATTTATTTTTACTAATCATACTTTAATCCCAAAAGCGGGATCAATCAATAGCTTAGTCAATCAGTATTAGTGTTAATTCATAGCTCACCGTCCTAATTTGAGTATTCAATTCCATGTGTGTCCAGAATTATTCGCATTTGAATTTTAAAATAACGACTCGTCCATTTAGATACTTAGCTGATTTTACGTGTTTCAGAGTGTGGCCGGGGTTAATACGTGGTAAATAGTCACTGCCAAAACAGCCATCTGATTTATCTTATCTTTATCTGATTTTTATCTGACATTGATAACATTGATTTGCCATACCGTAATATTCTTAAGTCGTTCAAAACAATCATGCAAACGGCTTGTATTATACTGTATGGATTCATTGCATTCAGCAGCTACCGTAGTTAGCACGCGACAATACAGGTAACAAACCATAGAGTTATATATACCAACTCAGTTCAAATAATGGAGCTCACAAACAGGTTCGTATTAAGGATATTTCTCTTTAGTATGGTCTAAATCTTCGAATTGTCTTCTTCATATATTTGATTCATTTAAAGCTATAAAACTGCTTGTTTTCATGTTTCAATCGCCAATGTTTAATCCTTCTATGGATTGTAGGCCTAATGTATGGTGGCACATACGTCGATCAACAATATTTTATGTACCGGTATTCGTGTTCAAATGGTGATTTCTCCCTTCCAAGTTTTCCTCATAGACAGTCAAGTAACCTAATTTCGTGGAAACCTATTATTCGTGGATTTCCGGAATGCATTAATAATTTACATGAGCGACCTTGCGCGACCTCCGCATTAGTTTGTTTTGATAAACATGGGTTTTCTGTACAATATCAGCTAGTAGAATGAATCCAGTAGTTTCAAGTAAGGTAAAAAATGTATTAATGTATACTTTGACAAATACAAAATGGCGGATTTCACTTATTACCAAACGTCACCATTTTTTATCGGCCGAATTTCCTTATAATCCCATGCGGTAATCGGAATTCCAAGTGTCGTCTGCTAGAATATATTCCAACAAATGAGGTCACATGATCAACTAGCGGATTCCATGTCAGCAGAAAATTTCTATGGAACACAAAGTGGACCATATTCTTATGTTGTTTCAGTGACTTTTAGCAATAAATCACGCTACGTATCTTATTTTGTCAGTCACTATTTTTTTTTAAAATCATGGTTCTTTGAAGGAATTGTCACTAGTTATAATGAATTGATATTAAAGATAAATATTAAGAGAGGTTAATTATACCACCCGGTATCCATACAACGTGTTTTTCTTGACTTATTTATAGATCAAACATTATACACGAAAATATGTGACGCATTCTGCCGCCGTTGCCGAGTTGGTTGCTCATGAAATATGGGTTAAAGTGAAGGATTCATAAAGAAAATCGAAATAAACCAATTTTAATTATTTTGTAGAATATCTGAGGAAACATCTAAGACATAAAAATTTTGTTTCCTTTTTTTAACTTTGACAAAATTTGGTGTTGAATCCTTATATCCACGAAAATAGGTTACACCACTGTATATAATGGACAAATAGCGAAATATATAGCTATAGCTGACCTTTGTTATTTATTTATTAGACGTAACTTGAACATATATGTACAAAGAAATTATAAGCTATTTGTGTTTGGGATGCGATGAGATGCGATGAAGAACGCGATGTGATGTTTCTAAAAATATTTATTCGCTGAACATGAATGATGACAACATGGCGATGACAAATGATGATGTGGCAGTGTCGAGCAGGCGGAAGTCCAGTTTCGTTGACTTGGGCAGCCTAGTAATGTTTCGTGTTCAGTCGATGTCATTTGGATCATCGTCCACGAACATTACAGGTAGTCCGAAACACCGATCTCGAACAATTGGAGAAAAAAAGTTTCAACTGATATTATAAAAATGATTATGCAATAATTGATTAAAAAAAATGGTAAGATTAAACTGACACGTATGCCATCTGTTTGACCAACCTCAGTCTCAGAAACACAATTTTTCTTAGCTAAGCTAATAAACAGGGTTGTATCTACTATCTAGAAAATACTTCAAGGAGGGGTGTGGGGAAGCAAATATGAGAGGTGAAATCTTCTTGCAACGATTGTTCTATGAGATTAACAACAGTATTAATATAATAAATGTATTATTTTAGGAAAGAAATGACTTACTGAAAATACCCTTTCTTAGGCCCATATCCCTGCAGATCCGGCATCTCGGGACGAACGGTTCAGTGGACACAGCCTGTGTGCACGAACAAACATTGTGATATGTGCCTATGGATATAAAAAAACAAAGATATGTAGCACCACGACTGGAAAAAGATACAACTGTGTATCAGCCTGTGATTGCAACACCCGCAATATTGTCTATCTGCTCACCTGCAAATTCTGCAGACTGCAATATGTCGGAGAATCAAAACGCTCCATTTACATAGGACTAAAAGAACATCGTGCCGACATTCGGCAGAACAGAACAGAACAGTCAGTAAACACTTCAATAAACCCGGCCATGGCCCAGATCCTTTCTTTGTCCATCTAATCAGAATCATAAACCATGACCCTGATCTAGATACGACCCCCAAAGAAAGACGCAGAACCGAACTATATTGGATCCACGAGCTCAAAACTATGACACCACTTGGCATAAATTAATTCATTTAGCTTCCCTACCGTCACTGGTCACCCTAATTCTATAATATAATAAATGGTTGTGTCATCAGCACATATTTCTGTGGTTGAATGTTTAGCAAATAATGGAAGGTATATAAAAATAAGGAATATAGAATTGGTCCTTGCTTGATCCTTGTCGCACACCACATTTCACGTTTATTTCTTGCACATGAAATCTCATTTAAATCTGCGTGTATGAATGTCATTAGTATATTTTGGTTTCAGAACAGAGAAGTATCCTGACTATGAAAAATATTTAAGTAAGCTTGCACTAAGACGAAAAAAATCCGCAACAGCTTCTGGACATGATGGTAAGTATGGTGTTCATCCCATTTCCAAGTACGATAGTTGACACGATATTGAGCTGGTTTCCTGACGGATTTTAACGAAACTTCGTGTGAGTGTCTGGTTTTGTCAAATTAGGATAAACCGTATTGAAAATCAATAACATTACAATTCAATAGTTAGCTCGTACACACTCTAGAAGTCACAATTCTTGAAGGATTTGGACAAAACTTGGTGAAACTGTTTATTAGGATTAACTATTGAAAATAATAAAATCAAGATATATGTAATGAGTTATTGCCTTTGTTCTTGGAATCTCGTTCAATTTTTAGCTCGTACTATAAGGTGTATAAGGTCTACAAGGCACAATTCTTGACGGATTAAGATGAAACTTGGTGAATTCTATAACATTACCCAAGTATGCTCCCTCAAGCAAATTCAAAAAATCTTCAAATATTTGACATGAGTTTTTACTCTTGTTCTTGAAAATGTGTCCAATTTTTACCCGTAAACACTGTAAAAGGCACAACAGATGTTAAAGAAACTTGGTGGAATTGTTAATTTTTGAACCCTATTAAGGACTCATTTGCTTGGTTTTAGGTTTGATAAAAACAAAACAAAACAACAATGAATAATAATGAAATAAAGGGTGCAACTCGTGCCTTTAGCACTCGGTCAGTCATCAACCAGTGAGCTAGACTTATTATTTGGAAGACTTTAAATCTTTCGTGATTGTAGGAATTCTAATGAATTTTTAAACACAGGCCTTTCCACCACATACTCAAGTGTTTCAGGAGTCAAATTTCACTGTCCAAACACAATATTCACCATAAAATTTTCATTGGAGTTAACAAATATGCTCTATATTTTTATACGCCCAAATGATATGAAACTCTACAAAGCCCAATTCTTGACGGAGTTATTGCGTTCAAGTTTTAGACTGTAAACACTCTAGAAGGCCCAATTCCTGACGGATTTTGATGATTCAGTATCGCCTCAAAAGAAGTTCAAAAGAAGTGTATGACTGAAGGTTGAATATTTCATACTGGTAATTGTTACTGTACTGCCAAATATTTTTATTTAAAATCAAATCTGTCAGTGGGCGTTTATTACTTTGCCTGGCAAGCTATCTTTTTAAAATTTTTGGGCCGAGACGTTTTCTGCCAAATGGGTGCTAATCATATCTACATACATGATCAATTCAGCCAGCGACCAATGAATTAGACTATATATTTGAAAAGGCCTTCTGGAGTCAAAAATGGTTTAGATAATTACCCTGGGATTTTACATTTAAAATCCACATATAATATCCCTGGGAGTTTATGTATGATTTCCCCAGTATTACATTTTATAGGATAGATCCTACCAGAACAAGTGCATTGTTATATAATATATAACATAATTGTAATAAATATAATTATATAATTGCTGATACTAACTTTTAATCACACAATTTGTCACTGAATATGAATGACGGTGATGTAAATGTTGAAGGTTGATGTCTGTGCTCTAGATAACTGCTTCTGTTTTGCAGATCGAAAGCCAGTTCCAGGACAAGATGTGCCTCTATTAGCTGGTCATCCACATGCAGATATTTTCCCTATTATTGGAACAGAATTAATTCTCAAGTGAGACATCCCTCTTTAGTTTCAATAGCTAAAAAATGTGATTATGTCCACAAATATTGCATTACAACCATTTCTATGTGTTTTAAGTATTAATGATTCTGAGGAGAATTATCAATGAACTAGTACTAAACTGTTCCTTTTTGAATGGAGATGTATAGGATATATATGCATGATATTACAGAGATGGAACAAAGCTGCAGATTGGTGAAGATCAGATGAAGGTGGCGTTACAGTATGGTAGTCTAAAAGGGTATGTATCGGATGATTGAAGCATTGGATAACTGAAAGTGCATAGAAGTAAACATCGAATTTTGTATGTCAATTATACAGAGTTTGTTATTTTACACTGCTCTGTTTGATTCTTTTCGATAAATGAACAATATGGTCCTAATACATTTCATTCTTCTTCGATGATCTGGTGGGATTAAAAGGAATGTAAAAAAGTTTTTCAATTGTTTATGTGTATCGGGGACACAGATAGCATCAATTTGCATCATTCTTATTTTGAGTCAGACTTCTGTGATTCTTAAAATGTTTGATGACGTCACTAAAAGCGAAGGGCCTAAGGTGATAAAGCATATTTTACGATTAGTACCAAAGCCTTTAAGAAAAATTTATCTTCTCTTAAACTTGGTTATCTTTAAGTCTTCCAGAGTTGAAAGAATGGTTGATAGAGCTAGTAAAAAGATTGCACGATCCTCCAGCGTGGAAGAATACTAGTCATCCTAGTAAATTAGATGTATTAGTAACAGCCGGTAGTTTAGCAGCCATAGCAACAGTTGGTATTTTCAATTCAATTTGTCCAATTATCCACCAATTGTTCCATAGAATTTAGTTCATCTTTACCTCTACGTGAGATTCTATTTCACTTGGTAGTCATCTTCACATGTGCATTCTTGAGAAATTGCAAAAAGTATGATACATTAAATGAGTGCAGTTGTTGGTGACAAGGTTTGTTTCAATTCGATTGAGATATCCCACTTTTTAAAATCAACTCTTGTTTATCTCAAATGCATATAGTCAGTAGTCTTAAATACAACTGATTAAATCTTAGGAATCTTTGACATCTCTTTCAGACTTTTGAACTGATCCTTGATGAAGGCGATACTCTTTTAACCCAAAATCCTACATATCAAACCATGCTCTGTGTTGTAAGTAGCACTTTTGATTGCTGTTATTTTTTAGGCAATATATGTACTACACGGTAAATTTTATTTGCACTGCACTTATATTATAAAACAATTATAAAAAATTCACTAACACGACTCATTCAGATGAGACAACAGAAACCTTCATTAAGCTTACCTTTTTTTCTATATCAATTCTTATGATCGGATGTTTTGGACAAAGATCCATGTTTTTCAAACCGCAAATGTTCTGTTAATACACACTGTTTTCATCGACACCAGTTTCAAAATCCTAAACAATATTAATTTTCAATACTTTTATATCTTGATTCAGGGTGAACCACTTGGTATTAATATAGTGGGTTTACCAGATGTAGATGCACATGGACCAGTACCCAGTTCTTTAAGAGAACTTTTGCAAAACTGGGAAGACAAGAAACCAAACATTCCAAGACCTAAGGCTTTTTACTTTGTACCAACTGGAGACAACCCACGAGGTATTACATGGTCAGAAGATCGTCGAAGAGATATATATCAGATTTGTCACGATTTTGATTTGTTGATTCTTGAAGACGATGCTTATTACTTGACTCAATTTAAAAGGGTAAGATTATGCTCTACATTGTTGTTTATTTGTTAACCTCTAAGAATCAAGCAAAACATTAATTTTTAAGGCATTGTATTTAATAAGTCACCATAAAAGCTTTGGGCTGGATAGCTTATACCTTTGTTTGAAATGACACATTATATTGTTCCTTATATGTGTGACTTGAGTTATTATTGTTATTTTTACAGCCTTTACCAAAAACGCTGTTATCTATGGATGTAGATGGACGAGTCATAAGATTTGATTCTTTTTCTAAAGTTTTAGCTCCTGGGTAGGATATATAATTATTAGATATAATGTATTACCAATTGTCAGAGTATTGAGATGTCAACATGAGTAGTTTAGGATGTATCCACAACGTGACATAGACCAGGCCCCAGGGCCAGTACTCTACCCTACACAATCAGTATTTCTGTTGAAATGCAAGATTTGACAGTATTACCTAGCATCTGAAAAATCGTATCAAACTAGTTAGCAGCTAAAACACGACTGTTTCAAAGTGACGAAACGGACTAGGAAATGCTGAAAAATCATTGTTTCCTCTCTGAATTGATGAAGGAAATGCTAAAATATCATTGTTTCCTCTCTGAATTGATGAAGGAAATGCTAAAATATCATTGTTTCCTCTCTGAATTGATGAAGGAAATGCTAAAATATCATTGTTTCCTCTCTAAATCAATCAAGGAAATGCTAAAAATTCATTGTTAACTCTCTGAATCACTCAAGGAAATGCTAAAAAAATCATTGTATCCTCAAATTCATCAAGGAAATACTAAGAAATCATTGTTTCTTCTCTGAATCAATCAAGGAAATGCTAAAGAAAAATGTTAACTCTTGAATTCATCAAGGAAATGCTAAAAATCATTGTTAACTCAATGAATCAATCAAGGAAATGCTAAAATCATTGTTTCCTCTCTGAATTCATCAAGGAAATGCTAAAAAATCATTGTTAACTCAATGAATCAATCAAGGAAATGGTAAAATCATTGTTTCCTCTCTGAATTCATCAAGGAAATGCTAAAAATCATGGCGAACTCTCGGAATCCATCAAGGAAATGCTAAGAAATCATTGTTAACTCTCTGAATTCAGCAAGGAAATGCTTAAAAATCGTCTCCTTCGAATTTGTGTTGTTCGTGTTTTAAAATTAAACTCATTCTGTTTTTAAATGAGTTAATTTGAATAACACAGCTCTATCATCTCTCATCCCAAAAGTAGCCAACTTTGTCTCAAACAACAAATCCCTCATTTCCTCAGGGGTGCAAGCTCTTGGATCTGTAGCAAAAGCAGGAGTAAATAAAAGCGAAACAGTGAAAAGATCTAACGAGTTGAAAGAATTACAACATATAAGAGAAATGCGAAATAAAAGATTAGAAAACAAAAAAAGCAATGGTTTTAAAATTATTGGATAAAAATGTCAATGATAATTGCCCAAACTCCTAAAACTTATTTCGGTTCTGACATTTAAAAATCATTAGGTTCTCTTCCTGGATTTCTTTGGGCAAAATACAAAACATCTTCCCGGTCATAATTATACTGGTGCAGGTACAAGGTTATCTTTGCGATTAGACGAAAACGATAAACCCAAACCAGGTGAAGAACCAGTCAATAGAGTTGATGCTGCTGCACTTAAACACGATATATTATACAGAAATAAAGACATAACATCCAGACACGAAGCAGACAAACAAATGATAATCGAACTTGAAAATATTCCAAATCGAACTTTCAAAGAGAGAATTCAAAGAGCATTAATCATTAAACTCTTGAAAGCAAAGATGAAAATGGGTATGGGAATAGCAGATGAAATACATAAAGAATTTAGAAAAACTAAAAACTTTTTAAAAGTTAAAGTAGATGAAATATGGTCAGCCGATTTGATTAATATGCCAGTCGAAAGAGGATATAAATATTGCTTAACAGTTATAGATTTGTACACAAGATATACTTGGGTTATTCCTCTCAAAAACAAAACAGGTTTATCAGTCAAACACGCATTTGTCACACCAACACAAGCCAGAAATAATCCAAATATTTAAGTCAATTAACGCACAACATAACTACGAAAATGAAATAAATAATTTAAATATCAAATCCAAATTTAAAGTCGGAGATCGAGTTCGTATTTTCAAATATAAAGCAAATTTGAAAAAGGCTACGTCGGTTTTGGACAAACGAAATATTCATCGTTGATAAAGTAAACAGCACATCACCTCCAACATATGAATTAATCGATCAAGACAAAGAACAAATCATAGGTAGGTTTTATCAAAACGGACTTAAAAAAACTGACTTTTAAAATGAATATCTTTCTCGATAAATACGGAACCGATACAACTACAAACTTTCAACTTATGAGATGGGCAAATGAGTTAAATATATCTCCGTTTTATTATTGTATGAGAGATGAAATAAATAATCTCAAATATAAGAAAGGTAAATTTTATGCTATAACAAATATACATACTTCCGATCAAAAAGGAGTTCATCATTTGCTTTGTACAAAGACTCTTCAAATGACTTATATTTTTTTGATTCTTTTGGATTAGAACCCACTGAAGAGTAGTGAAATTAACTAATAAACCAATCAAATGTTCAACATTTCAATTTCAATTACGGGGACAAAAGTTTTGTGGACAGCTTTCAGTTTGGGTTTTATATCAGTTGAATTTAGGAAAACAATTTGAAGAAATTATAATAAATTTAACTTAATAAAAATGGCGAATAAATTTGGATTAGGTTGTTTATCTTTAGATACTAAAAAACCTAACACAATAGCATGGATAAATAAAGCAAAAGTTTATTTTGTGGAACAAATTGGAGACACGCTTCAAGGTGATTTAGATATGAATAATTTTACCATAACTAATTTAAAGTTATCAGAAAATGATTATGATGCTGTTCACAAGAAATAGTTAATGGATCAATAAATAAAGAACATTAAAAAGAAAGAATAGGCGATGTGAAAAGATTCTTCAAACGACAAATAAATAATAAAGAGTTTATTGATGATACTAAACTACAACAAGAAGTAACAAGTTTAAAACTTTTTATTGAAGAACAATTACTTAATGTAGTAGATAAAACTCAATTACAACCTTTAAGTTCATTAATATCTAATTTAGATGATAAGATTACAAAACAAAAAATAGATCTTAAACAACTAATAGCCAATATTAATCCAGGTATAAGTGAAGATAAATTAACAACATTAGAAACTAAACTTATTGATAATAGTGAAATACAAAAATAAATAGTTGGTATTAAACAACAATTACTTAATGTAGTAGATAAAACTCAATTAGAAAATTTAAAATCATTAATATCTGAATTAGGTGATAAGATAAAACAAAAAATAGACCTTAAACAACTAATAGATAATATTAAACCAGGTATAAGTGAAGAAAAATTAACTGAATTAGAAACCAAATTCAATGATAATAGTGAAATAGTCGCTATTCAAAAACAATTACTCAATTTAGTAGATAAAACTCAATTACAAAATTTAAAATCTAAATTAGATGATAAGATATCAAAGCAAAAATCTTAAACAATTAATAGATAATATTAAACCAGGTATAAGTGAAGAAAAATTAACTGAATTAGAAACCAAACTCATCGATAATAGTGAAATAGATGCTATTAAACAACAACTTCTAAATGTAGTAGATAAAACTCAGTTACAAAGTTTAAGTTCATTAATATCTAATTTAGATGATAAGATTAAAAAACAAAAAATAGATCTTAAACAATTAATAGATAATATTAAACCAGGGATAAGTGAAGACAAATGGCAACAGCAATCAACTGCTTTAGAAACTAAATTTAAAACTGAATTACAAAAAGAAGTAACAAATATTAATCAACTGATAAAAAATATTTATGATAGTGAGATTCAACAACAGATAACTACTATTAATAACGAACTTTTAAAACAGGAACAAAATATATCCGCATTAGAAAAACATCTCAAGGAAAACATATTTGATGATTCGGGAAACTTTAATTTCCGAGGTAAATCTCTAATTGAAATTCTTTTTCCTGTAAAACTTAAAATCGATTAAATCTTCTTCTCTCATCCATCTAACTTTTTTAACGCTCGTAAGATTTTCGAATTTATCAAAGATGGTGAATATGTTGAAAATAAAGATTTGGAAGTTGATGATGAAAACAACAAGCCTTATCATATGTATGAAATTAAAACAAGTGGAAAATATATAGACACCTTTAGATTGTCAATAATACCAGACAATGACAACGATATTCTTTCAATAGGTGATTTTGATATGATATTAAAGACGGAAAGCTCACCATCGATCAACATTATTAGAAATCCAACTCCACAAAAACCACACACAATAAAGAGTTATACGTTTTTAAGAACATCAGACTTTGAATATGTACAACTATATTTTGTTAATAATAGTTTTTCACTCAATGTACGAAAATATTATCCTGATTTATTTACCTCAATTGATATTCACAAAAGTCAACAAGCTAAAGAATTTATAATATTTTCATCAATAATTGAACGTCATGAAGGAAATAGTAATAAAGAAGTTGGTGGTATATATACTTGTAGATGTAGTATAGAAAATTTACAGTTCATCTAAATAAGATTAATGATTCGAAAGAAGAAATATCATTAGTATCTGTAAAAGTTACTATTTATACACACGAAGTAATGATAACAGATAAACGAAAAAAATAGGAGGAGGTATAGAGATTAAGGGGTTCCCTATTGTAAATATTGAACACTATCCATCTTTTTCTTTATCAGGAATTCACTTAATTTAATGTCTTAAAAATGGAACTCAAAAGTAGACAACAATATATGATAGACAAACAAAACGACTTAAAAGTAAAACTAGAACAATATAATAAATGTAAGAAAAGATGGATTAGATTCTGTTTTCAAAACACTGAGTGTAGTTCTAACAGTAGGAACAGTTGCAACGGCTGTAACTGGTGGATTAATGGTTCCAGTACTTATTCCAACTTTATTAGCAACAATTACTGCTATTCAAACTTCATCTTGTGGGTTGATTGCTATAGGTTATACATCAAAACAGAAATCTTATTATAAAAGAGAAGATAAGAACGTAACCATTGAAGAATTAGAAGAATTCAATGAAATTCGAGAAAAATTTGAGATGGAAATATCAGCAATAAAAGTTAAAAAAAATAGATAATTAAAAAAGCATATATAAAAAATATGAATGAATCAATTGAAATTAATGATGATTGAACATGTTATTTTCAAATATTATCAAGGCTGTTTCCAATAAATAAACATTTAAAGGACAAATTGAAATAGATGGAGAGATATTTCAAGATGGAAAGCACAAACAATTTATGAAACTTCTTGGTTTTAATTCCAAAACTTTTCATACTATCTTTAGAAATATGGAAGAAAAATCTGACCCTTCTGATTGGTACTTTACAGGAAGTATCTTTTTACTTAAAGACTATTTTAAAGAAATTAAAAGAAAGTTGGAAGAGGAACTGAACTACTCAAAAAAATAAATGAATATATAGGTGAAAATTGTTACATACCAACAGATGGTAGCTGTTTTATCAAATGTGTAAACTATGTTTTAAACAAAGATTTAACAAATGAATTTCAAAATTACACCAATGGTTTCTCAAAAGCAAATAGAAAAGGATTGATGACATCTGCTAGAATTAATGAATTCAATAAGAAATATGATACTTCATTTCAATTAGATTGGGTTTTATATTTACACAACTCACATTTCTGTCTTATAAGAAGAAATTAAAAAAGTTTGGGTATTAAAGAAATAGAAGATAATTATGAACAAGAATGGAAAACGTGTAGAGATGATAACGCAGTAACACAGGTTTCACCTCTTAAACTAAACGTGCTTTCAAGTATGAGTGATGGCGGGTTATTTGCTTGGGATTGTGAAACATATTCAGAAAGTGAAACGCGTAAAACAATACCTTATGCGTGTACGTTAAGTAATTTAGAAAAACTAAGAAATATGTTAGACAGAATAAATAATCTCTCTCCAGATTTAAATCCTACAGATAATGTTCCAGAAGAATTTTATGATAAACTAATGAATATAGTAGAAATATTTGTAGGTACAGATTGTATAGATCAAATGTTGAAATATTTAGGTCAATATGATAGAAAGAGATTAATATTAATTTCTCATAACGGTAGCAATTTTGATAACTGGATCGTGCTTAAAAATGTAAAAAAAACTAACACACTGCCCTTTAAAAACACCCAGAGGAATTCTATCTTTACCTTTATCTAATCCATACACAGATGAAGATTTACAGAAAAAATTGAAAAGACAGAAAGAAATAACAAGCAATAATAATCATTTACAACATATTAATTTCACATGTTCCTATCAACATGAAAAATCTAGTTTAGCGACATGGGGTAATTCATCTAATCTACCAATGAATTTGAGAAAGATCACTGATATCAATGTTGCAAAATACACTGAAGATAATTGGGAATCTTTAAGACAGGAATGGGAACCTTATGCAAAAAAGAGATGCCCTATGTCTTGGAGCTTGTTTGATAAAATATAACCAAGTAACGAAAGAAGTTGTAAACCAGAATATGTCCAATAATCTAACAGCTCCTTCTTTATCTTTAAAGGGTTGGTATTATTTATATCATTATACGATAAAGAAATTGTTGAAGAAGAATTGTATGAAACTACTAGAATGGTTCCGAAACATAAAGAAAAATAAAATATAGAAAAGTTTATTCGCACACTAATCCTTTTATAAGACATTTTATCGGACGATCTATTAAAGGAGGAAGAGTTTCGGCAAATAGAAAAATATTTGAAACGAACAAAATGGATGAAATTTGTAATGTATTAAAGGAATTTATTTCACAAAGTGAATCACCAAGTGATACTGAAAGTATTTCACAAAGTGATAATTCACAAAGTGATACTCAAAGTATTTCACAAAGTGAAACACCAAGTGATAATTCAAGAAGAGATAACATAATTGATTTATTCAAAGAATACAGCGCTAGCACAAAAGACAAAACAGAAATTAATTCAAAACTTAAAAAAATAAACTGTAATAAACTAACGTATGTATGTATAAACGGTTTATACGCTTCAGCAATGTCGGATTTAGACAGTGAATATCCAAAAGCAGAAAGTGCTAGACCGTTTCTACCAGAAGAAGAAAACGAATTTGTAAACTCTTCAATAAACAAAAATTTAGACCTAGAACAGCTATTTTAAGAGTATGGTTTGACTATCCCAAAAACATGTTCTTCCAACCGATACCAGCTAAAGATAATATCACTTACACAAATAAAGAAGGTAAGATGGAAACTGGCACCAAAATCAGGTTTAGAAATGGTTTCTGTTACGACTTTTTAACATCGGTCGATATTCAAGAAATAGTTAAAGCCGGTCGTAAAATACTCAAGATATTTGATGGTATAGTATACGAAGAAAATTTTAAAACTCCACCATATAGAGATTATATTTTAATTTTAAGAGATCTTAGAAATAAATATTAACGAGAAGGTAATATGGTTGGTAGTAATTGCATGAAATTATTAGGTAATTCCTTGTATGGTAAATCTATTCAGAAGGATAGAAACACGAGAAATCATTTGTGGAATGAAGTAACTTTCAGGCTAACTTCAACTCACATGTTAAAAACTATGAAAAAATAAATGATACTCAATATTTCGTTGAGACAGAAATTGAAGAAAAAGAGATTACTGCTGAAGATCACTCAACTAAATCTACAGGACTTACACCTAGTCATTTGGGATCATTCGTTTTATCTCACAGTAAAAAAATAATGAATAATTTCATTCATGTAATAAATGGATTTTATAAACCTGAAATATACTATACCGATACGGTTGGCTAGTTGTCATGATGTGTCAAATGAATTTAACAAAAAATGGGAAAAAAGTTTCACGAATGGTAAAGTTATTCCAAAGGATGATGATAAACAAAAGAAAGTTTTCAGAAGTTATTTAAATCTTGTAAAGAGAAAACCACCAAATAGTGAAGGAATTATGTTTCCTTATAGTGATAAAGATGAGTATAGTTTTGATGAAAACTATGAATTTGATGATTTCGATTACATATATATTCAAGAAGAGAATGAAGAGTGATTATTTACTCAATAAATTTAGTTCTTTTGTTTTAAATGAAGTTGAATTACAATTTCCTCGTTACCAAAATCAATAAACCTATTTTTACCATCTTTGATTTCCAAATTTATATCTTTAATCATAAAGGAATTAAGTGGTAAATATGTTGTTTGAAATGGTTTCTCTGTAATTCTATATCCAATCGGTACAGTGAATGTTGGAATACTGTAAATAATCTTACGTTTGTGTTTGTTGAAAAATCCACCTTTCATTAAATTACAGTGAATATTAATGACGTCGATATCATTCTCGATATTAGCTTTATGAGGGGCTAAAGTGGATTGCGTGTATATTTGCTTATCAAATCCTAATGAAGTATTCAAAGAATTTTCTACGTTGAAATCAACTTGACTCTAATTTCTCAATATCAATTTTATTAAGTTCAGATTCAAATTACCTTCGAATTCAATATTGTTTTTACCATTTTCACTTCCTCCATATTCAGACAGATATTCGTTTATGGCAACGTATTCATAGCTTCCTGGTAGTAAACTTATGGTTTTGAATGTAGCTCCGTCATCTGTTGATATTTTCATTTGGTTATTATTTTCGTTGATATTTCTAATGGTATTGTAAACAGAGAAATATTTTAATCCCAATTCATATTCTTCATTGCGATCGAGTTCATACTCATAATCTAGAGAAAATTTAATGTCTGATTTATTTGAGGTGATAACGAATAATTGTTCTTTATTTGGCATTTTTTCAATGACTATTTTTATTGGATAATTTCATCAATCACGCTTTTATAATCATTTTTATCTATGATACCTTTCTCGAAGAGTCTTGTTAATATACAATTTACCTCATTATAATGTCTGTCTGAACGATGACCTTCCTTCATTGCCTCTAATATTATTTCTAATCTATTAAGTAGTTCCTCGTTGTCGGATAAAAACGTTATACCTTGTCCACTTTTTTCTCTAGCTATCTCCTCTTCCAATTCGTCTATTTGTTGTGTGATTGAAGTATCATCTACTTCGTCTATTTCTTGTATGATTGGATTGTCTTCAGCATATTCATCATCTTTGATTAATAGCTTTTATATATAGATCAACTTCTTTTTGTTTCGGGTCCCCTCTTTCTTATCATATGTAGAAATTTTGAGTACACTACTGACCTACCGCAAAGAAGTAATCGAGACAAACGAACAAATAACAATGGGTTAAAACTTGTGGAACTATGTAGAATATTGAGCTTAAACATAGTGAATGGAAGATATGGTAGTGACACTGGCGTTGGCGATTTTACATGTTACAATAAAAATAATGGTAAGAGCACTATTGACTATGTAATCACATCAGCAGAGTTACTGCCACATCTTATTGATTTCTGTATTGATAACCTTGACAAATGTTTATCCGATACACACTGTGCCATAAATATTAAACTAAACGCAACTTGGCCAAACGTTCAGGGAAAATGCGAAGCAAAGCAAGCGGTGTGTCAGAGAATTAAGGTCTCTAGGTGGGACACAAATTGTTTAGAACCATACACTGAATCGTTTGACCAAGCGGCGTTGCATAACCTGAAAAATAAAATAGAGAATAATAATGATAACCAATGTGATGTTAATACATTAATTTCAGATCTCTGTTCAATTATTTTAAAGGCAGCCGAGAACACAGGGTTACATAAAGAGGTAACTGTTAAAACCAAACGTCGTGAAAACAAACAGATTTGGTTCAATACGACGTTCGTATCTAAACAGAAAAAGTACGCTAAAAAATAATAAATCTCAAGAAGTCAAAGATGAAACAAAACAAATATCAAAGAAACTTCAGACACTTTTAAGAAAAACGAAAATACTTTAAGAAATTGAACCTAGATCTGAAGAAATTGAAAATTCATGAACCTAAAGAATACTGGAGTATTCTTAAAAGTGCTTCTAAGACTAAACGTATAGAATCCAATCTCTCGGTGACTGATTTTGAAAATCATTTTAAATTATTGGGTGAATTACACTCTAATACAAAAATCAAAGTAATAGAAGCGCGATCGATTGACCATTCAATCAACGAAGATCTAAACAAAAACTTCTCATATGACGAAATTAGATGTGCAATTTCTAAATTAAAAAATAATAAAGCGTGTGGTATTGATTGCATAATAAACGAATATATTAAAAATAGCCCAAATCAGATCACTGAAATAATAGTAACGCTATTTAACGTTATCTTAATGACAGGTAAAGTGCCAAGTGACTGGTGTATAGGTACCATAAAGCCCCTGTACAAAAATGAAGGTAGTGTTCACCATGCCGATAATTATAGAGGAATCACCCTCCTTAGTTGTCTTGGGAAACTTTTCACTTCTTGTATTAATTTCCGCTTAACATCGTATGTAGAATCATGTGGGCTACTAGAACCGAACCAAGCTGGTTTCCGACTACTGATCATAGTTTTACTCTGTATTCCCTAATTGAACTTTATCTGAATGATCGTAAACGCATATACTGTGCATTTTTAAATTACAAAAATGTTTTGATCTTTTTAGACCGTGCAGCGGTGTTCAATAAGTTGATATCTTATGGAATTAATGGTAATATTATTAATGTCGTTTACAATATATACCTTCAGGCCATAAAAATGTAGTTTCAAACTTTTTCAGTTGTCAGGCGGGTGTACGCCAAGGTGAAAATCTATCACCGCTCCTTTTTGCAATATTTCTAAACGATTTTGAACATTTCATTGGCAAACATTATAGGGGTTTGGATTCGCTTCTAGTAACCCAATGCTTATGTGTATTTGTCGAAGCTCAGGTTCTGGGAAAACTTATTTGACCTTTAACATGTTGACAACACCAAAACTTTTAGATTTAAATTCATTATATATCTACACAACAACACCAAAGCAATCATATTATCAATTCCTCAAAGCTTTAGAATATATACCAAATAAAGACGTTCAAGACATATTTAAATGTTATGAAGATGAGATAGATATAAAAGATATCCTAGATACACATATAAAAGAAAAGAATCCATCTTTCCTCCATCGACATAAAGGTTTTTCTTACGAAAAATGTTAATGATTTAGATTTGTCTAAATTTGATAGTGAGCGAAAGAACTTAATAGTGTTTGACGACTGTGTAGCACAAAGAATTCAAGCTGTTCAACAAGAATTCTTCACGAATGGAAGACATCACAACTGTCACTGCATATACCAATCCCAATCTTTCTTTAAAAAGGATTGTAAAGCACAATGGAGAAACCCAGACGATCATGGATATGTATTCGTTAATACTAGAAAACCTGCAGGTGAAAGAGTTATGACAGATATATGTTAATTTCATTTCTTTAAAAATGGGTGATTGGAATAATCTTATAAAAAGAAATAGACAGTATATCAAAGCTAAGAATAAAATAAAGACCCAAGTTGAACATAACAGATTGCAACAACTTGGATTAACAGAAAGTCTACAAACTCTATTTCAACCAATATTGAAAAGTCAAGAAGATATTAAAAAGAGACTCGCGCCTCCCATAGAACCTTCACCCCATAAAGATCCCCCCAAAACCGATTGAAAACGTTATTTTTCAAATCCAAACCCAGATTTGCCAAAGAGCATTACACCAATTGTTGATAATGAAGGGTTATTGTTTAATGGATTTAGAATAAGATTTAGTGGAAATTCACCAATATTCAAAATCGATACAAAAGACTTTATATTTACATTAACAGAAGGATTAATAGATTTAATGAATGGCGGTATTGATATTGCCGATTACAAGGATTTAGTAGATAGATAGATAGATAGTTTATTCTCTTATACGACCCCTTTAAGAGGTAAATGAGAAATACAAACATGTTTAAAAATTATCAATTAGATGGCGACAGTACATATTAACAATTACAATCATTAATAATAACATTAACAAAGGAAAATGATCATAAATTACTAATTATCAATTGTATGAATTTTGCCAAGTTTGAAAGTTGTCTCCTGCTAATACAGGAGAATAATTGGTTAAATTTATCAGTATTTGGTTTAGTATAATAATAGGGTTTGATGTACAATTTACGTTCATTATTCAAAGTCTGACAAATCAGTACATAATGATACTCATCGGGGCAACCACTACCACATAATGTACAGATCATATTTGAATCCTGTGTGAATCTATTCCTTGTGTATGGAAGGCAATTTGACCCACACCTAAATCTACACATAATAGATCGCTCTTTAAAGGAAAGTTTAGTTAAATAAGATTCAAAATTGTGATAAGATTTCATCAATCTGTAATTCAAACATAAACTATAAAGACTTCAATAGCCCAGTTTTGTAAATATCACATAAACGACGTTTAAGCTCAATTTTTATCCACTTAGGGTTGACGTTGTTATGGTTATACCAGACAAAGGATAAGCCACAATTATCCAATATTGATTTGATTTTACAGAGCCACTTAGATTTAAAAATTTCATTATTATACAAATGCATAATAAGAGCTAAAATAGTATATGATATTTTACTTGACATTCCTTGAGTTAATCTGACACAAAACATGACCATATTGACATCAATTGTAATCTGGATTGGATAAGTTCCAGTTTCACCATATAGCATACAGTTAGCAGTTCTAGTGATTATTGACAATAAATTCCTAAGGAAACTTCTATAAACTTTTTCAATTTGGTTTGAATCACAGAACCCCCAGATTTCACTTCCATAAGTTAAAATTGGTGTAATTATTTTCTTCGAAGAGTTCTAATCGCGTGTCGATATGTAAGATTAGTTTTTGGGATTTGACATTTAAAGCATAAAGTGCTCTCTTTGCCTGAACAACCTGTTTGTTTATCTGTTTGTTGAATAAACCGTTGTAATTAAATACTACGCCTAGACTGTCGCTTCTGCCGCAGCCAGACCAGCAAATATCAAAGGTAGGAAAGGTAAAAATCCACCTTCCTTTACACTCTTGTCAATTCTTTCCAAATATATATCATCACGGACTTTACAATGTTTATATTTATCAATAATTTTTTTTAGATATTTTAATCCTTTTACCATTGTAAGTTATTGTAGTTGGTGATTCCGTTTCGATAGCTTCTATTATTCTTTTCACTAAAGTTTCCGGTTTCTTTTTTAAGAGGGTAATTTATATGATTATTCTATACGAATCATCCGTCTGTCGGATATTTTAATTAAATGTTTTGCTTCTTCCAATAGTAAACAATAACCTATTACATTTCCTTGTGTTTTTTCAATGTAAATATTTATATTTACTCCTGTTTTGAAAAGATCTTCTTGGTGAGCTGACAGATCAAAACAGAAGATTGGGTGATTAATTGCAAAATCTACATATTCAAACTGAGGTGAATTTCCAAATAATTCACACATATTTTTATAATTTCTATACAATTCATTATAATCCTTTGTGGTTGGATTAATTGTTAAAGGTTGGTTAGGATAATTATCATATCATTGTTCAATCTTACTTCAACTTTACGGATTATAGGATCTTGAGTTTGGTTCATTTCTACTCTAAAGATATTATTGTTATTCGTTTGAGAATCTGGTAAGTTCTTGAAACCAACCATTAAATATCTTGCTGGTTTAATAGTGTTAGTGATTGGCCATGTAGTGGATTCTCCAGTGAAAGTCATGCTACCTATTGTGTTGCGACGAAGAAATGCTATTTCTATATCTTTAGTTAATGAGTTGAATATTCTCGTTTCTACTTCAATTGGTGGTGTTATTACGGGTATGTAAAGTTGGAGATTCGTTATTTCTAATTTTGCACCTGAAGCATTCTCTCCCAAGAATATCTTATCATCATTGATTTCTCTTTGTAGATAAATTTTATATGATAACCCTATGGAAACTTTTCTGTGTTCCAACGGACCGAATAAAGGATATAATTTCCAGTTTACGCAATTACCAAACCTATTATTCGCAACAACATTATTGTACTGAAGTACTCGTTTTTCAAATCCATGATTACCTGCTCGTCCTACTCTTTCTATTTTGTTTCGAGCAATAGCTCTCATTCTATCTTCATTTGCATCATTTGGAACATTTCTTACCGGTTCTTTTAAAACTCTTCCATCACCAACATCGGGTATCCAGCCTGAGACTGAATCGTAGTTTTTGGAATATAGAACTGTTTTCAACATTGTGTCAAATTGTCCAGAGTGTTTAATGGTTTCTATGGGATTTGAACCAGCTTCCAAAACCATTTCAGTAAGTAAAGATGGGAAGAAATTGTTTTCTAACGTTGTGTTGGTTTGTGGTTCACGATTCTCATTGGGAGTTCCGTCTTTGATTTTGAAATCGCATTTGAAATAGGCGTCAGACAGAAGTAACCAATTCGATAATGAATTAATCTCGAAAGTGACCCTACCCCCATCATTTAGTTGAGACCTAGACCATATTTGTCACAGAGTTTGGTAGTATCACCCACTGCCTGTGATGGTTTAAATATTCTTCGTGATATGAAATGTTGGCATCTATTAAACTTGTGTCTGGAATAAAACAAAATTGATATTTTGAAAACAACAAATAATCTTAATTCCACCCTCTCGTCTTATGATTAAATCAAACAAAGAACATATCTTGATTTTGCATTAAATTCCTATTCTTCCAGCGTAACAAAATTTAGACAGTGTTAATAGTTGAGAGTTTAGTCTGTCTATGCCGATGTGGCATGGGCGGAATGTTATATGTTAATATAACCATCTGTTACTTAGTGACGTATATCCAGTCAACGATAGACGAGTGATTGTCTATTATAAATCAATAACTGTGTATAAACTAGTTGTTATTTTACTCTGAAGTAAATAAAAAACAGTGTTACCTCCCATTAATCAGTTAAAAAATGTTTGTTTTTTCTAAATTCTTTGTGTATTTCATCTGCTATTCCCATACCCATTTTCATCTTTGCTTTCAAGAGTTTAATGATTAATGCTCTTTGCATTCTCTCTTTAAAAGTTGGATTTGGAATATTTTCAAGTTCGATTATCATTTGTTTGTCTGCTTCGTCTCTGGATGTTATGTCTTTATTTCTGTATAATATATCGTGTTTAAGTGCAGCAGCATCAACTCTATTGACTGGTTCTTCACCTGGTTTTCGTCTAATCGCAGATCTAACCTTGTACCTGGACCAGTATAATTATGACCGGGAAGATGTTTTTCTCCAGGGTATTTTGCCCAAGGAAATCCAGGAAGAGAACCTAATGATTTTTGAATGTCCGAAATAAGTTTTAGGAGTTTGGGCAATTATCATTGACATTTTTATCCAATAATTTTAAAACCATTGCTTTTTTTGTTTTCTAATCTTTTATTTCGCATTTCTCTTATATGTTGTAATTCTTTCAACTCGTTAGATCTTTTCACTGCATCGCTAATATTTACTCCTGCTTTTGCTACAGATCCAAGAGCTTGCACCCCTGAGGAAATGAGGGATTTGTTGTTTGAGACAAAGTTGGCTACTTTTGGGATGAGAGATGATAGAGCTTTCGAATTTGTGTTTTAAAATTAAACTCATTCTGTTTTTAAATGAGTTAATTTGAAGATATTATAGGCGTAGGGCGCTTGGGAGTTGGTAAACAGGTACCCCTATAGACTCCGGGTTTATTAACCGCGTGCCTGGTGGGGTTGCGGGCGATGCAAGAAAAAGAGTAGTATAAGAGGTTATAGATAGGTGGCGATTTTTATAATTCGTAAACACTCTAGAAGGGACAATTCTTGATGGATTTTAAGGAAACTTGGCATGAGTGTTCGTAATCACCCAAAGATGAACCCTATTGAAAATCAGAAGAATCGAAAAATATTTAGTATGAGTTATTGCCCTTGTTCTTGAAAACGCGTTCAATTTCTAGCTCGTAAACACTCTAGAAGGCACAATTCTTGATGGATTTTGACGAAACTTGGCATGAGAGTTTGTTATCAACCAAGGTTAAACCCTATTGAAAATCAGAAATATCGAAAAATATTTAGTATGTGTTATTGCCCTTGCTCTTGAAAACGCGTTCAATTTTTAGCTCGTAATCACTCTAAAAGGCACAATGGTTGACGGATTTGATGAAACTTGGTGTGGATGTTGGTAATCACTTAAGGATGAAGCCTATTGAAAATCAGAAGATTTTAAAAATATTAAGTATGAGTTATTGCCCTTGTTCTTGAAAACGCTTTCAAATTTAGCTCTTAAACACTTAAAGGCATGATTATTGCTGGATTTGAACAAAACTTGGTTTTATTATTCAGTCCCGCACTGAAGATTGAATATTTGTCTTCTAGAGTTTTCACGAGCTAAAAATTGAACACGTTGTCAAGAACAAGGGCAATAACTCATACTTCAATATTATTCAGTATCGCACTAAAGAGTTCAAAAGAAGTGTATGACTGAAGGTTGAATATTTCAAACTGGTGATTGTTACTGTACTGCTAAATATTTTTAAAATCAAAGCTGCCAGTGGGTGTATATTACCTTGCCTGGCAAGCTATCTTTACCACATTCTGGTAACTATTGGTAAATATCTCAACCATACTTACTTAAATAGTTTTTTTGTAATGTAAGTTTCAGATTGGGTTTTATCACAGCACCAGCCTGCTATATCAGTAAATTGACTTTATTTTATCAGACATCTCGAGCTGTTTCCCCTTATAATCAGGTAAAAACATTTAATCATAGTAAAAAGTATGCTCTATAGGATTGATTAATTGAAACCGATGTCACCAAACAGAAGAATTTATGACTTAATATGTAATAGTTTTACTTTAAGTTATTAATATGTAATCTTCTGAAGACTAATATTAAAGGTGCAGTATGCAAAAATGTTTTTTTATTTTTTTTTTTATATTAATTTTGCTCCAGTCTTTTGTGTTTTCAACACCAACCAAAAACATAGCGACTTTAAAAGGTTTACGTAAACCTCTAGATATTTTTGGCGTCCTAAAAATTAACGGAATGTTTTTTTTTAAGTTAAAACTTTCAGATAATTCTAGATTATAGTCAATAGTTTTACTTAATTTGTGCACGTAAAAAACAGAGCAACTAAAAAACCACACTGCCTCTTAAGGACTAAATTATTTTTCTAAAATACCAATGTTCTGTGATATGAAATTAAATTACGATTAATTCAATGTTCAGAATCACTTATTCAGTGAACCTTTGTGCTATTAGATTCACAAGATCAGCAATATTTAATATACTATTATATTCACCATTATAATAATGATATATTTTTGATTATACTTTTACTATTTAAGTTATTAAATAAAACTTTGTGTAAGCGTATTTTGAATGGCTTAATCCTTTGTGCTATATTTTTTTTCGATTTAAGGTGATAATTATGTCTCTTCTACGTCATTGGGGTCATGATAGATTTTTAAAACAATGTGTTCATGTAACGCAAACATACAAACAAAAGGCTGAATCCTTAACATCTTTCCTACAAAAATATATGTCAGGTTTGTAAAATAGTTTTCTATTCAAATTACCGAATGTATATTGAGGAATAATAATTAACATTGCAGACCATCTCGCTTTTTTAGCTTTGAAATAATATTAACATCTCAGGTTATTGCTCAATAATCAACACTTCCCTGCCGATGTGTAAAAATTACATCTAAAATATTTGCAATACTTCCTTTTTTGTGGATTGTTTGGGATGATGCGTTTAAGTTATGTGATTGACATAGGCTACGCCGATGCGCATTGCTTTGAATCTTTAACTCATAAAAAAATTAAAGGAAAGGAACTATCTGATTATATCCTATTTCATAACAGATGTCGCAGAATGGAACAAGCCCGAAGCAGGGATGTTTTTATGGGTAAAGTTAAAATATCTTAACGATTCATTGCCAGTGGTAACAAAGTGTCTAGAGAAAGGTGTATTACTGGTTAATGGAGCATCAAATATACCACATGGTGGTAGTCTTATTTCTCCGTTCATCAGAATGGCATATTCCAAGGCTACAGAAGAACAAATGGATAGGGTAAGGAAAAAATGTTGACGCCAAAACCCATGTATTGTCGATTTGAAACCTCCAATCCTAAACGTATTATCGTCTAATACCTTGACATCATTAGTCCTTTTTTTCTGTTGTTAATCAAAAAAGAAATTCACAATGCAGACGTAAACTGGTAGTCACACGCACATCATATTATTAACAGGCTTTCTCTAGAGCCCTGGCCACGTATTTTCGAAATGATCTTAGCGCTAGGACGTCCCAGATTCTTATCTTCTAACATTGATTCTAGGACATCCTAGCACTAAGGTCATTTCGAGAATACGTGGCCTGGTTCCCAACCTGGTGTTGTTTTCACCCCATGGGGGTGTAGGACTAGGGTGTCAGGGGGTGTGGCCAGCTGGTGTATATAGGAGAAGAATTTATTTTGAGTTGAGAGAGCAGTTCACATCATTACATGCTGCGAATGTGGATGAAACAAATTTTTGGGGTTGTGAAAGGTCCACGTGATTGCTCCAGGGGTGTAGAGGCTGAAATAGGTTGGGAACCAGTGCTGTAGAGGACTCTGATTGGTTGTATTCGTAATATTTTTACCTTGAAGATTTTTTTTTTGGTATAAACGAAGTGCTTCATGGATAGATCGGTGTTTCAAAGCGCCAATGAAAATATCTTCCATTGCTTGTTTGTTAATAGTTTGTCATTAAAAAACTTACAAACTACTGCTCTATAATTTTGATGGAATTATTCCAAATACATTAATGATTAATGTACACTGCAAGCGAGAATACAAATTTTTTGTAATATAATAAAATGATAATGTTTTTCAGGGCTGTAAGATTATTGCAGATGTTATAAAAGGCGAAATGCAAGGAAAGAAAATTACCACTTGAAGAAATTATAACACCAGTCTTATTCTGCACGGTTTTTGGTTGAATGTGAACATTCCAGTCTCACATACTTTACCAAAATTCGTTATAATTCCATTGACATGGGTTCTTAAACGATGTATTAATATCTAAATAGTAACTTTTCTTTCTCAACAACTAAATGTGTCCAATGCTGCATTGTTAATTTGTTTTAATTTTCTACGATGAAATATTCAAAATAATGAATTTGACTTTTTTTTTATTCAGTTTAACTGTTCTTTAGTGATAAACGTGGATCAAAATAAAAAAGGTCAAATGAAGGGTTAACTTGTTGATTTGAATTGTTATGTTTTTGTGAACCTGTGAACCGCATTTCGATCATCTGATAAGGATTCTAAATTTTTAGCAGTAATAACTAACTAAATCTACAATTTGAGTCTTGCTTTCGGTTGTTTTTTAATCTGTGGCTGCATGAAATAAAACTCATCACGGTTGCGGGAGGGAAAGGTGAGAGGTCTTTATCAATGTCTTTTCGGGTAGAGCACCGGTATCATGGAATAAAAATCCGACAACAGATAAAAACTGACTACATATAGCAATGTACAATGGAGAAGACAAGTAGTGTCAACAGGTTCATTATCTATGTGTTTGCTATTGACATAGGCATATCGGGCATCTCCCCAAAAACGTCCCAAAGTTCTTAGCTGTTGGTAAACTGATCTATTTCAAAAAGTCTCATATATACTTGAAGATTTCTTTGCCCAACCTTGAAAATATGACAGCCATCGAATAAAAAATGTACAAGTACTGCCCAGAGCATGTCAAAAAATGCAATATCTATTTCAACCTGTTTTCAGTATGCTCTCCATCTTCACCAATCGCAACTGTTTTTTCCATCCCAAGACGCTTGCTCGCTAACCTGAAGGTCCAGGGTTCAATCCCGGCATAGGTCGAGATAATACCTTCGGATTTTTCAACCCGGTTTCCCCCTGTCAGTGATGCAGGTAAGAGGGGCTGACATGGAAAAAGCGTCTAGTCGTTCTGATTGGACAATAAACCGAGGCCCCCTGTGCACGTTAAAAATCGAAAAAGAGCAGGCTAATGCCGCTGTCCTCGCAAAATTTCCCTCATCGCACCCTGCATGGCGTTGCCCGTCTTCATTAGCCCACATGGTGCAGAAAAGTAGGACGTAAAACTCCATTCATTTCATTTTTTCCATCCCAAGATGCTAACAAAACAAGGCCCCATCGCATACTAGCAAGGTATCCCAAACATATTTGGAGGAGGCTACACATTTTTTCACAAGAATGACTAGCTGTCCCAATCCCCAGACTGTTATCCAATGAATTATGCCATTTTGGATACCGGGGTTAGCGGGACAAACTGACTGAACAGGAACTGAAGCGCTGGATTGTCGGTTCTTTGGAGCAGATACCTCTACATGAGATCTGTAACGGGATGGATCTTGCCATTGGTGGTCAGAGAGGGCACATTGAACACAGGTTGAAATAGGGAAATTGCCTTGATATTGCATTTTTTGACATGCTATTTTGTTCGGGGCACTACTTGTACGATGACTTATATATTTTCAGGGCTCGACAAGGAAATCGGTGAGAATTTTGAAAGAGATCAGTTTACCAACAGCTGAAATACTACCCGTCGAACTTTATGACGTTTTTTTGGAGCACCCGATATATATATATATAATATCCAAATATTGTATTTTGAGGTGTTTTCTTATCTCCTGTATAAACTGAAGTTAAACATCAGTATGATATTCATATCTTTCATCACTGGAATGATCCATGTCCTGAACCTTTATTGCCGTTTCAGGTTTTGATTTAAAAGCTGAAGTGATAGAAGGTGGTGGGTGATACCCTCTTGTGACGTCTGGTAGCTTTTTGAATGTGGGAAAATGTGGTAGGTCTTTAACCTGTGGGTTGTTCAGTTTCTGTTTCTTGCCCCGTTGCTTTTTCAGTTTAGTCACTTTCTACAAGATAGAATATAGCTTGCCAGGCAAGGTAACATACGCCCACTGGCAGCTGTCAGAAATCATAAAACTTTCTTTAGTGACTGAAGTATGAATTTGTTCATATTTTAGAAATTTTAATAGTTTGAATTCAATGATATATATATTTACTGCCAGTTATTTATGCTGAGAAATTCCAATAACCAAAATACATCAAATTATCTGATCAATATACAAGATCACTCCATGTTTCATTAAAATCAATTGAAAACTAATTTTGACGCGTTTTTCCTTAGTCAAGGGCAATAACTCAAAGGCCGTTCATCGAAATATCATCAAATTCTAACTTGACCAAGATCTCATCAATATAAATGATCCCACCAAATTTCATTAAAATCAGTTGAAAACTGTTTGTTAAAACAATAGAGACTACAAATTTTGACGCCTGTTTCCTATGTCAAGGACAATAACTCAAAAGCTGTTCATCGAAAGATCATCAAATTGAAACTTGTCCAAGATCTCATCAATATGAATGATTACATCAAATTTTATTAAAATCAGTTGAAAACTGTAGTCTCTATTGTGTTCCAAACAAATTTTGACGCGTTTTTCTTAAGTCAAGGGCAACAACTGAAAAATCGAAAGATCGTCAAATTCGAACTTGACCAAGATCTCATCAATATAAATGATCACACCAAATGTCATTAAAATCAGTTGAAAACTGTAGTCTCTATTGTGTTCTCAAGAAATGTTGACGGATCAATGGACGGACGGACAGGGGCGACGGCAATATACGTCCACATTTCCAAAAGGATTATAATTGCTCGTAAACACACTACAAGGCATACTTCTTGACTGATTTCGACGAAAACTTGGTATGGTTGTTTCTTATCACCCAAGGATGAAGCCTATTGAAAATTAGAATACATTTTTATTAGAAAATAATTAGTATGAGTTATTGCCCTTGTTCTTGAAAATGCGTTCATTTGTTAGCACGTAATCACTCTAGAAGGCACAATTCTTGACAGATTTTTACGAAACTTGTGAGCGTTCGTAATTACCAAAGGATGAACCCTTTCGAAAAAGATAAAAATCGAAAAATATTTAGTATGAGTTATTGTATTTAGTATGATTTTGACGAAACTTGGTGTGAGTGGTTTAAAATCAAAGCTACCAGTTACTTTGCCTGTCAAGTTATCTTCTAATTGTGAATAGGCCTATTAGTTATGTTTATATGAGTAAACTGACTTATTCTACTTACGTTTGCCTGAACCTTCAATAGGAAATATATACCTCCGACAACCAAAATCACAACTCCAAATAACGTGCCAAAAATAATTAACACTAGAGTCACCACACCATTAACTGTGTCATCATCATCTTGATCACCATCATTTTCGCTTCCACCTCTACCATGATCTTTATCAACACCTCCATCATTACCAATATCATTACTATTACCAACACCACCATCATTACCAATATCATCACTATTACCAACACCACCATCATTACCAATATCATCACTATTACCAACACCATCAACATTACCAATATCATCACTATTACCAACACCGTCATCTTTACCATTACCATCACCATCAGGATTCTCTGAAGTTGTTATGACAATACATAAAGTCATTCAGGAAAGTTACCTTCATTAAATAATGAGAAATATGAAGAAATAAACATTTTGATTAGAAAATGGAAATTGCTATCTTTTACACACCCATTTGATCAAAATGTATCCGTTAATAGAATATAGGATATACCATGCATCATAACTTGATTAGATCTTGTTTACCTTTCATACTATAAGTTGCATTAAAGCCTTCATATTCATATTGGTCATCAGATATAAACGTTATTCGAAGTTTATTCGTGGTACTTGTAACCGGATCAGGAATAGACGAACCACAATGTACAGCTATTTCTTTGTCACCATCATAAATAACAACAAAATCAAACTCGCAATTATAATCCTCAAGCTGCAATCAAAATATTAACCAGTATCAAAACATTAAAAATTAAATGCAAATCAGACGGAAGATCCGTGGTATATTCTAATAAGACATAGGCTTATAGAATTTCACTCGTGCATCTGTCCATATGGATCTATATCCATCCAGATAGAAAGAAAGAACAACATCAATCGAGTTCGTTGACATTGTACACTAGAAAACGTGGACACTGGAAAATAATATATAATGTATTGGATAAAAACTTACGTCAAAATAATTAAATGTGAAGATAATAATTTTATCTTCAGGAGCTTCCACAGTCCAGTCACAAACAGCGTTCTGTGGATAAAGATTTGGAAAATTTGGTGATTGAATTGTACCACTTTCAGTGTTTATTACTCCACCACAATCTAAAATAATAACATAATTGTTATATTTTTGTTCGAATGCGGGAAGCTAAACGGTCTTTATTGTTCTAAATAAATGTACCAAATTATAAGCGTGAATACAATTTTTTAACTCGAAGCTATTAAAGCTCCTTTGACAGTGGCGGCGCCAGCCTTACGTGACTAGGTGTACAAATAGGGGGCAGACTGACTCAATGGGGGTGGGGGGGGGGGGGGGGGCACCTGAATTCAAATTTTGGCTACTCTGTGGTGGGGTCATAGTCGCAAGCCACTCATAGAGCATCTTCGATTAAAAAAAATGGATGGATTTTAATATAGCTTTAGTTTCAATGTTTAATATACACATAATGTAGGCTTATAGTTCCTTGCCTGAAAGAATACAGAATATGAAAGTGGGTCTTGAATATAATCACATCTATTGTCTATTCAATAGATGAATTTATTGCTGAGAGATACCTATTATTTCTTAACTTCAAACTTATATTATTAATTAAATTCAATTTTATATATCATAGTCTCTTTAAGCAATTCATTAAAACATAACACCTCCACTTTAAGTAGACCAGATTATCCAGACTACATGCACAGTCCCAGTCAGTTAGCTTCCCCTTTAGAGCCTAGACTCTACAAGGTTATATATAGGGGGCAGCTTAGAGTGCTGTTGGTGCTCAGGCCCAAATCCAGTGCTTGTTGACCCCTGTACCCTCAGGGTCAAGCATATATGATATGTATATGTTCATGGTTTTAAATATTTGGATGAGTTTATGGTTTTAAAACATATATGGATGTTTTATGGTTTTAAGTATTTGGATGGTTTTAAAAAATATATGGGAAACGTCTCACTCAAGCTGAAATCACCAAATTCTACCAGACAATCAACGAAAACAAAAACAGAGAAACCATATCTCTACCAACTGAAATGGACACTACACCTGCACCATCTAGAGTCACCACGCTACCGAACCAAACCCCTAAACGAGCCCGAAGTTCACCGACTCCTAGTCCAGCAGACATAGGTAAACGCTCTCGTAGAGAGGGCACTCTCCTTCTCTTTTCTCTTTCAGACTCGTCTTCCCCTTCCACGCCATCTGAATCTTCACCGCGTGATCCAGGATCCGCCAACCTTTTTTCCTTCTGTGCGTTTTAGGACCAGAAAACCCCTCAGTCTCCATCCAAGTCGAGACGTGTATCCAGACCTTCCCCCCTCGAACCAGATCCCAGTCCGTGCCCAATGCTACAGAATTCTTACCCCGGTGCCCAAATCCATCACATACAGTCAATTCTGGAATCATACGACCATGATCCCAAACCTACTACCGTCATTCTTCATGTAGGCCTCAACAACCGTGATCAGCTACCAACGACCTCCTTTAACCAAGCCCAGAAATTAATCGCTACAGCCAACAAAACCTTTCAAACTCCAAGATACTCTTCACATGTATACCCATCTCATATAAAATCTCGAAGGAAGCACAACAGAACCTCAGCACCCTCAACAACATGATGATGGAGACCAATATCAACAGCACAACAATCTTACCACCCTTCGAAGAAGAATTCGAACCAGTTGATAATCTTCATTGGTCTCCAGAAACAGCAATCAGTATTTATTTGTTTTGGATACACCAGCGTCAAGTCTTTAAACTAATTACTGGGGACAAAAATACTGAGAGGCCACCGCTAGGCCAAACTGTAGTTAACTTGAGCCGCAAAATTCTCACACCCCTTCAGCAATCAATCTTAGACCGTAGACTTAAGTTTATTCCCACACCAAAGATAGTCAACTTAAATTATCTCCGACCATCCATTGAACGATTTCAACGAAATCTTAGCTGCACATATTTTTTTCGAAATCACCCCACGTGGTGCTAGAACAATGTTTATTCCTAAATCCTCGTGGACACCCCCTCAGTCCGCCATCCATCCTGAAATATTGAAAGCATTTGCTGGTATGAATAGCCAAACAGCGAACGTTTCCATAACACACGAAAAGCCTAATCTCACAAGAGTGGAACGTGAAGCGTTTAACTTACTCAAGAAAGACGATAGCATTGTTATTAAAAAGAGTGACAAAGGTTCATGTTGTGTCATTCATTATACCATTTTACCGAAACCAATTTTCAAAGAAACTGCTAATATGATTACAATATTCTTGCCGATTTAGTCGAAACTAGTTATCTCAAACAGAAACAATATGACTATCTGTCTGCCAAACCTGATTGTCGCGAGAGACATCTGTACACTTTGCCTAAAATCCATAAGAATCCAACCAAGGAGTGGTTTATCTCGACTAAAGGCCGCCCGATTATATGGGCAGTATGCAGTGTCAGAATACATTGATCATTTCTTACTACCTCTAGCATGTCAACATCGCGCCTACCTTAAAGACATAACCGATTTTGTCAATAAAATAAAAAATCTTCGAGTTCCCTCTAATGCTATTTTAATTTCTATCGACGTTTCTTCTATGTGCGGATAAACGAGGCTCCACTGTATACCAATATCGATAACACTACTGGCAGTTCGTAAAGCTTTTAATAGAAACCCAGAACCAAACAGACCCGATGATGCAATTCTACAGCGTTTAGAGATCTGTCTTTGTCGAAACGATTTCACATTTAATGGTAAAACTTATTTACAAACTTCAAGGGCAGCTATGGGCAAACGATTCGCCCCTTCGTACGCAAACCTTTTCATGGCAGAGTGGGAACGTGAAGTGTTGCCCCTGTGTCCATTTGACCCACTTTTTTAAGGACATTTTTATGGTTTAGACTTATTCTATCTAACAGTTTTGGGAATTCTTTGAAATTCTCAACAACCACCATCCTTCCTTCAAACTAACCGCAAACGTGAGTGACAAAAGCATAGACTTTCTCGATACCACTGTCTTTAAGGAAGATTCCATAGCAGAAACAAATAAACTGGATATTAAAGTGTATTTCAAAGAAACTGATACTCATCAACTCTTGCACAAGAGCTCCTTTCACCCAAAACATACCTTTTCTGGCATAATTAAGTCACAAGTTTTACAAGATCTTCTGATTTCAACTAAGCCTGCACGATTGTTTTCTCAAAACTGAAAGAGCGTGGGTACTCTAAATGATTTTTACGAAACATAAAAAATTCCACCTTAGCACAGATAGCAGCTAAAAACAGGCTTTATGCCGAAGTACCTCCAGGTTTAAGAAGTGCTCCATGTTTGTACAGTAGATGCAAAACATGTCCCTTTATATCAGAAACACATTATTTTGAAAGCAACTAAAAAGGTACCCGATCCAGGAAACATCTAACATATGAACATTCGAATGTAATACATTTAATTTCATGCAAGAAATGCCCGAAACAATATATAGAAGAAACTAAGAATAATTTACGAACTCGTTTTAATGCTCATAGGTCGGATATTAAATTAAAGAAAGACAAGCCTGTTTCTAATCATTTCAACCCTTACCCAAGTTTCACTCCTCTGTCCCAAACTACCAATTTTTTATGTAAGATTTCTTGATGATATTTTCTTAATTTGGACTCATACAATAGATGAATTTTGGGAATATTTTGATACTCTCAATAGCCACCACCCTTCTGTAAAATTAACTTCTAATATTAGAGACAAACAGATTGATTTTCTAGACACCACAGTTTTTAAAGATACCAATTTTCATGAAACCAATCAATTAGATATTAAAGTTTTTTTTAAGCCCACTGATACTCACCAACTTTTATTAAAATCATCTTTTCATCCTAAACATACCTTTTCTGGCATTATAAAGTCGCAGATCTTGAGATTTCACCGAATTTGTACGCGCAAGAAGGACTTCGAGGAGGCTTGTTCAATTGTTTTCCAAAAATTGCGCGAACGTGGATATTCTAGAAGGTTCTTGAGAGGTATTAAAAGCTCAACAGTTGCTGAAATCTCTGCTAAAAATAATTCGATTCTTTTGCCAATACCAAATTCTTCAGTTTATCCTTGTAACAACCCTCGCTGTCAAACCTGTCCCTTCATTTTACCAACAAATTCTTTCCGAAATAGACGCACAGATTCCATATTTCAAGTAAATGAAAAACTCAACTGCAACAGCAAAAATATTATTTATCTCATTTCTTGCACAAAATGTGACGAACAATACGTTGGGGTGACAAAACATTCGTTAAGGGTCCGTTTCAACCATCATAAGTCTGACATCAACTTTAAAAAAATTAATAAAACCGTTTCAAAACACTTCAATCAACCCGATCACCAATTAACAGACCTGAAAATCATTCCCATTGAACAGATATACGAACAACCTGGCATTGATACAAAGAAAATTCGACTCATTCGCGAAAATTATTGGATAAACAAATTACAAACCATGCATCCTTTAGGAATGAACATCCAAGTTGATTTCCAAATTATACCTTTGGTTATTCAATACAACAACACAGCTGGTCAAGTTCCCCGAATAATTATCCGTCTTTACAAAGAATTGAAGGAAAAATTTCCAACAGTCTTTACAAATGATTTAGTTATCGCCTATACCCGTAATAAAAATCTAAATGATATCTTAGTCCGTGGTAGATTACCCCCCATCCCCCTTCCATAGGTTTAGTACATTTCCTTTAATTAATAATTCTTATTTATGATAACTTGCAATTGAAGAGTTTCCTCGCAAAAATATCATACATGTATACTATTTTCACTTAATAAATTATATATATTATTTATATGAAATACGCATTTTCCTTTTCATTTAATATAGGACGATTCCTCAGTTTCACCAGTAAAAATATTTATCATGATTTCCATGGTTATTAATGTTCCTGTTGGAACCAGTATTCTTCTTATATATTTCAGATTCGGAAGATAATGGATTTGCATTTCAAATATTCTATATCATTCTTTTAAACTAACTTCACAAACACTCTATCACTAGAGGTTACGCCTACATGCCTGTGCCTGTGCTTTCGTAACATTTTTTAACCGCAATATTACAACCTTAAATTCCTAATTCCAATTGAGCGCATAGAAATTGACTTGCCCGAAGATGAAACTACCAAATTCCGTCAATCTAGGGAAGCTCATTGGATTGAGACATTGAATACAGCAAGACCTATAGGACTAAATATTCGTCATAATGTAGGCAAAGCACCTTTTGTTGACCCGTTCAATACAACCAGCAATCGAGCAAGCAAGATAGTTCATGCCGACTATAAGAGCCTTCAAGATAATTTTCCCCATGTCTATAAGCAGAAAATGATAGTTGCATATTCAAAAAATAAGAACTTAAATGATAATATTGTTCATAGTAAACTAAAAACAATCAGTATATAATAGATACTATACTTCTCGCCCATCGGGCGAGTTCTTTTTTCTAATTTCAGATCAAATCATAACAGAAGAAAACCCAGTATAAGACCCTCCATCATAATTTCTAAATAAAATGTCTGCTCCACCCTAGGCCTGTACATTTGGGAGAATCAATCAATAATTTGGTGTATATCATTATATGTATATTATATTGGTAACTGGTTGGCTTGCCATTTTTCATGTCGGCAGCAAAAATAAAAAATTGTATTTTTATAGATGTATTCTTATCAGCTGTGCCATATCAATGCCAATAAATTTTACCTAACACCTATACTTATGTCTTATCTTTTCTGCAATAATATATAACATTCATAAGTACTAGAAACTGGGAATTTCTCTTCTTTCTATTTTTGGACTCACATGAATTTGAAAATTTAGGCGCAGAGTTGTGAACACGATTAATGATTAGTTTAATCTGTACATGAAAGTCTGTGGAAGAAACGGTCGGTGTAGATGATAATAGAACAATCTGTATATTTACCTGGTGTTACAGACGTAGTCAATATTGTATCAGTTGTACCTACAAATTAAATAAAGTGAATTGAAATGGAGTTTTACGTCTTAGTAGGCGGTCCTACTTTACTGATCTAGTTTTGGCTAATGTAGACGGAAATGGGAAATTTCGCCTTGAAAAATCTGCATAAATATAGAGAGATCTGTGATCTGAGGGAAATCGGGAAGATAAATAAGATGGCATTATCTTTTTTATCAGTCTGGCCGTTCAGGTTGGCGACAAGCGTCTATTTGTGCGTCCACAATTGCTCGTAAACGATTTAGAAAGCACAATTCTTGACGGAATTTGAAAAAACTTGGGATTGATGTTTGTATTCACTCAAAGATGAACGCTAATTGAAAGCAGAAAAATTGAAAAATATTTATGAGTTATTGCCCTTGCTCTTGAACATGCCTTCAATTTTTAGCTTGTAAACACTCTAGAAGGCACAATTTTCAACGGATTTTGACGAAACCTGGTGCGAGTGTTTGTAATCACCCAATGATGAACCCTATCAGCAAAATCATTATTATTGTCCTTGTTCTTGAAAACGCGTTCTAATTTTAGCTTGTAAACACTCTAGAAGGGACAATTCTTGAAGGGTTTTGACGAAACTTCGTTTGAGTATTTGTAATTACTCGAAAATCTGATAGTATGAGTTATTGCGCTTGTTCTTGTTCTATTTTTGAGCTTGTAAACACTCTAGAAGGCGCAACTTTCAACGGATTTTGACAAACTTGTTATTGTTAATTATCACCCATAGATGAAGTCTATTGAAAGAAAAAAAATGAGAACTATTTTTTTTTTTGCTCCCCGAGATATGCGATGTATGCGGAGATATAAAACCGAAGTCAAAAGAAAACACCCCTTTAACGGAAATATTATCAAAAATGTTATTTCGAGTCATTGTATAGGTAATTCTGCAGATCATTCAGAGGCAAAATATTCTACATATTGGAAACATAAGAATTATTTCTATCAGAAATATATTTTTCATGTATCACATAAAAGTAGATATTTCTAATTATGACTAAGCATAAGAAATATAAGTATATTACCAAATTGGGCAGCAATGTTTTATTTACCTATAGCCATTGTTGTTATACTATTTGGTGATGTACCAGAGCTACCTATAATTGACATGAAATTTTCAGTTTGGCAAACCTTATATTTTAAAAGGTACAAGCCATGGGTTATTATTGCTAATACCACCAGTATTACAGGCTTATCTTTTTACATCAAAGAACTTTTGCGATAGTTACGTCACAAAACGCTAAGTCTTACTGAAAATTGAAATGGTGCAAATTGATGCAACCAGGCCCTATGTTAAAAGGAAAATCTTTTGACGATAAACAAATAACTAGTTCATGTTTTAATAATCCGGCTGTATTTTCATTTTTGATAATCAAGATATACAATGCATCATAACTTAATGAGGTCTTGTTTACCTTTCATGCTATAAGTTGCATTAAAGCCTTCATATTCATATTGGTCATCAGATATAAACGTTATTCGAAGTTTATTCGTGGTACTTGTAACTGGATCAGGAATAGGTGAACCACAATATACAGCTATTTCTTTGTCACCATCATAAATAACAACAAAATCAAACTCGCAATTATAATCCTCAAGCTGCAATCAAAATATTAACCAGTTGTTAGACGATGCTGTATCAAAACATTAAACATAAGTAAATAGTAACATATTAAACTGCATTCTTCCTTTGCTGTTTTCAGGCAAAAATAATTGCCTAAAATGGGAAAAACAATGGTGTATTATACGAGCAATTTGTTGTTGTACCATACTTGGATAACTTAACATGAAAGATAAAGAGGAAAGTAGATGGAGCCTGGTGTGCTACAACAAGTGCATTTTGATGTGATTGCACGACTGAAGCTCCACCCCCTTTTTCAAAACACAAAACAAAACTCATGACTTGCACGAGCTTCTATTCCATTGGATGAAACGGTAACGTGATCAATGCCGCCATATGTTCAAGCTGTCAGTCAAGTCATACCATTAACAAACATTATGTTTAAGAACCGCGGTATGTTCTACTAAGACGTAGGTTTATTCCATATGGATCTATCTCCATCCAGAGACACCAGAAAGAACAACATCAATCGAGTTTGTTGACATTGTACACTAGAAAACGTGGACACTGGAAAATAATATATAATGTATTGGATGAAAACTTACGTCAAAATAATTAAATGTTAAGATAATAATTTTATCCTCAGGAGCTTCCACAGTCCAGTCACAAACAGCGTTCTGTGGATAAAGATTTGGAAAATTTGGTGATTGAATTGTACCACTTTCAGTGTTTATTACTCCACCACAATCTAAAATAATAAGAACATAAGAAAATAGAATTTAGTATCGTTTTAGGGCATTAAAAAACATTTTGCATAATTTTCTTTACATATGTGAACTTCTAGAAAACGATATAGAAATCGTAAACGTGAAAAGTTTGTAATGTGGAAGAAACGGTCGGTGTAAATGATAATAGAACAATCTGTATATTTACCTGGTGTTACAGACGTAGTCAATATTGTATCAGTTGTACCTACAAATAAAATAAAGCAAAATAAAATGGAGTTTTACGTCCTACTTTTCTGCTCCAGTTTAGGCTACCAGACAGAACAGATATTGCAATGTGCAATGAGGATGTGCAATGAGGAGAATATTTCTTGCACAATATCACAATTAGTCTGCTTCTTTTCACAGAACATGAGAGATCTTTAATGTAGGATGTAGGAAACTGGGCCTTGAGAACACAGGCATCTGTTTCTATCAATAGTATATTATATCTATATAGTATATTATATCTATATAGTATATATATATATAGATAATTATATTATTTTATAGAAACAGATGTCTGTGCTTGAGAACTTTGTCCAAATTGTAGTCAGTCTGTTAATCTATATCAATAATTAACAATTAATCTATAAACATCATTGCCATATTTTTGTTACAATATAACACTTACAATATCTATCATGAGGATAATTGAAATTGATTCAATCGAACCATCTTCTATTAGAAAGGAAATTGGATACAAGCATTTACATATAGATATACATGTACATATATACATGTACACTGCTTTCATTGACATCCAATTAAAAAACAGTGTTTTTCATTTAAAAGGCCTAGTTATTTTGGTGGATCGGTGTGGTATTTGTGTCAGTAATAATATTATTGGGCTAGAGATAAGTAGTAGGAGTGAAACAAAAGGTCGTGCTTACTTTGTTCACCGCCATATCCGCCATAGTAATCGGGGTAGTTGTAATATCCTGAAATATAAAGGCATTACCTTACTGTCATATATCACATATTATTTCTTATATCGTATATTATCATACAAGCGCTGGATTAAAGGGATTGTAAAGAGGTTTTCTAAATTTCTAATGTTTATCGAGGACACTGATAGCATCAATATGCACTATTCAAATTTTCAATCTGACGTCTGTGGTTCCTGCAATTCCACTAAAACTAAGTGATTGATGAGGTCACTAATCACAAAATATACTTGATCACATCGCGATTAGTGACGTCACAAAACACTTAGTTTTAGTGGAATTGCCGGAAAGTGTCCCCGATACACATATATTATCATTTTCAGAAAACCTCTGTACAACCCAATTAATGTATTAATGTCCAAGTCTAGCATTTTGAGTTCTGAAATATGAGTAAATTTGTATTTTAGTAAGCTGTTATCTATGCTGTCTGCATTCAGCCATTATGCATACACATCTACATAATATATTATACAAATTATTTAGTTTGAACGATATGATTAATTCGTTTTAACGAAGTAATAATTCGTTTAATCGAAGTAATATTTCGTTATAACGAAACCATGTATTCGATATAACAAAATACTTATAACGAAATACTATTTCGTTAAAATCAATATTTGATACTATTTAAACTATTTAATTATTTCGTTAAAACGAAATGATTTTAAAAAGTATCGAAAATCGCGCCTTAGGGGCTCCGTACTATACAATACATACCCGTAAAACTCTTTTTCAAAAATGTTATTTGTCAAAAAATGTTATAAACAGTGTTCAGATACAAATGAACTAAAAATTAACATTAAATTATTCAAAGATAGAACAAGATATTTGCATTAAAACCAACAGAAAAAAGTTTTCAAATACGTACCATCACTAAAGAAGATACTGTACACAAGCAAAGTAATTGCTAAAAGGTGCATCCTCTGTTAGTTGATCTATAAGAATTAATTGTAATGGATTTTAACGACCAAGTTTTTTGCTTGACTATTGATTAAGCTACAATTTAAAAGTATATGTGAAATTTTTGTATTGATTTCAACATGTTTTGTCGATTGTTATAATTATCAGATCAAAGCAATGAAATACATTGTATGTCGGTACAAATGTGTCCAATTCTCCAAATTAAAGATAACACCTTAAATATCGTTCACGTGAATAAGGCTGATTGTAAACTATTGCTATCTATTATATATTATAATTTATTGTTATATAAAACCATGACAAGATGGTACGTACTTGAAATTTTTTTTTTACCAGTTGGTTTTAATGCACATATCTTGACCGAAAACAAATTTTTCGGGAAAAAATTTCAGAACTACGTTAAAATTTCGGGCAATCTCAAATATCCACCCCCACCGGACGTAAACCTGGCTCCGCCACTGCTTCTACAGGCTACAATTTTTTGACAGAATAACTTCAATTTTGATGAAAATGTTTGTATCTAGTTAAGGATAGTCCCTTGTAATCATTGATTGATTATAATATATAGTTTTGATTCAAGATAGATTATAGAATATCATATATCAGAGGTTAATCTTGGTATCGATAACCACATATTCCATGACGACTCACACAATAACTTCAGTTCTGAAATTATACCTAAATCACGGAACATTCACCTTGTTTGATGCGTGTATTTGTCGCGATGCTTTTGATATTTTCAATCTTTGTGACTGCTTTGACATCAGTTAAAGGTAGGCCTAAGCTTTATATTGAGAATCTTTACTTTAATTTTCTTATCGATAATAAATATACTAAAGAAACTATATTTACCTTTTTGGTGAGATTTTAAGTTGACAAACCCACTGGCAGAGTGTCATTCAGTCTTCAGAAGAAGGAATAGGTTGAAAATTGATGCCAGAGACATATATACCCTTGATCGAGGGTTGTATGACAAAACAACGGGTTGTTATTCTTTGCTTCGAGAGATATATTATTTTCATATTTGTTGTAAACTTTCCCTCACCTTTGTGAAAATAATATTTCAGGTTGTGACCAGGTGTTGATAGGGGACAATGGAACGATTTCTTCACCAGGATGGCCAATGCGTTACCCTTTGAATATTGAATGTACATATGATATCATCGTTTCTGAGGGTAACCGTGTTAGGATAGAATTTGTTAATATGTCGGTAAGATCTCCAATTTATTTTTTGTTTATATTCACTAATGTAAGCAATTAAGTAAGTTTAAGTGATACGTATTTAACAGGATTGTAATTTTATGTGTTCCTGCAATTCCACTAAAACTAAGTGTTTGATGACGTCTCTAATCGCGAAGGCCTTCTGGAATTATACAAATTAATGCCATCATTGACCCCGATGCACATATTTCTTTTTTTAGAAAACCTGACCACTTTACAATACCATTAACTGGTGAAAATGGATACAAACATGTTTTTTAACTGTTTGAAAGCTGAGCGCTTCACAGTAATAAAGCTAAGAATTAAATACAAGTCTTTTTTTATATTTGAATAAATTAGTGTTTACAAATTGAAAATTGGTGAATTGTTTAAAATATTTTCAATCGGTTAAAACTGTAATACTTAAGATGTCTATTATGGAATGAAAGTGTCCACATTCATGAAAAGGTTTTGAAGGGTTGTTTTATGGAAAAACGTGATTTGTTATAGGTTGAGACATCTTCAGGATGTGGATATGATAGTGTTAAGATATATGATACAAACACATCAAATGTACTGGATACTTTATGTGGTTATACAACAGGACAGGTCTATCACAGTTCTGCCAACTTTATGACGGTTGTATTTAACTCAGATGATGTTCAAGATGATTATGGCTTTGTAGCTGTTTTTTCTTCAGAGGAAAGTAGGTCAAAAGCATTATTACAATTAATAAACATAACAATATTGGGGCAGTCTGATTTTTTAGGAGGTCGGAAAATTTAGGTGCTCAAATTATCTATAGACAAAAATCCAGAGATATGTGTCCCTTATATTTTCTGAAAATGTTAGTCACTACATTTTAGCCAAGTTAATTTCAAGAACGCCAAAACTATCTATATAAAGATTCACGTAAACCTTTTACAGACGCTATGTTTTTGATTGGTGTTGGAAAACTAATGTAGGAAAAATAAACGCCAAAATTTCAGAGAAGTCTCCAAGGAGGTTTTAACTAAATTATCGATCCAATATAAGCCCCAACACCACAAATTATGATGCTTACTTAACAATTAGTACATGTAGATACATAGAAGTAAATAGTATATTCAAATTATTTCACCTATATATTACATCGTTTTTAATAATACTAATTTTGTATACTGTCCCTTTAAACATATTTCTGATTGAAATGAAAGGTTTGATCGGTCGGATGCCGGAAAAATATCCTTAATATTTGTTATGCAAACATAGTGTAGTATAACACGTTTGCTGCGCTCGAACTTAACGCCAAGTCAGACTTCGGGTAAAGTTCGACTTTGTAACTAATTCATTTCGGTATGCATGGCTTCAACTTAAACTTATCTTTGCTATACCTCTGTGTATGTACGGAAAACCAACGATAACTCAAAGAATTATAATTTAATTTCGAATATATTTGTTAATAGAAAATGTGATTGATTTTTAACTAAAATTTTGATCGGACACTTACGGACAGCAAGAATTTGGCATGTTTCTCATGTGCTTTTCCGCGGGATCTTTACTATAAATACGCATCAGGGACATTACAAATCATAATTTGATTAATTATTCAAGATGTCAGATAATATGTCGTCGCCTCGGAATACCAAGAAGAAGACACCCCAACTTACTGTAATTAAAAAAGGAATTCCTTATCGATGTAGTGGATGAGTTTAAGGGTGTTTTGGAGTCGAAACAAAATGATATTCGGTCCATACAAAGGAAGGAAAAGGCGTGGAGAGAAATATAATTTTTGTTCCATGCCCACTTGCTTTAAACGAGATCACAAGCATTTAAAGAAATGCTGGTATAATTCAAAAATGAAGGCAAAAAAATATGTAGCGATGGAAAAAAAGAGAAAGAAAACTGGTGGTGGTATAGTGGAGACAATGGATTCTAGTAATTCAAATCTGAAGATATGTGCTATGATACCGGCACAAATGCACCCTCTGCAGAATGATTTTGATAACGATATGGATTTCCATCAAGATATCTTCACTTTGGCTCAACCGACGTCAGGTTAGTTAAAGGGATACAGTCCTCTGATTATACATAATTTGAACTTCTCAAATCCGCAAATCCAATTTCAATAAAAAGTAGATATTAATATGTCAATTCGAGTTTGACAAGTGCAGTCGAAAGAAGATAAATTACGAGACTGATTCCACGTTTTCGAAATAAGTTGCATATGCACGATTCGAACTGTTACGTAGCACCTTACTTTAAGCAACCACTTTTGCAATGGTACTGAATTTTTCAAAAACATATGATTATATTTTACGTAGCTAATTTAATTTTCATTTCATTCAACACAGGTTCTCCCGTATTTACGCGATCCAAATCAGCATCAGCCACTGTTACCAGCGGAACATTATGTCCAGATACAAATACAGTTCCAACACAGAAATCATCACTGGTTCCATGTGTATAGTCAACTGTTCCAATTATCCCCGAAAACTGCGCAATGTCATAAAAACCTCGATGTATTGTTTTTACTTCATTTTCATCTGGAAACGTAATTACCTCAGACCTATGAATAGCTATATATAGCCCTTGATACCAATTTCACTATTCGGGAGACACTGGATTGATGACCGCCCATTATGTCCCCCACGTTTATTTGGAAAGAGTCACTAGCATACAAACGAAGACATACCCATAACTGTAGTAATGGTGGGATATGTACAGTTTGGTCACATCGATGATTTCAAAAATTGTAGAACGCAATCCTTCGGAAATCTAAAGCGTTTCGTAAATTCACTCTCGTCTAGATCTTCCATTGGATTTGAGCGGTCTTTAAATCTCCTCTCCACGTGTTAAATTTCTCTAATTTGGTGTAATTGGTTGAAATAATCTTCCATTGTCACAATTTCAAAAGCAAACGTATATAAAGTACGGCTAAAGTCTGCTACCACCCTATCTTAGACTTTACTTTAGTTTTGTCCACAAAACGCTCGAGTAAAGCATGACTTACACCAAAGATGGAGCGCAGCATACCTAAAGTCTGACTTAAGCTCGACTTTGAGTAAAGTACGAACGGTTCGTATATATATAATTCGTTACAAAGCATTTATAGCGACCGTTTTATTCATCTTATTGGACATTTGTCTTCAATATTGTTTTAGTATCTAATTAGATTAAAGTTTCTTTTAAAATCTACATTTAATCTTGCGAACAATGACCTTGGAATACATGTATTTTTACAGGAACTTGTGATAAGTATTTAACTGGTGAAAATGGAACATTTACATCACCGAATTGGCCTGATTTTTACCCATCCAACATCATTTGTCAGTATTCAATAGTTGTTCCAGAAGAGTACAAAGTTAAATTACAGATTAATGACATGTTCGTAAGTATCTTAAATGGATTATGAATATTTGTCATATTGCAACCGACTAGTCATGAGACATTTATACATTCTTCAAACAAAAGCATGTTTACAGCTTGCTATTCTTTAATAGGCCTAATTCGTTTTTAAAAACTGAACATATAAACATGAATCCTTCTATACACCTGGTACAAAGATATTATTACCTGTCAGACAGATGAACGCTTCTCAGTATAAAAAAAAATATTTTTTATATTTCAGATAGAACCACACGCGACCTGTTTGTATGATAGTTTAAAAATAAATGATGGGAACCAATCACTGGGCACATTCTGTGGTCAGTCGTACCTGGAGCCTTTTTATAGTTCAACAAATAAGCTTTCAGCTACATTCATAGCAGATATTTCGGGGTCATTTCCAGGGTTTTCAGCTGAATTCACAGCGGTCACCGAAGGTAAACACGTAGATTATTTAGCTTGTACTGAAAAGAAAAGTAAGATTTTCCATCAATATGTTCTGTGTTCGTTGTTCGTGTCAAGTAGTGAAATTTATATATACATGTAGCAAGATTAAACTATTATTAAAAGTATATCTCTTATTTATTTTATTTTAACAGTGGGTGTAAATAATCATACAAGCGGCGACACTGATCAGGGTAAGTTTTATAATCTACATATACTTATTCACCTTAATCTAGTCATTAAAAGGGCTATTAAAATTCGTGACCACTCTAAATCACATTTGTGATTCCTACAATCTTATTCTGTCCAGTGTTACGTGATATAGCAGACTCCATCTTGAAGTGTCTTTACCTTACGTAGGAACCTTACCACGAACAAGCATACATTTTCTATACCTTTGAATACCCAATGAATCTTGGAAATATGTTTCTTCACAGTAAACAGTGTAAATAGTCTTCAGAATTGTATAATTCCTTCAAAAATATCTCAAACTAGGAATTTCCTGTTTCTGTTTCTATAGATGTCTTTTCTATATATAGCAGTGTTTCAAGAAAAGACGACTCGTCTTTTAACTTTCAAACGGGGATAATTCTGGACACAAGTGGATTTGAAGGCTCAAATTTCGACGGTGAGCTGTGAACTGTGAGCAGTATTACTTAGCTAAAAATATAATCCCGTTTCTGAGACAACAACACACGGTACTGGTACATGGTGTATTTTGGCATTTTTACGTTTTTAAACAAAATCATCTTAGAACTCGCGTATATTTTATGTTAAATTATGTATTCAATTACAGAAAAATGGAAATATGGTGGGAAATGCTATTGCAAAGATACATCTGTGTCTTTGGGTAGCAATCAAAGGAAATTAGAAGGATATTTAAGATTTTTTACATATTGTTGAACTTTTTGTTTCAGGTGAGCTTAACCTGATGCAGGGTACGTAAATATCAACTTTTTATAAGGGTATCTCTTTCTCTTGGATATTTATAATAGTTCTTCTCATTCTAGGTTTCTCTTCAAAATAGCTTTTCTTTCAGTAGTAACGTGGGTTGAATTGACGCAGAGGCAGTTGACAAAATTTAAATGAAGTTAAATTTCAAAGCGAAATATGGTGTCCAGAATCCTTATCAATATTAATAGTTGTTGACAAAGACTTTGTGTAATACACGTATTTAAAAAAATCAACCATTTTCACATGGTATGGAACTGATTCGTGCGATTTTGGCGTACTTACTAAAACATGGAACGACCAGGAAACGACCAACAACATGAAACGAGCAGGAGAACCACAGGAAACGACCTCAAACTATTTTGTGATAAATTCTAAGCAAGCTAATTTAGCCAAATAAATAATTCATTTAAAAAAAATTATATACATTTGGGCGAAGTGCACTAAAAGACTCTCAAAATCATGAAAAATTAAAAACGTCTCCTAATAATAAGTCAACTTTTCCCAAATGCACATTTTTTTAAAATGAAGTATATAGATTCAGAGTCGTTTCTAGTTGTTTCTGGTCGGTTCATATTTTGGTAAGTATGGAATTTTGGACAATGGAAATAAATAATAATCGTTTATCTGACTGAATTATTTCAGATTCAGATGTATGTCCTGCCTATGAAGTTTTTGAAGGACTTTCAGGCACAATTACATCGCAGAATTATCCTGAAAACTATCCACTGAATTCAAAATGTTCTTATGGGATCACTGTTCCAGATGGAATGATAATAAAGTTAACTTTTACTGACTTTGAGGTAAGGTTTGGTATGCTTGTTTTCTGCTATACTACGCTCTTTAAAAGAATGTACTCACGAATTCGTGATACACAGGTACCTGATTATCGGATAAAATTAATTTCATAGCTTCGCTCTAGAGACCATTACACGATAAATTGCATAATTTGGACTAATACACTTGTTAAACTTCTTTCTTCGTATTCCTATCTAGGTCATATAGGACCAATTCGATCAACTCTCTTCACTTTGATCTAGCATTATCAATCGATCCACTTGCATGAATACACTATTTCAGTTACAGGGGTGTCATGTAAACTTTAATATGAATAATTCGTTTTCGATCGGACTGTATATCTATTTTATTCATATCAGGTGGAGATGGAAGCAAATTGTAATTTTGACAGCGTTACTGTACATGATAATGATGATATCTATGGTACTTTTTGTGGTACTATAGTACCATCTTCAATCTACACAAAACAAAACCGAGTCGGAATTATTTTAACTTCAGATGGATATGCTACAAGAAAGGGATTCTCGTTAGATTTTCTTGCAGTTGCCGGTAAGGTAGAACGTTAATGTGTAATCTACTACTATTTCATTCCATACGAGCAAAGTTGCCAGATAAAGTATTAACCCGTGTTTGGCATTTAAATTTTAGTGGCAAAATAAAGAAGATTACTTGTGCCAGTAATACGTGCATTAAAATTAAATGATTGCTACATGAAATTTATTGAAACGACCTCAGCAATTGATTCATGCGCATTTTGGTAAATTCTTTAAACGATACAGCAATTGCTATGGGACAGGTTATTTGCTTTGTTTAGATTGGCATAATGTTTAAATGTTGACCTTTCTTTTATGATTGTTTTTGAAGCTACAACGACAGTCACAACAACAACAACTACTAGAGCCCCGCTTGATTGTAAGTGCTTTTTATTTTACTGAATAATGAGTCATACAAATAATGTAAATGAATTATTGCAGGTAACTTTGCTTTGATAGATAACCTGATCGGAAGTGAAACAAAATGGTGGGTAATTCCGGTTAGAGGAGCGTCGTTGGCTTTTCGTAGCAACCCTACTTTACAGTAAGAGTAACAGACATCATATTCATTACTTTCTTTATTGAATGCATGATAATAAATTAAATAAAGTTTAAAAGATGATTTTAATTATCATTTTAGTAACTTTACTAGGAAACACATCAGACCTTATGACTATTATGCTGGTTACAATTGGTATTATTCTCGCTGTTTCCATAATTGCTGTGGTTTCAGGACTTTTTTTTTGCAAATACACTAAAAACGTAAGTATCTCTGTTGGTATCAAAGGGAAACGTTGGCCATCCGTACCACTAGTCGTTTCTTACTACTACGACATATATATAAAAGAAATAAGGAAAATGAAAGCGAATTTTCTAGTTTGAAGTATATTTGAAAGAATTATGTAGAAATTTATAATAATATAATTATAATACAAGTTTATAATTAAATAATCAAAATGACAATTTGGTCGTATATCGGCCACCGTAATAATAATTATGGGATTTTCGTACAGTTCAAGTAGTTCTGAAAACTATTTACATATGATTCAAATCAAGCAGAATCATGGCCTTTAAGTAAGAAATGTGAATATAAAGTTTACAAAGTTTCAATTAGTTTACAAGCATTTTCATTTGCTGATTATGATCTGGCTTTAAAAGTCATATAATCACCTATTCATGTGGTAAATTACTGACTACCGACCAACAATCATCACAAATATCAATATATTTTATAATATATAAAATAATGTAGATTACTTCTATTTTCCATCTATCATACGATTTCTGATTTCCATAACAGAACGTCAAGAACCTGAAGAAATCTAAGAAAAAGAAAAGAGTCATAGCAGTGAAGGAGCTTCCAGTCTGGTCCACTAAGAAAGTTATGCCACCTCTAGCAACACAAATTAACACCAAAGTCAAGCCAATAGAGAATAAGATGAATCTTGTAATGGTTGATGCTTAATTGAACATGTGAAATCATATTGATTTGTATAACATTGAAATGTTTAATGATATTCTAATATAGTTTAAACCAATATAAAGTATATTTTTTGTTTATCGGTAGTTTTTGAATGGTTATTTTAAAATTTACAAACAACGATGCGGGGTTCTATGTACAGATTTGTAAAATTTTTTACATTTACGATAAGAATTTGATCAGAGATCAGATTTGCTGTCAGCAGATTATAAGACACTTTTCAGAAAAACGCTATGTCTCACTGTAACGCACACAGTTGCTAACCTGCAAGATATTGGTTATGGTAATATTTAACATTTCAATTGCTTGTGATAGTGCTCTATATAATTCCATATAAACATATATTTTTTTTAAAAAAAAAAACTTAATTTTTGTCTTGCCTAGTACATTGTTATATTATGTGTTCGTGTGATATTTGCATTCATTTCATATTCTGAAGATCTAACAGCTAGAACAGACAAAAGTTTCCAGCTGTAGACCAAAGTAATTGAAGTAACTAATCGTTCGACGAGATAACTATTTTGGTCAAATTTCTGACAATTATGTTAAATATAAATTGGTTCTGTGTGTATTTCGTGATGCCCTGTGACTGCATTCCAAATTGTTTATACGTTATTGTGATTCACAGGTTGAACAGACGAATTAGTATTTAAATAGTTAAAATGTCATGGTAATGTTTTTTTAGTATTGGTAGGTAAAGATAAACTTTGCATTGCCGTTGTATTATAATATGTTTTATTCATATCTTTTCTATGTGTGTACTTCTATTGTATTTACTATTAAATGTAATATCATATTCTAATCCAAATTTATTTTATCTCAGTCTTCATCCATTCGCCAAGTTCAGTTTCTTAATCAACTTTAGGTTTTGTGGTATTTCCATCTTTGCATCTTACACACATAACGTCCTTAACCTTGCCTGGAAAGCTATCCTTATGTCTATCAGTTTCTTGATGGCTTTGTCAGTATTTTTACATGCAAAAATGGTTGTCACAGTGACTATATGCAAATTCCCAACTCTAATAACAAACAAAAATAAAGTAAATGGGTACTTTATTTGTATTTTCAAAAAAGGAATTAAATTTACAAAATACAAACTATTAAATTAATAATAAAGAACAAAATAAACAAACATTACAACAAGAATTTAATCTAATCCGCTTATTACAAACAATAATAAATAAAGACAAATAAATAAAATAAGGGCGGAAGGGCAAAAATAAGACTATACTCGTGTGTCAAATAATTCAAACTAACTGAAGTGGATAAACTGAGTAGAAGTTGAAGGTAACCACCGGGATTGAAAGGGTTAACATGACAAGTGCTAACCTGGACTATTAATATACTTAAACTCATTATATGACTGAAAAGTTTTTAATTAACTTGTTAATGAAGTTGCCAATTTTACATTTTAAAGATGAAATATTGAAATTAAATTCCAAAGGACATAATTTTATTGGTTTGGATTCCTGGATTCTTGACACTTAGTACAGCAAGGCTAATAGCTTTATATATTCAACTTTATGAAGGCATAGCGCAATTTGTTGTCCCTTTCAATACCACCACTCATCGAGCAAGTAAGATAGCCCTTGCTCATTATGAGAGTCTACAAGAGAAATTTCCAGAAACAATATGATAGTAGCATAATAATCTAAAAACCAAAACTTAAATGACAACCTTGTTGATGACAATCTACAGTCAATCATTTCCAGACTAAATGAAAATGACGGAGATTGAAAGAAAAAGAAAGCTACCCAACTGACCAAAACCACTTATTCTAATTTCTCAATGAAATATTTGTTCCGTCCGAGTCCTATATATTTAAGCGAATCTAGACCTGTGGGCCGCCGAAAAACTGCCGTCAAGCCGCCAGGTAATGCTGACACAAGCCACCGCCGGTCTGCATTTTAAGCCAGCCAGCCGCCGGAGTGTTACTTCCACCGGCGCTCGCAAAGTGTTACTTTTCGTTAAACCGAGACTTTTCACTTGTCTTGTAGTTTTGGTTTATTTGATCTGGATTAAAATGTTGGAATCCAGCATTGGTCTTTTTAGTTAATAAATTGCTTTGCAACCAATTTAGCAATTTGTATTAGAAGGTTACGATTTTTGGTTATGGAACCGGTCAGTCTTAGTCGGAGAGAATCATCATTCTGCATCTGATATTATTGGCACTTAGTGCGAAAGTTATTCTTTGCTCAAAGCTGCGGCTAGCGACTTATGCCAAGCCAACCACAGTCACGCTACTGGCTTAGCTGCAGTCAGCCGAAAATTGGCAGATTGGCTAGATCACGGGTCTGAACGAATCGTGCCCCTTCTCCGTCGAAATCTAATTCATACGTGGAATGTTCCCCGGGATCTTGTTATGAAAGATTGAATAAATAACACCTTAGAGATGTAAACAAATTCGCCTTATAATCCACCCATATCTATATTTTAGGGCAGTATCATGACACACAAGACATAACGGGTAATTATAGAAGATAACAATCTGGTCACAGTAACGTATTGTATTTACATGATACATTCAAAAGGTGTAAATATCAATTTGGAGTGTTTTTTTTAACAATGGCGGACATAGTTTTAAAACCAATAATCATTTTATTATTTTTGATTATTAGTTAGCAAATATGTGTAACAAAATCGCACTCGTTTATTTTATTTAATGTCCGAAACTCTACTCGTTGGTAACTTTGATTAAAACAAAATAATGCTTATCACTACGTGTAGTAGTGAGCAATTACAATATTTGTGTTTTACGTCTGCATCTCATTAGTGCAAGAATACAGAATTCAACGATTACTAGTTCAGAGAAATATTACTGAAGAATTCTTATCTTTAGATGAATCTAAATCGCTAACTTTATGGTTTAATAAGGGGAATTTGAAAACATTCCCAAATATCCGAAACACGTGTAAGTAAAATAAGTTGATGTGTATATTCGTGTGAATCGCACTGATTGTGTTGCAGTCATCACTTCATAGTACCCATACACGCTCAAGTCTTCATATTTGTCAGTTTACTTGATGAACAGTTTCGCGGACTATATATTGCATTTTATTGATTTTCCAATTTTTGTTGCTGGTTAAATTTTCAAATGAGCTCGAAAGTTTGGGGCGATATTTTCATGTTTCTGATCACATAAAGATTTCAGCATGGAGTACATGTATATGACAATATTTATGTTTTTCCTTATCTTGGCTATAAGTGGCGTTAAAAGTGGTATGTATTGTATAATCTATATGCCTCTTCAGATGTTCAGTTTTTAAACGCTCTTGGAGGTACAATTCTCAACGGATATGGACGGAATTCGTTGAAATTATTTATTGCCATTCGACTAGGCTGTGACACGAGTTTCTTCAAATTTATCAAATTCAGAGGGGCTTTGCACAACGGTCTGTACAAGTTGAAAACCCCGACGCTGTTAAATAAAAAAATATATGTTGGGTTATACGGTCGTCCTGGAAGACATTTCTTACCTAGTAATTTATGATCTGATCAGAAGAGAAGGTGAAATACACCTTTCATTTCTCAATGCACACATGTGTTCTTATTCAAGGTACTGAAACAACACGAAGTACTGAAACCACGCCAGGTTCCGAAATAACACAAAGTACTAGTACATCATGGAGTACTGGTACAACACCAAGTATTGAAACAACACCCGGAACTGAAACAACCCATGATTCTGAAACAACATCGGATACTGAAACAACCCCATATACTGAAACACCAACAAACGCTGAAACAACATCGGATACTGAAACGATACTAAATACTGAAACAACACCTGGAACTGAAACAACACTAGATACTGAAACAACACCTGGAACTGAAACAACCCCAGATCCCGAAACAACATCGGATACTGAAACAACAACAGACACTGAAACAGCATCGGATACTGAAACAACACCGGATACTGAAACAACACCGGATACTGATGAAACAACCCAAGATCCTGAAACAACATCGGATACTGAAACAACTCCATATACTGTAACACCAACAAACACTGAAACACCAACAAACACTGAAACACCACTAGATACAGAAACAACAACAAACACTGAAACAACATCCGATACTGAAACAACTCTAGATACTGAAAAAACACCTGGTACTGAAACAACACTAGATACTGAAACAACACCTGGTACTGAAACAACACTAGATACTGAAAAAACACCTGGTACTGAAACAACACTAGATACTGAAACAACACCTGGTACTGAAACAACACTAGATACCGAAACGACAACAGGTACTGAAATAATAGCAGATACTGAAACAACAGATACTGAAATAACACCAGATACTGAAACAACTCCAGATAGGCCTACTGAAACAACACAAGATACTGAAACAACACAAAGTAATCAAGAACCAACAATGTCAGTCACTGAAACAACGACCGGAAGAGGTAATGAAAATTTCGAAATATATAGAAACAATGTTCTTTCATTTTATGAAATCCAGACAGTTTCGTTGTCCAACACCTTGGGCGTTGATGCACCATATAAATACATTCTTATAACATTTTTGTAATTATACGCGATGCGCACTGTGTTGCCGAGTTGCCTTTAATTTTCTGACTTTAAATATCCATTCGTATACATGTATTTGTTTCAAAGTGGAACATAACGTTTTAAAATATTTTTTATAGGAATCATCATCGAGGCATCCTTTACGTTTCTGTTAGCCTTCACATATTCTGTATTAGCCGCATTGCTATAATGGTGAGTCGATCAAACTTTTAAAACTTTCATGAGTAGTAATGAATTGACACCACAAGAACCCCCCCCCCCCCCCCACCGCCCCCCCCGCCCCAACCCCCCCATGTTTGGTATCTCCTTGAGTATCAGCAGGGCCAGACCAGGAACGACAATGCTGCAGTCATTCTCCAACACTCTCATTTCCTTATACAATTTCAAAATGACAGTAAATGAAGATGATGAAATAGTTATATGTTTTAATGTGATTGATTTACTAGTAGATATAAATAAGTGATCATTCATTTCAAAATACGAGTGTTCTTATACAAATGAACTGTGGCAGATTATCTGTTGCGAGATGATAAAACATGAAACTATTGATACAAAAATTTAAAAAAATTATATTGCTTTCTCCAAAAACTACAGAAATTAATAGGAAAATAATGGAAGCATCCGAATCACACCCTACAAATGCCAGGTCTTTTATGATTCCAAGGGTATTCTGTTAATATCGTGCTAACCAGTTAGCAAAGCATACGGGGAATGCTGTCTAAAGGAGTCCATGATTGTCCATTCCCCCTTTTCCCGCTTCACCTGATGCGAAAAAAGGAACTGACCTTTTTTTAGGTTGGCGGAAGAAATTTGTTTTTCACAGGCTCTTCAGCATCGCTGGAAAAAGTGTGAAAATCTGCAAAGGGACTATGTAGAGAAATAAATCTAAATGACTTGGTATTTAACGGTTAGTCTTAGAACTTTTCAACTGTAGCACTCGTAGATTTACTTCAATTCAGTCATTTTTCAGCGAAGATGCGGAAGGAAGGTTATTTTTGTTTATCGGCATCTAAAAGCATTATTAGCTCATATTTTAAAGGAATACTCATTAAAAAATAATCAAATAAAAAAGGTTGTAAAAAATAATATGTAGTAATCTATAATTAACAAAGACAAAAGGAAGCAGTAACCAGTAACCATGAATGATTTTGATTGATATGATATTATATGCCTTTTTTAATGCTATTTTGGCCTATCAATTTACAAAGAAACCCTGTATGAACCATTTGTCCCGTGTAAGAATGTCATGGTTTATGACTGTGCAGCCTTCTATGACGTACGCCTAAATAATCACTTTATCATAATATAACAAATGTGGCTACATTTGTTTTGATGGATGACTGTCTATGACGTGTGAATCATTGTATGAGTTTGTATATAAACTTCAGTTTAACCAAGAAACTTAACCAGAACAGAATTATTTGAAATAGCAGCAAGAAGGTAAAGTGTGAAATCTTCATTTTTGAAAATATTCGTTTGATAATAATTTATTATGGTTAAAGATGTCAAAACTTCTCTATTGGTTTCAGTTTTAATTTAATTTAGGCATTTTTGGCAAAGTTTCAAAAAATTCCTGCTTCTTCAGGCCTATAAATGTATGAAGTTATTAATTAATTATTCATTATTCGAAAGCGGATTATATATTATGTGTACATGTATATAAGTCTCCTGTGGTCGACCTGCACGCGGTATTTTGCTTTTAGGTTCGACTTGCAAAATGAAAAATTGATTGGCTATAGGTACAAATAGGTCAATTATTTGACTTTTATTCTGTTCTGATGATAAGAACCTGTTATGCAAATACTAATGGTTTCAATTCTAAATTCTAATTTCAGAATTCATCTAAAATAATGAACGCACTGATTGCTATTGGTGCTTGTTTGATCATCGGAGTCACGGCACAATATATTAACCCATTAGCCGACCCAAACTGTCCATTTCAAAATGGGCAGATACTGCATGACCCTAGAAACCATTTAGGTCCTGGTAAGTAGATTATGATTTTCTTTCTTGTGTTTTGATTTTGAGCAGTTAACCTTTTCACGAATCAGGCCTGTGTTCAATTTAACATTATTAAACAGGTACTTTCTTTGAATTACCTACTTAAAAATCCCTGTATGTTTGAGCTTGTATACATATTTATATTTTTAAATATTTATAATGGGCACACTTTATATTGAAATATATAGAGGAGATTGGTAGCCTATTCCATTCCCCTTTAACGTTTAGAAAAATATGGTTTAGAAAACAAATACCATTTTGACAAGGGTTGTTCAATAGAAAAGATCAGGCTCATATTGTTCCGCCAAATGAACGCAGGGTAGTAAATTGCAGCAAAGGAGGGGGGGGGGGGGGGGGAGAGGGGGCTGCACGCGAGGAAACTTTATAAGTATGTACTATGTAGCCATATTTCTTTTAATTCCTTTTTTTATGTGATCATCGTTTATTTCTTTCAGGATCGCTAATTGATCCAAGATTGACTGGGTTGAATTATGATACCCCTGCATTAGCACATCGTGTAGACATTTCAGTATCACGAGGACAAAGATTTAATCCAATCTCAAGAAGTAAGATTATCTATTATTAATGTATATTATTCATTATTTAATACGACTTTGAATTCCCGTCATATTGTTCTGTAAAAGCAACCCATTCATGGGTAATAGAATGCTTCACTTTGACCAGCTTGGAATACCATGCAGGAGGTCTATAGACCTGTTATTGGTCGATATTAATCGATCTGCTTTGGATCACATTCACTTTGCAATGGTGTAATCTATTTGATATACATATATATCTTTATTAACTAAATTACAATATTTTTATATTCTATATTTTGTGAAATAATGATAATATACACAACAATTTCCAATAAAACTGCATACTCTTTCGTTCCGACAAGAACTGTACGGATCGACCCTCGGATGGGGTTCGACTACAATAAGAGTATTTAAAGCGGCGGTTTGATTCAGGTGGATTTAGTCCACAATGATATGATGGAATATGGTTCTGAATGATGTTATGAATTTTATTTGATATCATTTATAGGATGGAAGAGAAGCACTTACAGAGCACGTCCTTCTTATCGTAGAGATAGAGATTTTAATAGATTGGATAGATTTGATAGATTCAATAGATTCGATACATTCGACAGATTCGATAGATTTGGACGAAGAGGAGGCCGAGCATATGATCGTAATGATTTCCTTGGAGTGAGAAGAGGGTGGAGAGGTAATGGTCGCGGTGGTCGTGGATATTGAAATATTCAATGTGTACAAAATTAGTAACAAATAATTAAAAAAAAGTTAAGCAAAATCAAATGTTCTGGTTGTACCAATTTTATAAAACTAATAAAAAACGTTACAGGGTAATTAATATATCGTGTTTTTTTTATCATTATTGGGTTGTGTGTTTCACATTCACACCGTGTGGACTCTCGGACTTGGATATCCATGAACAGTTGATCTACTCGAAGTTCGGAATTGGCTTCAGCATTGGTAAAACTGGTCCATTTGTGTTTAGAAAGTTCTAGCAAGGGATCTGGCTCAAATGCAGCTATAGGTATGATTGACTTGGTGCATTTGAGCCAGATCACTTGTTTTAATAGTCACTTTTCACAGCAACCATTTTAGAACTTTCTAAACACATTAGAAACATTTACGACTCTCTACACTCCTAGACCAATTTCTCTAATGCTGTTGCCAATTCTACAACAATGCACTAAATGGTTTTCCTCTTCTCTTTACACGAAACCTTTTGAGATGGTATATTTATCCAACGTGTTAGTTGATGCAAGAGCTTACGTATAGTCACTATCACAATATTAGCAAGTATTTGCCGATCCCAATCGCTCCCAATCATACAAGTTATCGGTATATATATATATTAAACTTAATGAGGAAAGACAACGGCACGTGTTCCTGTACACAGTTTCCGATCAATTATTTTTTAAAAAATCTCCTATAAAGGATATTCCTCTACATAAAATAATTAAGTAGGAAGAATGTGTTTGAACTACAAGAAAGGTGATTATTTATTTCTTAAAAAAAAACAAGAATATATCCTTGAATTTCACATTCAAAATAATAGACTGATCCTTCATGCACTTCAATTTAGCATATGAGACTTACACCTAAATTCTGAGAACTTCGCCATCCCATAGTGGGATTCCCATATCATTGACAATGTCTTTCCTGTCGATAGTCAACACTACATTCATACAAACAACAGACGTACAGATACTGAAAGCAAATCAGCAACAGTTATGTTTTGCTCCTTCTTTTCAATGACTTACATGATTAAGCACCACTTAAAGCTTTATTTCTTTCTTAACAGTTTTAATCGTCTTAATGCAAACGTGTTGCTCGATACTGGTATGATTACATTGTTTGCTGAACGGAAGTCACAGTCTTATGCTTCTTGAACCTAATAAACATTTTTCTTAACTGCTTCAGTGGGCGAATATCACATTGTCTGAAAAACTTTCTTTATGTATATTATGGCGTGCAAAGAAAATATTTTAAGTCTTACATTAAAAATCGTATACTATCCTTTTCGTTTGTGATTGATAAAAAGTGCTTATTATGTCACCTCAAAAGTATCTAAAGTCACGTTCATGTCATAAAAAATTGATTTCTGAATTAAATTGTGTAAACTGGTAAAAAATCAGTTCAATCAGTTGCGATATGGGGTCCCGGGATTAAGACACGAAAGAAATATTTCTCAGTGTGACGTAATATTAATAAGGATTGAATTGGAGGAAAGTGTGGAGTTTTTACCTGTGCGAATTTTGTATTTAAAGCAAGTTCAAATGTGCACTACCAACATTGTGAATAAGCATCATCATGAATGTGGTGGTTGTTTGTAGTCTTTTGATGGTAGTTGTAAATTGTTTATATATAAAGCCTACGAATCATAAGCATGGACCGAAACAAAATGAAAATATACCTTTTGTTGATACAGCAAAACTCTTGACTATAGGTAAGTATTTGCTTATTTTTATTTTATTCGATTTAATCGTTTGGAATAATTCATTCAATGTGCTTTTTGTCCTGTCAACATCCTGATGCTAAAAACTAAAAAGCAGAACTCAAATTTCGGAATGTGTATATATTTGCCCCTCCCTGAAATGGTGACATTCATTGTTTCTTAGATCAGCCAACAACCGATTATCTTTTTCAGGTCGTGTTCGAAGACAATTAAACAACGATTTATTAGTTGACAATGTAGCCGTGGAAAATGCCCAAGTTGTCGGGGCCATGAACAATGCACAAGATATTGGTAATGTGGACAAAGTCACCATTGTTGGTGCTGCAGACAATACTCAAGCTGGTTTAACTGCAAACAACGTTGGCGTTTTTGACAATATTCAAGCGGGTGGTGTAGTAGATAATGTTGGTGGGGTTGTTGACGTAGCTCAAATTGGAGTTGCTGTGGATAATCTTGGAAGAGTTCCTGACAATGCCCAAACTGGTGGTGTTGTAGATAACGTTGGAGAAGTTGTGGACAATGCCCAAGCTGGTGGTGTTAACGATAAAGTTGGAGCAGTTGTGGACAATGCCCAAGCTGGTGGTGTTAAAGATAAAGTTGGAGAGGTTATAGACAATGCTCAAGCTGGTGGTGTTGTAGATAATGTTGGAGCAGTTGTGGACAATGTCCAAGCTGATGGGGTTGGGAACAAAGTTGGAGAAGTTATAGACAATGCCCAAGCTGGTGGTGTTAACGATAAAGTTGGAGCAGTTGTGGACAATGTCCAAGCTGGTGGTGTTAAAGATAACGTTGGAGAAGTTATAGACAATGCCCAAGCTGGTGGTGTTGTAGATAATGTTGGAGCAGTTGTGGACAATGTCCAAGCTGACGGGGTTGGGAACAATGTTGGAGGAGTTCTCGACAATGCCCAAGCTGGTGGTGTTGTAGATAACGTTGGAGCAGTTGTGGATAATGTCCAAGCTGGTGGTGGGACTTTGGACAATCTTGGAGGAAATGTAGACATCGCTGCAAAAGATTGGTAATGTTGATGTTGTCGTTACTGGAGTAGGAGATGTTGTAAATGGTAAAGCAAATCAAGATAAAGGTAACAATATGGAGG